>NC_080678.1:15076575-15379606 GCF_030445035.2 Dasypus novemcinctus
AGAACCTAGGCATGTCAGTCTAAGCTCCTTCCTCCTTTCTTTCCCAATAATCAAGACCGGTGACAGATGGCTACTATTCATAACTTCAAGCAACCATTCCAAATTCTGGGCTCTCCCTCAATGGCCAGGCCATTTTCTTTGTCCTCAGCTAATCAGGGAATGATTGAAGTGCTCACCATACTTTGAGCCATGGGTCTGAACTGGACAGGGAAGTGGGCCCTTAGCCCCCCAGGTGTTGGCTGGGTCAAGCCTGAGTTCCAGGCCAGGTTATTAGGCACAGCATTTTTATTTTTTTATTTTTTATCCCCTCCCTCCCCCCATTGTTTTGCACTTGCTCTCTGCTGTCTGTGTCTATTTGCTGTGCATTCTGTGCCTCCCCGTCTTCTCTTTAGGAGGTACAAGGAACCGAACCTGGGAAGTCCCATGTGGGAGAAAGGCACTCAATTACTTGAGCCACCTCAGTTCCCAGCTTTATTGTGTCTCTTACTGTCTTTCCTCTTTGTGTCTCCTTGTTGCATCATCTTGTTGCATCATCTTACTGCATCATCTTGTTGCAACAGTTTGCCATGCTTGCCCATCATGCCAGCTTGTCTTCTCCAGGAGGCAGTGGGAACTGAACCCAGGACCTTTCATGTGGTAGGTGTGAGCTCAATTGCTTGAGCCACATCTGCTTCCCCAAAGCATTTTTAGCATCTGAAACAAATGAGGATTTTTTTCACCAAAAGACAAAAATTTGAGCCCATGTCAAAGACAACACATTCAGCATTTGAGAGGCATGCTTATTCTTTTACTGTCTGCATCTGAACCCAAGTGCCCCTCAGTTGAACTTGCTCCATCCTCAACAATTCTTTACTCGGTTTAAAAGAATCTGAACTGGTCCACAATGACCGCCACTGTTGTCACAAGGTCAGGCTCCTTTCCAGCTCTCTCCTTTCAGGCTTTTACAGAATCGCAGCTCCCCTTCAAGCAGGAGAATCACCAGCAGGAGACTCCATCAGCTCTTCTTTTCAATAATAACCCAGCCATGGCTGCAAGTTAGGAGAAAAGCATTATTTGAATTATTGTTTTGGTAGCCACTTTTGCCAAGGCAGAAACTGGGAAATGAAGCATCATTCCAAAGTCATCAGTGGGCTCTGATTAAAGAAACTGTATAAACCACAGAAATGGGTCAACTGTTCAACTGGTGTAAAGTTGGACATTGGGGAAAAGGAAAATATTTCCAGTTTTGACATGACTTTTTGAAAAAATGTATAAAATTATGAATATCAAAACAGTCTCTGGAACTCAAACTATTTTGAGAAAGCTTAAAAATAATTTTTCTGGATCCTAAAATTGCTTAGGAATCAGCTTTATAGTTTTTCAGAGTTCTTTGGATAAGAATTTAGGAGCGTTCTCCTTGTAGCTTTGCCACAAACCAGCTGTGTGATTGTGGGTAAGCCTCTTTGGTTTTCTGTGACTCAATTTCCTCATTAGTAAAATGAGTATGTTAAGCTAAATGATCACCAAGGTCCACTTCTTGATTCATTTAAGTGGCTGTTTGCAATAAAATTGGTAGTCAGTATATACTTGCCCACACCTCAGAACAGATGCACCCTAAGTATAATGTTACAAATAGTCCAGGTGGTCCTGCTTTGGAAATGTTTTTACTGAGTCAAATTCTGTGAGATTCTAAAGTCACCTATGAGAATAAATCCAACTCTTTGGAAATAGAAAGTGCTAACTTTTTAAGTTAACCCCTTCAGTTAGGGATAAGGTAGTGCCCTCTTTCTGTTGATATTTTTAGTGCATTATTAAACTACAATATGAATTATTTATCTGGACGTCACCCAAGAATAAACCACAGTTAATCATGTGTGTATATGGATGTGCCATCTTTTAGGAATTAATTAGGAAAACAGACCCAGGTTTTAATTTTTATATGTTTTAGAAAATGTCCTGTATTAAATACATAGTCATCCTTCCCTCTTACTTGGAGTTACATGAACATACCTGGACAATAATATTTGCTAAAGATAATTGACCCCAAGGCCCCATAATTGTCTTCTGATGAGTAGACTATTCTATCAGTGATGTGGGATTATAGAAAGCCTGTACTGGAAACAAAAGAGATCTATGATAAAGAATCTTAACTAGAAATTTTTTTAATTCTCCATTACTTGAGAACATTGATTAACAGAACAGCCTTGGAGTTAGGTGATAGATTAAATATGTTCTTTCAAAAGTCAGGTGTTGAGTTATCTGATAGGCAAATACCACAAGATAGATAAGTAGTAGGTAGGTAGGTAGGTAGGTAGGTAGATAGATAGATAGATAGATAGATAGATAGATAGATAGATAGATAGATAGATAGATTATAGATTGAATGACTGATTTCAGAAAAAAAGAATCTGATGATGGATTTTCAAATAAATTTAAGTAGTCATTATTGGAAAAGTGAGAATTTCTTTGGACTTCCTTGTATTTTGGTATTAGCTTCACTTTGAATTGCCTGTGGAAACAGACCCCATCATCTTCCATTCTTATGACATTTGTAGGTTTGGGGTTTTTTTTTTTTAATTTTTTTGAGTTTATTTTTTCTCTCTTTAATTTATTTTATTTTATTTTATTTCTTTAAAGATTTATTTATTTATTTAATTTCCCCCCCTCCCCTGGTTGTCTGTTCTTGGTGTCTATTTGTTGCGTCTTGTTTCTTTGTCCGCTTCTGTTGTCGTCAGCGGCACAGGAAGTGTCGGTGGCGCCATTCCTGGGCAGGCTGCACTTTCTTTTCACGCTGGGCGGCTTTCCTCACGGGTGCACTCCTTGCGCGTGGGGCTCCCCCACGCGGGGGACACCCTTGCGTGGCACAGCACTCCTTGCACGCATCAGCACTGGGCATGGCCAGCTCCACACGGGTCGAGGAAGCCCGGGGTTTGAACCGCGGAGGCCCAGGGTTTGAACCGCGGACCTCCCATATGGTAGACGGACGCCCTAACCACTGGGCCAAAGTCCGTTTCCTTTAATTTTTTTTAAATGTTAGATTCAAAAAATATAAGAGGTCCCCATATACCCCCCACCTCCCTCACCCCACTCCTCCCACATCAACAACCTCTTTCATCACTGTGGGACAGTCATTGCATTTGGTGAATATATTTTGGAGCACTGTTGCACCACATGGATATTGGTTTACTTTGTACTTTACACTCTACCCCATTCCACCTAGAGGGCCATGGAAGGACATACAATGTCCAGCATCTGTCCCTGCAGTACCATCCAGGACAACTCCAAGTCCTGAAAATGCCCCCACATAATCTGGTCCTGCACAAGCCACACACAAGAGCCCTGTGGAGTCAGAGAGGGTATATCTGTGATGATGGCATCTGGAGTAGGTGACCAGGTTGGGAACAAACAGGCTGGAGAATTTGTGGCCCTTCAACCACGGCAAGACCATTAGCTCCATTTCTTTTTTTTTTTTTTAAAGATTTTATTTATTTTATTTAATTCCCCCCCCCACCCCCCACCCCCCGTTGTCTGTTCTCTGTGTAATTTGCTGCGTCTTGTTTCTTTGTTGTTTCTTTGTCCACTTCTGTTGTCATCGGCGGCATGGGAAGTGTGGGCGGTGCCATTCCTGGGCAGGCTGCACTTTCTTTCACGCTGGGCAGCTCTCCTTATGGGTGCACTCCTTGCTCGTGGGGCTCCCCTACATGGGGGACACCCCTGTGTGGTAGGGCACTCATTGTGCCCATCAGCACTGCGCATGGGGCAGCTCCACATGGGTCAAGGAGGCCGGGGTTTGAACCGCGGACCTCCCATGTGGTAGACGGACGCCCTAACCACTGGGCCAAGTCCGTTTCCTAGCTTCATTTCTTGAAGACACACTGCGCTTCCTTGTACAGTCCACCTCCTAGACTGGGTCTGTTGCCCTCCTCTGAGATCCCATATCAACCTGGACTTTACTCCCTTCATATCTCCATTGGCTTCATCCTTCCACATTCCATCTATCTGTATGTATAATCCACTGGATGATGAGCCTTTTTTAAAAATTTTTCCTTCAAATTAATTAATTATTAGCTATACTTATTTTTTTAATTAATTAATTTCCCCCTTTCACCTCCTCCCACCCTGCTGTTTTTGCTTTCTGTGTCCATTTGCTGTGTGTGATCTTCTGTATCTATTTCTTTTTTTGTCTTCTCTTCCTATTTTTTTTCTCCTCTAGGATTCATCGGGATTCTATCCTAGAGATCCCTGATGTGGAGAGAGGTTCCCTGTCAATGGCGCCACCTCAGTTCCCCATCTTGGTTGCACTTCACCTTGACTCTCCCCTTGTCTCTCTTCTGATGCCTCATCATCTTGTTGTGTGACTCACTTGCACAAGCTCTGGCTCACCGTGCCAGCACTAATGTGGGCACTGGCTCACCACACAGGCACTTGCGTGGGCACTGGCTCACCACACGGGCATGCTTTCTCTTCTTTTTCACCAGGAAGTCCCAGGGATCAAACCCAAGTCCTCCTTTATGGTAGGCAGAAGCTCTATCACTTGAGCCACATCCACTTCCCTGAGCCATTTTTGTAACCTCAGTTCTTAGGCCTATCTTAATCATTTGGTATCCCTAGTACACAGCATACCACATATGCTCAATTATTTTATTGTAATGAGGTTAGATTTTATATTCCTGAAGAGATGGTAAGAATTTATATTATGGTAAGTAGTCTTTCTTGGGGAAAATACCCTAAAATCCATTTTGGGCTGGAAGGGGATACTTAAGGAATCTCCTAACAACAATAAAAAAATGGTTAGGCTCTCTGTATGAGGAAATGAAAGGAAGTTTGTTTTTCTCCTGAGAAGAAGAAGGGAGGGAGAGAAGAGCTAGTGAGATGGGGTGAGTTTAGGCACCTTACAAGGTGAAGGGCCAGGTGAAACCCCCAGGGGACAAAGAGATCATGGACTTTTGAGACCAGGAGTGCCTAGTTATTTTAAGTTATTTGTTGTCTGAAGCTCCAGGGACTCCTCCCTGTAACCTCCATCATCAGAAATGCTCATTGCACTCATGAATACCTTGGATGAATGTGCTTTTGGCAAGTCACTGTGACCTCATCATTTATAAAATGCATTAAATGAAATGGCATGTGAAAAGCATTTTGCTTGGGTCACAGAAATAACTCAGCCACACACAAAAAGCATCATGTCAAGCATTTTTTTTTACAACAACACTCTCTAAGGTCTTTCCTTATTGGCCTCTCTCAGTTAGTCAACAGGTTGCACCTGAAGGAGACTGTGCTTTCTTTCTCACCTACACAGTGGTCCCAAACCTGGTGTAAAGAATGCTAGCAAGGGAATGGCAACTCTTCGGGCTGGCATAAAGATTCACCTAAAGACAGGGATGGATGCAGAGATCCTGGGACTGATGGTCTCATGTATCCCATCTCTGGAACGTATTGTGCTGGGGATGAGGAAAGATGGTGTTAGCTTCACCCACCATCAGGTGGGCAGACGGACAGAAGCACTGACTCCTGGGTTTGAGTCTGGCTCTGTCACTGACTGGCAAGGTGCCCCATAGCAGTCCCTTAACCCTCTAGATATAATTCCAACCTCTGTAAAATTTAACTCTACTTCTATAAAACCCTTGAAATTTTGTGATCCACATGGCTTCAGGCAAGTCTACAACCTCTAAGGGTTTCTGTTTTCTCATTTGTAAAAGGGGATGATAGTCCTTATCTTGCTAATAACTACCAGGTAGCATACAGTTATCTTAGGATTCTGGGAAGGTATAGGACATTCTACAAGATTAGAAAAAAAACCCAAATGATTACCACAATTGACCAAAGTACAATTTGATCAAACCAAACCAGCATGTAGAGGTTGTAATAAAGGTCCAGGGACATGTTGCCATGTGTCTTGAGCCAAACCTGCAGCTTTGATTCTCTTTTAAGAGTTAGCTGACATTAAGAGTATAATTAAAACCTGAATAAACATCTTCAGGCCATTCTGACTGAGCACCCTCTTCCTGAAGCAAAATGAGATTTTTCTAAGGCCTTGAGGCTCTCTGGAGCTTAGCCCCCTGTACCAGAAGATGGAATGGAATCTTGGGCAGTGTTCCTTTGTTATCATGGCTCTGATTATCCAACACTTACCATATCTGGACTTCATCAGCAAGAGGGGACAACTGGTCCTCAATAAGCTTCCCCTTAATGGGGAGGGAGCAGCAACAGATTATTGCAGTGGTTTTGTCAACACATGTCACAAGAAGTCATGATATGTGATGGGCTAAACCAGTTCCTTCCTTCCCTGCTGGGCTTAATTTCTTCACTTCTGTTACCTGGTCACTTTCAATTTAATATCACTTTTCCTTATTCCTTTTCTTTAAATACCCATCTCCTCCTGGATATATGAAGTACTCAGTAAAAATAGAAACTCAAGTTCATGGGCAACATGGTAAACAAGGCTGGCCGGGGAGAAATGGTATTAGGTGACACTGTAGATACCTTTGGGGAATGTCTGCCCATTGAGGCCCCCAACCCATCTTCTCCAAGAACTGAGACCAACACCATATGAATGGACCGCCTATGTGATTTATACTCTATGACTCTGCCCTGTGGGTTATGGCTGATTCAACCAGGATGGATGCTTGACCTAATCTGGATCAATCAGATTCTCTCCCTCAGAATGCCAAGATGGAAATAAGAGGTTCAAGTGAATCTTTGCTGTCCCTTTGAATTAAGAGCAGATAAATTTGGGAGCTTTGGGGGCAGTCATATTCTGTAACGTGCACAGAGAAGAAGAGGCTGCCAGGCAGTGGAAAGGATTAAATGAAGCACAAATGTCAGATGAAGTTACATGAGAAAGAGAGTGGGAGGGCAGCTTCCCAACCTGGGTTCTTGTCCCCACTGACTTTCGATTCTATAAGACCCTCCTTGATCCTTTAATAAATTCCCTTATTTTTTGCTAAATTACCGTAAGTGGATTCTGTTACTTGCAACCAAAAGGGTATTGACTAAGATAATAGCAAATGTCTTTCCCTCAGCTTTCTGTTAACCTGGGTGAGAGAAATATATAGAGATAGATACAGAAATGGATAGACTCATCAATAGAGAAATAGAGAAAAAGGAAAAGATAAAGACAAAGAAATAAGAAAGAGAGATGATAGAAACAGAAATAGGGACCAAGATAGATAGAGATAGAGATAGAGAGACAGGTTCTGCATCTTGCCTGTGTCATTATTGTTCTTTGGAATAGCACAATAAGTGTTGATTGGCTGGAAGGTGGATCACTAAAAACTGAACTTCAATTTTGCTGGAAGAGGACATCTTCTCAGAAGGGCCAAGATGTGACCCAGTAGCTCCAAGAGCTCTCAAAGATGTCAACATGAGTTCAAGAACAGTTGAGGAGCATCTGAGTGCTGAGTATAAAGGTCAGATCCCACCTCAAACACCCATAACAGCATTTGGAGCCAATTTTGTACCCAAAGACAAGGGTTTTTTTTTAAAGTAGGTCCAGAGATTGAACCCAGGACATTGTACATAGGAAGCAGGCACTCAACCACTAAGCTACATTCACTCCCCAATGACAGTAGGTTTTCTGTTTCTTTCTTTCCTTGTTTATTTTTAGAAAGTACTGGGAATCAAATCTGGGATCTTGTACATAGAAAGCTGGCCCTCAACCACTTGAACTACATCTGTTCCCACAAAGGGTTTTTTAACTGCTTCTCATCTCCGGAAATACCGTGGAAAGTTTCACCTTATCCATGGTGATTTTAACTCTCCTGAATTTAAAACTATGTCACATGACACATAACAACCGTGTAGAATACAGAAGATGCAGTCAAACAAGTAGATAAATGAAAATGTGGATTGAACTCTACCTTTCAAAAAGTGACAGATGAAACAAATTAGTCAAAATGGAATTGGGCAGGTAGTGGTGCCAAAAGCAGCACTGCTGCAAATTGTTTGTCTTTTTGAAAGATATCACCATTTTGAGGGGTAAAGTCATTCCCTTCAAGATTCATCCATGTTATCCCGTGTGCGAATACTGCATTCCTTATTACATCTGAGTAATATTCCATTGTATGTATATACCACAGTTTGCTTATCCATTCATCTGTTGATGGACATTTGGGTTACTTCCAACTTTGGGCAGTAGTGAATAATGCCCCTATGAACATTGGTGTGCACATATCTGTTCATGTCCCTGCTTTCAGTTCTTCTGGGTATATACAGAGCATGGGATTGCTGGATCATATGGCAGTTCTATAGTTAGCTTCCTGAGCATTGCCTTCTAAAACTCATTGCAGAGCCATGCAAACCTAAATCAGAAGGCAGGGAGCCATAAAAGGGTTTTTAGCAGAGTGTCAAAATGGAGTCTGATGGTGCTTTAAATGCCTCCGGTGTTTGGGTAGTAGATAAATTCAAAGAGGCCAAGATGGACTCCATCATAGCAAACAACATCAGCAAAAGCAGAATTCAAATCCTGAGCACACACTTGAGGAAAGAAAACACTAGATGAACATCGCTGAAATGGCTTCGCCTGGATGGTACAGACACAGGCAGCTTCAGGTCTAAGATAGTTGATTAACTTTCCTGAAGGATTGAGGACAGGGGAAAAGAATGTTGAAGGACTCAGGGCAGCTCCATCCTGTTTGGGGTGTTCCCATTCCTGGGGCCAGCATCGTTGTTAATCCTTCTAATTCTGATCCTCTCCTCAAAAATCACAACATGGATGACCCAAATCTGATGATCCAACAGACAAAATGGGCTTTTTTTCCTTCACTCATTTCAGAGCTTTTGAAGGAATTCACACAATTTTTTTCAACAATAGGAAATAGAAAAAAATTAATATTCCCTCACCATAACATTCTCTATCATCAATCACATTGAAGATCAGTGAGCAGAGAGATGGCACAAACATCCTCTTGTGCCTCCCTAGAGATCTTCTCATAAAGCAGCGTGTCAGTTCTCCTGCCCTGCGCTAGGACTAATTCACCAGACAAAAGAGAATCTATCTTATTTTAAGCACCTGCAAGAAAATATCTCACAATCAATCTCTGTTGTGCCTCAGTTTCCTCAATTATAAAATGAAAATTGTCAAATATAAAAGGAAATCCAGTCTTGGGTTAGGAAAGACTTTATTTTAAAAAATGACAGTAACAAGTAGAAAGTTTCAAGCACAACAATGGCAATTATCTCAAACTTCAGGGGGAAATGAGTTTTCTTTCACTGGGAGGAATAAAGAAGGCTACTTGGATGAGATGAGCAGGGGACCTGATCAGAAATGACTGGGAAATGTCTGTCCTCACATTCAGTTGATTTTCCAGGACCATCAAGGAGGAGTGGTTCTGAGTTCCAATGCTTGTTTAAAACTTTAGTTGCGGGTCAAAATTCAGGGTCCTGTGGGGAAGGAGAGCATCTTAATTACACTTTGGTCAAGTCGATGAACAAGCAGTTTGTTCTGTTGGATCAGTGGAGACAAAGAGTGAGGCTAATCACTTATGGGTCAAAGAATAGGAATTTAGTGGGTCTGTGTCTAGACTTGTCCTAAGAAGAAAAAGGAGACTTCTGAGAATCTTATTTAAGTTTTTTGGGAGTGGGTGTCTCCTGGCAGTAAGGCATTAACTGGAAAAAAAAGGGTTTGAGGATTTCTTTAACTTTCCGTGTTCTTCAGGATCATAGGACTTGGGTAATGTTCAATAACATTAGGATAATAATAGAACCTTCCTCAGGGCATGTATAAGAAAAATGTGTTCATGGTTGTAAAGTGCTTCACTCTTACCTGGCACCTAGTGAGCACCAGGTAAGTAAATAAATAAATGAGCAGCCTGCATTGTGAGGACATGCTCCCCATTCTAACCTGTACCCTTCCTGCTGCAGTGATTCTCTCTTCCTTTCATGCACTCATTTCCTGTTCCTGAACATCATGAAGCACCTCAGCTCTCAAGACTCCAGACCTTTGGAGGAGACTCAGCTCCTCATTTCACATCGACTCATTTCACGTCTTGTTTTTCTTCCCTGCCTCATGAGACCTGGAGCTGAGAGGGCTGAGAAGGGGGAGGGGCATATGTGCATGGAGGGGCCCCTGAGAGATATGACCTGGGATGGGGATTTAGGGATAGTTAAGGGTTAAAGCAGATGGCCAACTACAGTTGCCACTTCCCACTGCCAAGACTGTGTCCGAGGTACATGCTCTTTCCAGTGAGCAATTTGGACCCCAAGCAAAAAGCATGTATTCTTTCTGTGAAGAGAGGAAAAGATGCAATAATAATGGCCACTCTTACCAGTGAATGGATTTCCTCTGAAAGGACATCAAGACAGAAAACGTGAAAAACTTGAAGTTACTGGCGTATCAGGAAACAAAAAGAGAAAATAGATACCACTGTTGAGGAGATGCTTGAACACAAAGGGATAATTACTGAGCTTGGAAAGGAGATGCATGGCCCTTCTCCTTGCTTGGAGCCCTCCTGGACCACAGGAAGGGAAGGAGAGAAAGATGATATCATAATCAGCATCCAGATTCCACAAAGTTAGAGTGCAGTGTTTACACTTTGGAGGCACAGGAAGAACAGTCAATACAGACCAGGGACATTAAGTTCTGCTAGGCATCCTGGATTTTCCTGGGTTTAGTACTGAAAGTCCTGGAAAATGACAGGAGTTATGTATGCTTCAGCAGAGGGTGCCTGGGCCTCACTGACTTTCCTCACCACATAGTAGTCCAGCAGAATGTTGGCTCAATCTTATTTCAATAGTCACACCAACAACCACATTCCCATCATACCACATGGCCAGCCTTGGGTTGGAGGAAACAATAGAGGTACCCCGCTTGCCACCTACCTCATGGATCTCCATGGTAAAATAGCTCAAAGAAACTGGGCTGCTGCTTGGGTCTTCGGGAGTACTTGATGGTCATGATGTTGGAAGAAGAGTGGAACAAGAGGTAGATGCCATCACAAACTTTCCCAAAAGAATTGGGCCCCAGAAGTCTAGCTATGATTTCCAGCTGCTCATTTGCATATTTGAGGCTGTATGAACAGAGGTAAAGGAAGACAAGACTCAGCTTCTAAAATCATTTTCTAACCCAAAGGCAGCCTTCCTCCACCAAAAAGTGGAAACCAGATTGTACCAGCTCCACTTGTAAGTAGAGAAAGGCCAGATGAAGATAAGAGAAGAAATGTCTATCGGTCACCCAAGGACCCCTCCCAGCTTTTCAAATCACCTCCTCCTGCCCCCCTCCACACACACATATACTTAAGGCTGCATGTGGCTCCCAAGTATACTGGGAATCCCTGCCCATGGCTCTCAGATTCCAGGAAATGAAATTAGTCTCAGGAACCAGTTGCATTTCAGGTCTCATGAGCTTCACAATGGAGCCAATACAGCATCTGTTGCCCTGAGCCTCAACCATGGTGCCAAGGTGAAAGCCCCATCTTGAGTATGTTGATACCTCTCCGTGGTTTCTGCAACCCCCTCTCTGGCAGATGGGTCTGGCAGCGGAGCAGTATGGCCCCTACAGCCCAAGCTTGCCTTTCCTGGCAAGGGCAGAGTGGAGAGGGAAGTCTAGCCATATACTGTATAGACAAAGTACAAGTGTGATTATCTCAACCCCAGGAGGTCTTTCCTCTACTCCTCTAGTCTTGAAAACATGATCTCCCCACCCACTTCCTTACTTAGCCATGGGGACTTCTGCTGGAGGCCTTCTGTAGTACAACAAAACACTTGGGGAAATACCACAGCAGGGCCCTATACTGGCACCCTTTACACTAGTTTTGCTATAGCTCTAGCCTCAAGTTCCTAAGTGCGATAGCAATCATATTCAAACACAAACTTGTCTGTGTTTGTGTTGAACAAGGGGCCAATAGAGGAGAAATTTCAGAAGGGTCTATTCCTCTGAAGCCTGGAGAAGTGGTGACACAGGAAGCCCTAGGACCTTTCACCCCTGCCCCTCTCCTCAATCTTCACCTCTCCTTGTTCCCCAATCATGTGTTTGTACCATACTTCCATCAAGATCTGTGGATGATCTAAGTCCTATTTTGAGGCAGCTGTCCCTAAGGAGTCCCTCATCCCAAAGAGCATCTGCATAAACTAGTGGAATGGTCAGCCCTGCAGCAGGTGTGGAGGGGGAGGGGTCCTGAGTCACTCAGATGACATCATTTCTCTAATTCCATTGTGTGCTGCATTTGGCTTTGCTCTGGAATTGATGGAAATGTGGTTTCCATGTCAAATCTGTGAAGACTGTTCAAGGATGGAAAAGTTTTGTGTTATTATTGCATTGGAAATATATGCTGTGGCCTTATCACTGCATTCATTCATTCAGTCAGTCAGTTAGTCATTCTTTCATTCTTTCACTCAAGAAATATTTCTTGAACCCCAGAAGTAGAGTACCCAATCTAGTAGAGACAACGAAATAAGGAGGTGAAATTATTATCAAACCCCACATATAGCGATTTACATGGGGTCCTGATTGGGATAACAGAGACCTGTTCCACCTGGAGAGGGAGCCCAAGGCTGATTTTTGAAATATGAATAGAGGATCCTAAGCAGAGGGCAGAAGGGTCTGGAAGGGGTGGAAAGATGCATTCCAGGTGGAGACGACAGGTGAACAAAGGCACAGTGCTGCTAAAAGTTCTAGTGTATCAAAAACTGTCAATTGTGGCTCAAGCACAGAATGGGTAGTCTCAGGGGAGAGGACACTAGAAGGGAGGAAAGATCCAGGAGCCAGAACATGAAGAATTTTGCAAAGCCATGTAAAGGAGATGAAACCTAAATCAGAAGGCAGGGAGCCATGGAAAGGTTTTCATCAGAGAGTGAAAGTGGAGTTGGAAGGAGTTTTAAATGCCTCTGATGTTTGGGTAAAGGATAAACTAAAAGAGGCCAAGATGGACTCCAATGTAGAAAACAAAACATCAGCAAACAGAACTCTAATCCTGAGCATTCACTTGAGGTAAGGAAATATCAGATGGATTTTTGAGTTGGCTTCACCTTGATGATCCAGACACAGAAAGTTTTGAGCCCAGCATAGTTGAAGAACCTGTTTGAAGGACTCGTGAGGAGGCCCCCACATTCAGTATGTGCTAAAACCAGAATAAGAGAATGTTGAGGGGTTTCCGCTGTCTTAGAGTCTGTGTCAATTTTGCCCTCCTACTTCATAATTCATCTGAGCAAAACACAACACTGATGACCTGACTCTGATGATCTCTCAACAAGAGGACTTTACACTGAACCGCTTTTGACGCTTTTAAAGGAATTTATACCCACTTGTAGTAAAATTTATTTTCAACAGTGGGATACGGAAGAAATGTATAACCCTCTCCAAAATTTTCTTTATCATCAACCAAAAATGCCAGATTGGTGAGCAGGACAGCACACACCTGAAGCCAGTTCTCCTGCCCCAAGCTAGACTTAAGACAACTCTGACCAGCTCAGTGAAGCAAATGTGAACCCATCCTGTTTTAAACACCTCTCCCCAGGGGTTCCACTATCATTCTCAGTGATGCCTCAGTTTCCAAAATCTGAAATGAGTTCAAAATAGTACCTCCCTTATGAGATATTAGAGGATCAAGTGAGTTCACATTTGTAAAGTGTTTGGCCCTTACCTGAAATCACACAAATACCAGGTAAATAAATAAAGAAATGAGAAAGTTGCCCACCTCATGAGGACACATCCTTCCTCCTGCAGTGATTCCCTTTTCTTTTAATGCTTTCATTTCCAGGTCCCAAACATAGTGAAGCACTTCAGCTTGTGAGACTGCAGACATTTAGAGGAGGCTTAACTCCTTGTTTGACATCTGCTCTTTGGAAAGGTAGCATATTTTTCCTGCTCATGACATGTGAAGATGTGAGGACCAAGGAGGCTGGCTGTGCTCTAGAGGAGTTGGTGTGTGTGTGTGTAAAGGGGTGTACCGGGAGGGTCCCTGAGAAATTGGATCCGAGAGGGAGTGTTAGGGTTGGTCAAGAGCTGAAGCAGATGGCCAGGTGCAGATGGCACTTTCCTTTGCCAAAATCAAAGTGTTCCAAGTACATGAGCTACCCAGTGAGCCACTTGGACTCCAAACAAAAGCATATATTTTCTCTCTGTGAAGAGAAAAAGGAAGACTATTGACTACATTTACCTTTTATCTTTGAGGTTGATATGAGTCCCACTGAAAAATAAAACAAAAGAAAAACAAAATGAAAAACTGACATTACTAATGGGTCATGGCACAAGAATGTAAAATTAGCACCACTCTAAGGAGGAGCTAGAACACAAAGGGACAGTGTCTGAGACAGAGATGAGTGTCCATACTTCCCATCATCCCTTGGAGCAATAAAGAATCATCCAAAGGAAAGACAGAAAGAAGATATCAGACCCAGCATCTACAGATGAATTAATTAGGCTGCTTTCTTCCCATCCCATCCCTACCCCCAATTCCACTGAAGTACAGTGTTCTCACTCTGTACTCACAGGCAGAGAAGACAACTCTGACCAGCTCAGTACCTAGACCCATTTGCCTAGGAGTACCCCGTTTTCAGGGTTAGCACTGAAATTCCTTGGATTAAGACAACTCTTAGTCCTGAGCAAACCAGAACAAAGCTCACCTGAGCATTCTCATTGAAAATTCTGTAATGAGATCAATGATCAATTTGATGTTAGAATAACCAATTAGATAACATTTTCAGGTTGGGAGAATCATCTTAATGCATGTAAGCATCATCATGTTAGGACCCCCATTTCAGAGCATGGGATCCAGGACAACTGAGTGCAAACACAAGACATGGTACAGCTGAGCTGCATCTGGGGCTTATCCTGATGAGTTAAATATGGGGTATGAGCTCCACTATGGATCAGAAAGCCCTGGGTTAGCTTCCTGGTCAGCTCATAGAAGTTGTGTGCCCTTGAACTGCTTATTTCCAATTTCTAAGCCACAGTTCACACATCCACAATATGGGGGTGATAATTTTACCTGCCCACAGAAATAAGGGGAAGAATTCCCATACAGCCCATGCCGCTCAAAGGTCACCTGTTACTGCTTACATTTTAGCACTTTCTCTTCAATTCCTAAGTTAGATATTTCTTTACTCAGCCAATTAGAAATTAAAATAATGTTCTAGGATCTGCTCTAGCCAGAAAATTCCATCAGGACACCATCTTGAATCTGCACAGATCTTTTGGGGCTACAAAAAAAGACACCCTCACCCAGGGGTTTTACATCAACAGTGGTTTGGGAGATATAAATCATACTTTGTCAGGAAGCAGCCTCAAGTGCAATATCCTATAAAATCCCCAACACTTCTTGCGACCTTTCTAGACTGGGACCTCATGACATTGCATTCTTCAATCCAGCTCTTCATTTTGAGCAGCCCTGTGATATAGATTCTGAAATGCAATCTTGAAGCTTGGAGAAGAAGCTGCCCCTCCACAGTAACCCAACTAAACCACACGTTTAGTGTCTAACATGAATATTCAGCTTAGATAGCCTTCAGCTTTAGTAATGGCCACCCCTCATATTTGTCTATGATGTTATGACTTTCAGTGAAGATTCAGGGTTCCTTCATTCCTGTGTGTTCCTCATTATTCTAGATCTGAGGCTTACACAGTTTGAATGATTTGGCCAAGGTCGCACAGTCATTTACTAGCTTCTGGATGCCAGTCCAGGGAATTTGCTTCCTCTACACCAGGCTGATGTTGGTCTACTCACATCCACAGGAACAAGAAAGCCAATCTCAAGTGTATTAATTGCTCCAGCCAGGTTTTCCCCTGGCCTGCAGCTTTGAGATACCTCTGATAGCATCGATTTGGAAAAAGCAATAAGCTCTTATCTGTGCAGAACTGCAGATGGCCATCTGGAGCTAGATTTGAAATCTTTAGAGAGAAGGGCAAACAGAGGGAGAAACTGGTGCATTGCAGAGGTCCAGGCAGGATAGGAGAGCACCCTGTGAGGGGGGAGGTCCTTCAAGGAAGAAGCCCATGACGTTGGCAAAGGTGAGTGGTGAAGAACAAGGCACAAGGCTCAGAATGCTGGGTCAAGGCAAGGGAGAGCAGAAAGGCATGAGGAAGGAGTGAAATGAGGAGCTGGTGCAGACAAGGACAGAGGGAGAGGAGGCCTGGAAAGAGAGAGAGAGGATGAGGGAGATGGGATGAATATTTTTCCTGGAAGAAATGTTACCCTTTATTTTTGGGCCAGCATTCTGGAATCTCTTGTATTAAAGCATTTTCTAGGACCTGGCCCACTGACCCACTTTGGCTCACCCTTCCCAGGCATTCCTAAGCTGCTCTTGGTGAGCCCCTGTTCCTTACCGCTTCTCTACTTGCTGCTGCTACCCATGTCACAAGCCATTGCTAAATGGAGAGCACACCCACCTCTTGGGGCCTTCTCCTGGGTCCCAGTTACCCCAATGTTGACCACTCCAACTTATACCAAGCTTGATTTCCCATGTAGCATCTTCCTGCAGGGCACCCCTAGAAACATCTCCAAAGCAAGACCATGTGTGATTCATTCAAGCCACTTTGAGCTGATCCCTGAGCTGCTCCTCCACCCCCCACCCCTAGTAGAGCTTCAGTATACATTTGCAAAAGGCAAGAGGAGAGGAGAAGAGAAGGGAGGAGGGAGGCAAGGAAGTCCACAGAACACAAGTCAAGGCAGGGGATACAAGAGCCCAGAAAATGTTCAGATCAAGATGGTATCAGCCTCTTCCTCCAGCACTAAGGGTGAAGGAAGCCAAGCATTATGCTTGGAGGAGACCAGCAGGCAGCTTGTCAACCATGGAGCTTCTTTGTTGGCAACAAGCAAACTGAATAAATTCTCCAGAGTTGAACAGAAAAGCAGAGAGGGACTCAGGGAAAGGGCTCACGCATCATGCGTTACCTGCATGGAACAGCAAAGCCCAGGCGAAAGCACCAGATGCCCTCATCCTGAGCAGGCCCTGGCTGCAACTGCAGGAGTGAGCTTTGGCCAGGTGGCTTGGGCTATTTAGAGACAGCCCTGAAATCTGATCTTGTCTCTCTAGAGCCACAGGCCTGTGGAGCTGAAGATGGTGCTACAAGATCATTTTACCTTACCAAAAGCATGAGCAAGAAAAGGAAAAAATAACTAAAATGGACTTCATCAAAAGAAAAAGTTTTTATACATCAAAGAACACTATCAAGAAAGTGAAAAGACAAGTTACAAAATGGGAGAAAATAATTGGTAACAATATATCTGATAAGAATCTAACATCCAGAATATATAAAGAACTGGTACAACTCAACAAGAGAAAAACCAATAATCCCACTTTAAAATGTATTAGGGACTTGGACTGACATTTCTTCAAAGAAGATATACAAGTGTCCAATAAGCACATGAAAAGACACACGTCAATGATGATCAAGGAAACACAAATCAAAACCACAGTGAGACACCACTTCACACCCACTAGAAGGGCTGTGTGTGTGAATGGAAATGTATAAGATTTACTAGAAAATCTTTTTTTTTTCTTTTTTTCTTTTTTTAATATTTCATTCAAAAAATATGAAGTCCCCATATACCTCCCACCCCCCTCACCTCACTCCTCCCCCCATAACAACAATCTCCTCCATCATCATGAGACATTCATTGCATTTGGTGAATTCATCTCTGAGCACTGCTTCACCTCATGGTCAATGGTCCACATCATAGCCCACACTCTCCCCACATTCCACCCAGTGGGCCATGGGAGGACTCTGGTTTATTGGACTTACTAGTAAATCTTGAAGACAATGCAGAAATATAGGAACCCTATACATTGTTGGTGGCATGTAAATGGTGGAGCCACTGTGGAAATTAGCTTGGTGGTTCCACAGCAAATTAAAGCAGAATTACCATAATGACCCAGCATTCCCATTTCTTGGTAGATATTCAAAAGGATTGAAAGTTGGGATGTGAACACCAACCTGTACATCAACGTTTATAGCAGCATAATTCACAAAAGCCAAAAGGTGGAAGCAACTCAAGTGTCCATCTGCAGGTTAATGATAAACAAAAGTGGTGTATACACACAATAAAATATTATTCAGCCATATGAAGGAATGAAGTTCTGATGAGATGAATCTTGAAGACATCATGTTGAGTTATATAAGCCAGACACGGAAACACAAATATAGTATGATGTCACTTATATGCAATCCCTAGTAAAAAACAATTTCATAGATACAGATGGTCTCTATGGAGTCAGGGAATGGGGACCCAAGGGGGGAAGGAGTTGTTGATTAATGTGTGCAGAGTTTCCATTTGATGTGACAGAAAAGTTGGGGTCACGGCTATTGGTGATGGTAGCAAATGGTATGACTGCAATTAATACTGCTGAATCGTATCCTTCAAAATGGTTAAAAAAAAAAAAAAAAAGAAAAGAAAAGAAAAGAAAACTTGGCCAGATGGGGCATCAGCTGCCAATTAACACTTTTCTTTCTGAGTCAATTTACAGGTCTTTGGTCACGTAGAATGAGATATAATGGCCTGTGGCCAGCTTCTCCCTCTCCTTGCCTCTTTCTGTGGTCCTGGGAGAAGAGCACCAAGTTGGCCTTGCTATCTTGTGCTAACTTGTAGCTCTTTCACCTCTATTGCAGTGAGAAAAGTTCCCTGGAAAGGTAGCTGGCAATCAGAGCAGTCGGGAGACACACTCAAAAGTCATGACCATCAGGGGAAGAACCTGGAGGATGCAAAGTCCTGACCAGCTGGTCTTTCTCAGAACCCATCCTCACCTCACAGCCCCTTACACTGAAGAGTAAAGGCACATAAACAAACCCTCAGTCTGTTCAAGGCATGAGTGGGAGAGTTCAGCACCTGTAGGATTGGATCAACATGTGTGTGGGTATGCCCAGAGGGTGACTTGGACACCTGGACTTGCATTTATTGTACATTTATGATAACAAGATCAACATGGCTCAGTTGCAGGCCAGTGTCACCATTAAGGGAGCAGAGCTCACACTGCTTGGAAAACAGTCTGGCAATTCCTCAAAAGAGTTACTATAAGACCAGGCACTTCCTCTGCCAGGTCTATACCCATGAGAAATGAAAACAAGTCCACACAAAAGCTCATATATGAATGTTCATAGCAGCATGATTCAAAATTGCCAAAACTGGAAGCAACTAACCTGGTCAACAGATGAATGAAAAAGCTACCTGTGGTATTTCCCTGCAAGGAATGTTGTTCAGCTATAAAAAGGAATGAACCACTGATGCATTCCACAACATGGAGGAAACTGGAAAATATTATGCGAAGTAAAAGAAACCACATATTGCATGTTTGATTTACATGAAATGGCTATAACAGGCCAATGTGTAAAGACAGAAAGTAGATTGGTAGTAGGGAAATAGAAAGTAACTGCTAATGTATATGGGCTAATGGATATGGACATTTTGAAGGTGATGAAAATGAGCTGCAGTACTCTAGATATACTAAAGAGCACTGAATTGCACAATTTCAAATGGTATGTGAATTATATTTCATTAAAGCTATTATATATAGAAATATTGATGACCATTAATGTTGCTATAAAATTGTAAAAACATTTAGAAAAATAAATAGAACACAACACTGGTAGCTAAAAGTACTTTCAGGTAACTTAGCCTAATTTGCCTGTATTTCCCCAGCAACTGGCCTGATTTCCCGTGTCCCATGTCATGGGATCCCTTCTCTTCTCCCTCTTACTGCTGCTCAAACACAACAGAGCAACCCTGGACATTGAACGTTCCAACAAGTACTTCCCTGACTTCTCTGACACTAATTCTTAGGGCAGCATTTCTAAACCAGGGTGATCTTGTACCCAATCCTCACCCTCAGTCTATTTGCCAATGTCTGGAGATGTTTTTGATTGTCACAATTTTGTGGTGGTAGCATGCTATTGGCAGCTAGAATGTGGAGGCCAGGGATACTGCTAACATCCGACAATGCACAGGACAGTCCCTTTCCCCCAACAGAGGATTATCTTGTCAAACTTTGCAGGAGTGCTGAGGTTGAGGATATCTAGAAGTGCTGTTGTTGAATCAAGAGTAAACAACTTTTATATTTTGATACATATAACAGCCAAATTGTCTACCAAGGAGTACTGCCAGTTTGCACACCAACTGGGAGAACACAAGTATCCATTTTCATGAAATTTCATCAATGCTGGATTTTACCAAATCTTTCAAAATATTTTCTTGATGAAGTATGCTATTTTAAAAACTTTTATTTCTTTCTGTAAAATATCTTTTCCTATCTTCTGGGCCTATTTCCCATTGCATTGTCATCTTTTTCTTGTTGGTTGTAGAAGACTTCCTTGAACTTTATAAACCTTATCTTTGTATACAGAAGGTTCTAATGGGCTCACAATGTGAAGGAACATTGTAACTCAAGTAGAACAGAGAAGAACATGATTTGCCATCTGGTCACTCAAAGTTTTCTGGATGATGAAAGGAGAAGGAAGTTAAATTGGAAAGTTTCTTCCCCAAGAAGAATTTGATCCTAATTCTGTTTCAGTGATTAGGCCTCTTCCTTATTCATACTTTTAAAATTCAACACTTCTTCCCAGTTTCCCTTTGTTTTAGAATTTCTTGTTCCTCTTCTCACCCAGATACCCTTTACAATGATCGCTCACTTCCCACGTTATCTGTCTGTAAGCTGCGGAGAGGACCAATTCAAGTGGATCCAATGTCCGTTGGAGCAAATGTTGGAACCTGTGGATTGAAAGTAGTGCTGTGTCTTATGCCCTTGCTTGAGGTCCTGCCATTTGATCCATGGCATCAGCCCCAGCCACTCCTCCTGCCCTCATCGAGTGGCCCAAGCCAAACCTGTTTTTCTTCCTCCATGTTTTGTTCCTCACAGGCTGTTCCACTGAAGATCTTTCTCGTACTTCTCCATAAGTCTTTAGTAATTTTTTAGAAATTGTTTAGAGATCTCTCTGCTAATTGCCTTCCACAAAATCAGAAGTCTCCAATGAATTGTGATCTTGCACCTTTTCAGTACTCTTTATTTTATTTAATAAGAGTTTAAGGGACTGGTGGGCATTTCTTTCCTTCCTAGAGCCTTTCTGTCCTTGTTAACAGAGAGCCAAATTTTATCCCGATATCCATTTCCACCCTATGTATTCCATGTGCCTTGGACCCCAGACCCCACTCCCAGAATGGGCCTGAGTAGAGTCAGGGTAGTGTCAAAAATTGCACTGAACAAAGTTAGACAGTCAAGGATGGCTTTGTTCCAGGCTCTAGAAATAGAGGAGAAAGACCAGAACTAAGTCTGAGTTCAACTACATTGAAACAAAGGGTGCTGGGTTTTGTTGCTGTTGTTGTTGTTTTTCATTTTAAAAACAATTTATTGAAGTATATAATTCATACATGAACATATATAAACAATAAGTGTATAGTAAAATTTATGGGCTTACAAAATAAACATGCATAACATCATACAGGACTACCATAATCTCCTCACCAAAAATACCTTCAATTGTTGTGAAACATTTGTAACAAAGTATGAAAGAGAATCAGCAACATATTACCACTAAAAATAGTCTCTGTATTAAATATGATATATTTTCCCCCTAACCACCTTCTTATTTTATTTTATTTTTTTAGTCATAAACATATAATTTATCTAAAGTATACAATCAATCGAATTTGGTATAATCACTGAACTGTGCATTTATCACTTCAATCAATATTAGAGCATTTTCATTATTAAAAAAGAAAAAGAAAAACAACACAAAGCAAACCACTATCATACCCATATGTTAGCACTACTAATTACAAATCCTATGATGTGCTTTCACTATTTCTATTCATTTCCAAACATTTACAAACAACTTTTTACCAATTCTGCACAGATGAAACCTCAGCTTTCCAGTCTCTAAACACATTCTTTTCTCTGGTGACTTATAGTCCAGCTATTAACTCCATGAGTTTGCTCATTATATTTTTTCATAATAGTGAAATAATACAATATTTTTCCTTTTGTGCCTGGCTTATTTCACTCAACATAATGTCCTCTAGGTTCATCTACATTGTCATATGCTTCATGACTTCATTTCTTCTAACAGCTGAATGATATTTCATCATGTATAGACATCACAATTTGTTTATCCGTTTACCAGGTGATGGACACCTGGGTTGTTTCCATATTTTAGTAATTTTGAATAATGTTGCTATGAACATCAGTGTGCAGATGTCTGTTCATGTCACTGCTTTCAGTTCTTCTGGGTATATACCTATCTAACTTCCTTAAGAACTGCCAAACAAACTTCCACAGTGATTTTACCACTCTACGTTCCCACCAACAGGAAAAAAGCATTCCTATCTCCCCACATCCTCTCCAACACCTGTAGCTTTCTGGTTTTTTTTTTAAAATAATGCCCATTCTAGTAGGTGTGAAATGATATCTCATTGTAGTATTGATTTGCATTTCCCTAATAGGACAGGATGTTGAACATTTTTTCAGGTGTTTTCTCACCATTTGTATTTCTTCTTTAGAAAGATGTCTATTCAAGTCTTTTTCCCATTTTTAATCAGATCATTTATCTTTTTACTGTTGAGTTGTAGTATCTCTTTATATAATATGGATATTAGACCCTTGCTGGATATGTGATTTCCAAATATTTTCTCCCATTGAGTAGGCTGCATTTTTACCCTCTTCACAAAGTTCTTTGAGGTACAGCAATGGTTAATTTTGAGAAAGTCCCATTTATCTATTTTTTCTTCCTCTTACTTTGAGTGTAAGGTTTAAGAAACCCTCAGCTACCACAAGGTCTTATAGATGTTTCCATATGTTACCGACTAAGAATTTTATGGTCCTGGCTTTTATGTTTAGGTCTTTGATCCATTTTGAGTTGATTCTTGTATAAGGAGTAAGATACCAGTCCTCTTTCATTCTTCTGGTTATGGATATCCAGGTCTCCCAGCAACATTGTTGAAGACACTCTTCTGTCCCAGAAAAGTGGACTTGGTTGACTTATCAAAAAGCAGTTGACCATAGAGATGAGAGTCTATTTCTGAACTCTCAAATCAATTCTATTGATGAATGTATCAACCTTTATGCCAATACCATGCTGTTCTGACCACTGTAGCTTTGTAATATAGTTCAAGGTTGGGCAGTGAAATTCCTCTCCATCACTCTTCTTTTAGAAACTTTTGGCTATTAGTGTGCACTTTCTCTTCCAAATTAATTTGGCAATTGTCTTTTCTATTTCTGTAAAGTAGCTTTTGGGACTTTGCTTTTTTGTTTGTTTGTTTTGTTTGTTTGTTTTTCTTCTTTATTTTCTTTTAAATGTTACATTCAAAAAATACCCCCCTACCCCCCCACACACCACTCCTCCCACATCAACAACCTCTTCCATCATCATGGCACCTTCACTGCACCTGGTGAATACATTTTGGAGCACTGCTGCACACATGGAAATTGGTCTACATTGTAGTCTACATTGTCCCCCATTCTACTCAGTGGGCCATGGCAGGACACAATGTCCAGCATCTGTCCCTGCAGCACCACCCAGGACAACTTCAAATCCTGAAAATGCGCCACATCATATCTCTTCTTCCCTCCCCTGCCATCAGCAGGTACCATGGCCACTTTCTCCACATCAATATTACAATTTCTTCCCTTACTAATCACAATACTTCCCCCAGCAGAACACCAGTAAGTCCACTCTAATCTCTACTCTATTCCTCCATCCTGTGGACCCTGGGATGGTTAAATCCAGTCCCCCTCTACATCAAGAGGGGGTTTAGATTCCACATGGATGATGGATGCAATTCTCCTGCTTGCAGTTGTAGGCACTGCACTCTTGGCTCCCTGGTGTGGTGGTTGATCTTCTTCACCTCCCTGTTAGCTGACCAGGGTAAGTCCAATAAACCAGGGAGTAGGAGTTGCAAGTCTGCTGAGATTCAGGGCCCTTTATTGCATTGAGTCTATAAATCAATTCAGGTAGGACTGACAGCTTCACAATATTTAATCCATGAATACTGAATCCGTGAATACGGAATATCCTTCCATTTGTTTAGATCTTCTTTGATATCTTTTAGCAACGTTTTGTAGTTTCCTGAAAACAGAGCCATGACATTCCTGGTTAAATTAATGCCTAGATATTTGAGTCTTTTCATTGCTGTTGCAAATAGAATTTTTTGTGTGTGATTTTCTCCTCAACTTGCTCATTACTCAGTTATAGAAATGCTACTGAGTTTTGCATGTTGATCTTGAATCCTGCCGCTTTGCTGAACTCATTTATTAGTTCTAGTAGCTTTGTTGTAGATATTTTGGGATTTTCTAAATACAGGCTCATGTCATCTGTAAAATAGTTTTACTTCTTTTCCAATTTGGATGCCTATTATTATTATTGCCAATTGCTCTAGCTAGACCTTTTAGCGCAATGTTGAATATTAGTGCTGACAGTGGGCATCCTTGTCTTGTTTCTGACCTTAAAGGGAAAGCTTTCAACCTCTCCCCCTTGAGTACGATGTTGGCTTTGGAATTTTCATATATGCCCTTTTGAATGTTGAGGAAGTTTCCTTCTATACTTACCTTTTAAGTGTTTTCATCAATAAAGGATGCTGGATTTTGTCAAATGCCTTTTCTGCATCAGTTTAGGAGATCGTGTGGGGATTTTTTGCCTATGATTTTCTTAATATGCTGTATTTTGTTAATTGGCTTTCTTATGTTGAACCACCCTTGTGCACCAGGACTAAAACCCCATAATGTATAATTGTTTTCATATGCTGTTGGATTCTATTTGCAAATATTTTGTTGAGAACTTTTGCATCTATGGTCATTAGAAAGATTGGTCTGCAATTTCTATTTTTTTGTAGTATTTTTATGTGGCTTTGGTATTAGGGTAATGTTGACTTCATAAAATATGTTGGGTAATTTCACCTCCTTTTCAATTTATTGGAAGAGTTTAAAGAGGATTGGTATCAGTTCTTTTGGAAATGCTTAGTAGAATTCACCTGTGAAGCCTTCTTGTCCTGTACTTTCCTTTGTTGGAGAAATTTTGATGACTGATTCAATCTCTTTACCTTTGATTGGTTTGTTGAGTTCCTGTATTTCTTGTGGAGTCAGCATAAATTGTTTGTGCAATTCTAGGAATTTGTCCATCTTATCTAGGTTGTCTAATTTGTTGGAATACAGTTTTTCATAATATCCTCTTATGATCGTTTTTATTTCTGTGGTGCCAGTCATAATGCCCCCTGATGTTATTTATTTGCATCACTTCTCTTTTTTTCCTTGTTAGTCTTGATAAGGATTTGTGGGTTTTACTGATTTTCTCAAGGAACCAGCTTTTGGTTTTGTTGATTTTCCCTATTTTTTTTTTTGTTCTCAATTTCATTTATTTTTGCACTAATCTTTGTTCTTTCTTTTGCTCAGCTTGCACTGTGATTGGCTTGCTGTTCTTTTTCTATTTTCTCCAGTTTCTCCAGTTGTTCACCTAGATCTTGGATATTAGGTCTTTCTTCCTTTTTAATATAGGCACTGAGGGCTATAAATTTCTCCCTCAGCCCTGCCTTCACTATATCTCATAAGTTTTTATGTCATATTTTTGTTTTCCTTCATCTTAAGATATCTACTAATTTCTCACTGATTGCTCAGGAGTGTAATGCTTAGCCTCCATTTATTTGCAAATTTTCCCTCTCCCAGCTATTATTGATTTCCAGCGTCATTCCAAATTCTGATCAAAGAAGGTGCTTTGTATTTCAGTCTTCTTAAATTTATTAAGAGCTGTTTTGTGGCCCATCATGTGGCCTATCCTGAAGAAAGATCCATGAGCACTTGAGAAGACTGAATAACTGATTTGTGGTGCAATGTCCTATATATGTCTGTTAGGTCCAGCTCATTTATCATATTGTTCAAGTTCTCTCTTTCCTTGCTGAGCTTCCTTCTAGTGGTTCTATCTGTTGATGTGAATGGTCTGTTGAAGTCTCCCACTATTACTGTAGAGACATCAATTTATACTTTCAGTTTTGCCAAAGTTTGCCTCGTGTTTTTGGGGGAACCCTGGTTAGGTGCATAGATATTTACAACTGTTACTCCTTCCTGGTGAATTGTTCCTTTTATTAATATATAATGGTCTTCTGCATCTGGTTTTTTTTTTTTCATCTAAAGTCTATTTTGTCTGAAGAATAGCTACCCCTACTTTCTTTTGGTTACTATTTGTGTGAGCATCTTTTTCCAATTTTTTACTTTTAGTCTATTTGCTTCCTTGGGTCTAAGCTGAGTCTACTGCAGACAGCATATGGATAGCTCATGTTTTCTTATCCATTCTGCCAGCCTATGTCTTTTGATTGGGGAATTTAATCCATTAACATTCAATGTTATTGCTGTAAAGGCACCATTTACTTCAGCCTATTTATCCTTTGGCTTTTGTATGTCATATCTTCTTTCTCTCCATCTCTTTACATTTTTGGTCACCCTTTCAGACAGTCTTCACTTCTACACTCTTCTCTGATACTCTCTCTCTTTTATTTTTTTTGGCAGAACTGGATTCTTGTTTACAAACTTGTTTATCTTTAATATTTTAAATTCACTGTCATTTTTGAAGGACATTTTTGCTGCATAAAGAATTCTTGGCTGACAGCTTTTCTCTTTCAGTACCTCACTACTGCCTTCTTGCCACTGTGGTGTCCAAAAGGAATTCCTCACTAAGTCTTATTGGATGTCCTTTGTATGTGATGTTTTGCTTTTCCCTTGCTGTTTTCAGAATTTTATCTTTATGTTTAGCATTTGGTATTCTTCATATTGTGTGTCTTGGGGTAGGTCTATTTGGATTTATTCTAATTGGAGTATGCTGAGCTTCCTGGACACATATATTCATGTCTTTCATAAAAGATAGAAAATTTTTGGCCATTATTTCTTCAAATACTCTTTCTGCCCCCTTTTTTTTTTTTCATCTCATCTCAAACTTCCATAAAACATATGTTGGTACACTTTGTGTTATAATTCAACTCCCTGAGTCCCTGCTCAATTTTCCATTCTTTTTTCTGTGTGTTCGTCTCTCTTTTCAATTTCACTTGTTCTGTCCTCTATGTCACTAATTCTTCCTTCCATTATTTCAAATCCTCTCTTGTGTGCATCTGTTGTATTTTTTTAAGACTTATTTTATTTATTTCTCTCCCCTTCCCACCCTCCCCCCCTAGTTGTCTGTTCTCTGTGTCCATTTGCTGGGTGTTATTTTTGCCCACTTCTGTTGTTGTCAGCAGCAGAGGAATCTGTGTTTCTTTTTGTTGCGTCATCTTGCTGCGTCAGCTCTCCGTGTGTGTGGCGCCATTCCTGGGCAGGCTGCATTTTCTTTTGCACTGGACGGCTCTCTTTATGGGGCACACTTCTTGCACTTGGGGCTCCCCTACACAGGGGGCACCCTTGCGTGGCACGACACTCCTTGCATGCATCAGCTCTGCCCGTGGGCCAGCTCCACACAGATCAAGGAGGCCCAGGTTTGAACCATGGACCTCCTATGTGGTAGGCAGACGCCCTATCCATTGGGCCAAGTCCACTTCCCTCTGTTGTATTTTTAATCTTACTTTTTGTATCTTTCATTCCCATAAACTCCATTATTTTTCTATCCAAGATTTCAATTTTTTCTTTGTGATTTAGGGACATTTGACTCAGAATGCTCACTTTGTCAGTGATTAGGCTTACCTGGATCTTTAAAGGTCATGGGAGAGGGAGAAGTGCATGAAGAATTGCATGGCTAGGGCCTGGATAATGTAAGGCCTGTGGGGAGAGACTAAGGCCTAGGAGATAAGGAAGGAACAAATCTGCTTAAAGATTAGTCAGCTAAGGGGAATGTTAGGTTTTTCTTTTAGTCAATACCACTTTTTGTTCGAGAGACCAGGTTTCACAAGTAACAACTCAGAAAGCTAGGCTTCAACAAGTTCTTATTGTTGAGAGACTAGTTGAACTATATGCTGAAATTTGGCAGCAGAGGATGCTTGGGAGGTAATGTGAGCAATTAGAAATTTAATGAGGGGGACCCTTTTGAAATTTAAAGGAACAATTGAAGAATTGTGGTTGGGACAGACTATAAAACTAATTGCTGAGTCTAGAAGGCAGCCAACCAAATGTATTCCAATACCAAGCATCCATTTTTGTGGTGTGATGGTAGCCGTGGCAATATGACATTTCCTGATTGACTTCTCAAGCATGTTTGATTATGGTGAACACATCAGTCAGGTTTGAGGAATGAACATGCAGCAAACATTTCTGAACACGGACCATATTCCCTCTCTGGATTCCAATATTATGTCAATGACAACGAATTTGTGAAGAAGAGCTTGCAGTTTTCTCTCACCAATGTATGAAGCTTATGAATGATATATATCACTGGCCTTGGTAAGAAATGTGAACACGATTAAGTGATTTATCTGAAGTTCTCGAGTGGTGCAGATGATTGCCTGGCTGGGGACTCAGAGAGCTGAAAAATGCTCCCAGCTGGTAGTTGTCATCAAAACCAATTAGGTGTACACAATTTATGATTGCTGTATTTTCTTGGGGAATTCTTACTTTCACTATTATTTAGTAACTATCTTTATCCCTATTAGAAAGTTCGCATTAAATTTTGTTGTATTTGAAATTGATGTTGTAAATTCATCACAGTTTGGGGGGATAGAATATCATATTTAGTCACTTAATTTTCAACATCTTTATGTGTTTTTGCTTTCAGTTTACCTCTAGGTAAGTAGAATCCAGCTAGATCTCTAAAAAATATATTCTTTGAATAAATCCTATCTTAACTTTTTATTGGAGTATAGCATACATAGCAAGCATAAATATAGTAATATGCACATACATAAATATACTGCTAAAATATTTTTCACAAAGCAAACACATCCTTGTAAGCAACACCCAAAGCAGAAGCAGAACATTTAAAACATCCCAAAAGCCCCATAATGCCCACTTCCACTCACTAACCTCCCCCACTCCACATAAGGGTAACCATTATCTGGACTTGCCATAGAATAAATTAGTTTTGCCTGTTTTGTGCTTTCTATAAATGGAATCTTCAGTATGTACTGGCTTCTTTCTTTCAACATGATAGGTAAAAGTAACCAATAAAAAAGGAGAATTCTTCAAAGATAGCAAGTAATGTAAAGCAGAAAGCTTTAATAAGCAAAGAGAAGTCTTGAAGGAGGAAAAAAGAAGTTAAGACAATAAGAAATGCAGGATAAAATGTAGAAGTGTCCACCATGTAACAAAATAAATAGATTATGTTCATCTATGGAAAGACAGATTATTTTATATTGTTAGTAGGAACACGAATTTGCATATCCACTTTGGAACACTGTTTGACAGTATCTTCTAAAGCTCAAAGAGGCATACCCAATAGTTCCAATCCTGGTTATATACTCCATAGAAATGCTTGCATAGATCACCAAAATATACACATTAGAATAGCAACAATAGAACAAGTTTTAATAGTCGAATATAGGAAAATAAAATCCTTATTGGGAGAAAAATGGTTTTAGAAAAATGTGATGTAGTCACACAATAGACAACTATCCAATAATGAGAATGTCTGGTATACATAACAGAATGTCCGGTATACATAACAGAATGTCTGGTATACATAACACATAACAACATGGGTGAATCTCAGAAAAAAAAATGTTGCTAGATGGACTTTCTGAGCCGCCTTCACCTGGATAGTTCAGGAACAAACAGCTTATCCACAAGAAAGTTGATAAACCTGCCTGAAGGATCTATGGGAGGACCTCTACATTCCCCTGGCCTACAACAAGAACATGAGAATGTTGAGCAGATCCAAGGCAGCTTCAGCCCAAGAGGAGCTTCACCGTTCCTAGGGCTGCATCATTGTTGATTTTTCTTCCCAGTTCTCCCAAACAAAATGCAATATGAATAACAGAAACCTGATGATTCTCAAAGAGGTGGTTGTTTGTTTTACTCAGTTCGAAGCTTTTTAAGGAATCCACACCCACACTTGTAACACAGTCATTTCCTATCAGTGGAAAACAGAAGAAATTTAATGCCCCTCAGCAAAACATTCTTTCTCATAACCATATTGCAGGTTGAGGTGCAGAAAGCTGATGCAAGCATTCCTTTGTGTCTTCCTGGAGGTCTTTTCCTAGTGTAGGCCAGAGAAATAGCAAAAAAGCTGGCTCTCCTATCCCTAGATAAGACTATCCTAAATAACAAATGAGAATCTATCTTATTTTCAAGCCCTGCCAGAAAGTATTACACAATAATTCTCAGTCATACTTCAGTATCCTCAATTGCAAAATGAAGATTATCAAATTAAAAAAAAAAAACCCAAGTCCCTTCATAGGTAAAAAAAGACTTTATTCAAAGAGATTATAGCAATAAGTAGAAAGCTCCAACTATGAGGCAGGCAAGATTTGAAAATTCAGGGAAAAGGAAATTTCTTTTATTGGAAAGAGTAAATAAGACCACAAGAACTGGGAATGGGGGATGGGATGAGCAGGTGGTATGAACAGAGATGGCCAGGAAATATCCTGCCTCAGGATCAGCTGATTTTCTGGGGGATCATGAAAGAAGGGTTGTTCCAAGTTCCAATGCTTGCTTAACATTAGTTGTAGGTCAAAGTTCAGGGTCCTGTGGTGGAGCACAGCTTAGTTACACTTTGGTCAAGTCATGTTAACAAGCATTTTGTTCTGATAGATCAGTGGGGACAAATAGTTCAGCTAACCATTATGAGTCAAAGAATGGGAAATTGATGGGTCTGTGTCTGGACATGTACTCAACAACAACAAAAAAAAAACAAATGGGGAAGGGAGAAGTCATCTGTGAGTCTTATCTAAGTCTTAGGGAGTGGGTGGTTTTTTCCAGAAGCCATTTTGTGGTCCCAAAGAATTATGAGATTTCTTTAATCTTCCATGTTTTCCAGGATCTCAGGGTGTTGGTATGGTTCAACATTGTAAGGATAATAATAAAACCTTCTTCAGGTGGTATATAGGATCATATAAGTTAGTGTTTGTCAAGTCCTTGACTCTTACATGGTACCTCAAGAGTACCCGGTAAATCAACAAATGAGCAGCCTGCCTTCTGAGGACATGCTTCCTTTCTGCTGTTATTCTCTTTCTTTAAAGCTCTCTTTTCCTGTTCCTGAGCATCATGAAGTACCTTATCTCTCGAGCCTCCAGATGTTTGGAGGAGGCACAAGTATTCGTTTGGCATCTGCTCTTTAGAAAGGCAGAGCATTGTCCTATCTTGTGAGTCCTGGAGACCCAAGGGATGGGGAGGCTGCCTCATGCTGTAGTGAAGTCGGTGGGGGTAAGGGAATAGGGTAGCAGGGCAAGAGTAGATGGCATGTATGGGCCAGGGAGCCTTTAAAGGCTCTCTAAACCTGAGAGAGGAATTTAGACCTGTTTAAGGGCTGAAGCAGATGGCCAGGTACAGAAATACTACTTATTTGGTCAATTAAGTATCCCTGGTACACAAGCTTCTCAAGAGCTATTTGGAATCCAACCAAACAGTGAGAGGAGAGGGAAAGTGAGAAATATGAACTAATATCAACCACTTTTACCTTTTCTCCTTGAACTTGGAACAATTGCCCCTGAAAAGTTACCTAGACATAAAAACAACATAAAAACCAGGAAGTTACTTATGGGTCAAGGAACAAAAATGGAAAATCTACCCCTCCAATAAGAGGAAGTTGAATACAAAGGCTGGTTACTGACCAGAGAGATGAAATGGCCTCCCGCTCTTGGCCGCCTGGAGCAGTCCTGGATCACACAGAGCAAGGACACATGTCACACTCAGCATCCCCTGCCCAGGTCATTCATCTGCTTTCTCCTTTTCTTGAGTCCCACCCAATTAAAGTGCAATGTGCCCACTCTGGAGGCACAAGAAAAAAAGTCAACTCCTACCCTGATGAACGTGTTATCCTGGTTTTCCTAGGACTTTCCCAGTTTAGGCCCTGAATGTAACTTGTACCAGGAAAACCCTCAATCCTAGGTAAACCAGGACAGTTTGTCATTCAAACTCTGGCTTGAATGATTCTTTCTGCTCTTTTTTTTAAAAACCACACACACGTATTGAAATCCTAGAAATCTGAGTGAACCAGACTTACTTGCTCCCATGTCTTGTCTCAAACTCTGCCCATGACTCTTCCCTGCCTGCCCTCTCCACATAAGCAAATAATTCTTGCCCTGCTCAAACACTGTCATTTGAAAAATTAATTAATTTGGGTTTTTCTTATTGTAAATTCTGTAATGAGATCAATGATTAAAATAATGTTGGGTCAATTTTATTAAATATAATTTTCAACCATCTTTATTGAAAGAAGTTTTACCATTTCAGAAACCCAGCTTTGTGATGTGAAATTTGAGATAATAAAATTCAAACATAATTCATCACATTGTTGACCTGGCCTGTGGCTTATCCTCATGATATCAGGTGCAGTACAGTTATGAGCACTGTTGTAGAAGCTGATGATCCTGCATTTGATCCTGGACAGAACTTGGAAAAGTTAGTCACTCGAATCTTTGGTTCCTCCTCTGTCAAGTAGAGATAATAAACCCAACACAAAGGATACTTGTCAAGATGAAATGAGATAGTTTGTATCAACTTCTAGAGTATGGTAAGTGACGAATAAAGATTACTGTTATTGCCTAATTAATCATTACCTTTTTTCTAGTCCCTAAATATATGTGAGATAACTAATGTTGAGAAAAGTGAAAAGACTTGCCTAGAGTCACATGTCAATTAGTAGCAGAGTGGGGACTGGACATTTGTTTTTTGGATTGTCTGTATCTTTGTTTTTACCTCTTTGGTTTCTTTGGGTCCTGTTCCTGGACTCTTTCTGATCAAATACCAAAAGTGTGTTAACCACAAACTAGGACTTAGATTATATCATATTGTGTGATCTCAGATGTTCTCTGGGAACATCAAAGGTCCTAGAACTGCACACACTAAGCCCCATCCTCATGGTGTGCTGTTAACTAGAGCAAGAGGACATGACTTACTTGCAAACACTGTAGCAGGATGGGTATCTGAAAAGTAAGAAAACACAGAAAGGTTAGTTCTGGGATTTGTTTGGTACTTCAAAAGTAGGTCAAGAAACTTGAAGTGATCCTCAAACTTCAAGACATATATTCAGGCATAACTTAAATGAATAGAAAGTGATTTTCCTGTAATATGTGGAAAGAAAGATGCCCTTTCTTTCCTGTGCATGGAGGCCAACTCTGTTAGAAGTTGGTCCAGAATAGGTGCCTGGATTGGTGCCCTACCCATCACTTTGTAACATTCAAGAAGGAATGTGGACCGCCTTGAGGCATGGAAGTTTCTTGGGACCACAGATGTACCCATCTGGAATCCAGATAATGAATCAATCCCCTTTTTGCCCCAGACCAATCTCTCCTATCATGAAGGCAGAGCAATCCAATCTAGCTGTTTGAGTTAAATGTTTTCAAACACTCAGTCCACCAGTCCTGCCCTATACCAACTCCAGAGCAAGCTTCTCCTTCTAAAATGTCTGAAGGATTATGGAGGAAGTACCTCTTCTTGTTCTTTTTGTTCCTAACCTCCCCATTCTTCATTGCTTCCATCTTTCTTCACATGATACATACTATTCAGAAAATTCTGCCCTGGACAATCCAAACTTACCCACAAAGGAAGCCCTGGCTTGAGCACCACCTCCCTGGGAAGCCTTCCTTGTTCACTCCAGCAAGCAAGTAACCCCTCCAGTATATCACAATGTCTGCAATTGCCACCAGTGACTGATGGTGCTGCCCTGGAGCTGTTGCTCATATGTTCCTATTGGAATTTTTATTATCAGAAGTGGCTTGGGACCCTAAATGTATTTTAAGCTTAGGTATAAAGACTGTGCATGGTATTTTCAGTGTATCACTAAGTCTTGAATGGACCTGCAAGCCTAAAGCCACAGTTTACAATAGCATTACATGAGTATGTTTTTATAGCATATACATATATACCCCACACTATATACAGTATACACTAAAAATACCATAACTTATGTATGATTACACTAATGTATGTTTAAGTCTTATAATAATATCAATAAAGGAAAAATGTATATATTCTGAAGGATATATGCCCATCATCTCAATGAGAGGTATAATTTAGAAGAAGTTTTCATATCAAGCCTATACAAACCAAAGGTTTGGGTATTAAGAAATGCCAGAACAAGGCATATCCATAAAATGATAGGGCCTATGTATGTTTCTGGAGAAGATCCCTGGATCACATTGATTCTCTTTCACCAAACGATGATCCAAAAGAATGTGGACTGATCCTTATTTCAACAGTCACATCAACAACCACATGCCCATCATGCCACATAGAAATGCTTGGGAGGGTGGGGATGAGTATCTGAAACAACCCCATCTGCACTTACCTTTAGAATCACCATAATAGTATGCATCAAATAATGTGGGAATGTGGCTGGAATTTCTGGAGTCCTTGTTGCTCATGGGATAGGATGGCCATTGGTAGAAAAGAGAGAGTCCTTGACAAAATTTTCCAAGAGAAAATGATCCCTGAGGTTCATCAGGGTCTTCTACCTGCTCACTGGCACATGGGTGGCTGTTTTGGGGGCAAAGTTTAAGGCAGGAATCAGCTTATGAAATCACCCTCCCTCCAGGAGCCCACCTTACTCTATCTGTGAGTGAAAAACAGATCAAACCAGCTCTGCTCCTTGGTTAAAATTCCACACTGAGATTTATATGGGATTATGGAAGGAGTACAAGGGAGCAAGAGCTTTTTCCACCTGGAGAGCTAGTCAGGAATACTTAATGGTGGAGTTAGCCTTCAACATGAAGCATGAAATACAAATATAGGTTTCTAAACAGAGGACAGATAAGTTAGGAAGTGGTAGAAGGAGGTATTCCAGGAAGAGAGAACAGCATGAGGCTTGAGGCTACTAAACAGTCTACTGTGTCCATGAAAGGTCAACTGTTATGGCTCAAGCACAGAAATAGAAAGTGATCATAAGGGAGGAGAAATCCGTGAGCCACACCATGAAGGGTTTTTCAAAGCTATGCTATGGAGATTAAACTTTATCCAGAATGTCAGAGGCCATTGAAAGGTTATCATCAGAAAGTGAAAAAGGAGCCAGCAGTGACATCACACTAGATACTGGAGACAGAAGCTCCATGACTCAATCCCTTGACACTCAAAATCAAATATACTCTGGAATCTGTTTGAACAATTGCATCATTCGGGGCACTGTTCAATTTAAAAAAAAAAAGAAGCTGTCATGTAATCAAATGTCTGTTCAGTGAATGGTTAAGCTCAGATAAAATGGAACAAACATCAGTAACCACACATGACAAGGAATATGGTCTTTGCAAAAATATTCTGGAAGAGTCACTAGAGAAATGGAGACCTCAGTTCTCAACAAATAATAACAGGAATACCAGGGAAGGGGAAGAATCTCATTTCAAGATTAAATATTCAATGTGTCTCTTCTCAAGAAAAATTACAAAAATACCAAGAATCAGGAATGTATGGCTCATTTACAGAAACCATGGATATGGAAGTAATCAGGAAAACAAAATAGGAAGGATAATAAATGAAAATTTAAAAATACCAAATATAAAAAAGGAACTAAGAAGAATTTGTAGAGCTGAAAAGTACAGTAACTGGGATGAAAAATTCACTAGAGAGGTCTGACTGCAGATTTGAGCAGAGAGAAGAAAGCATCAGTAGAATATTGAAATTTCCAAGTGTTAAAAGCAGAAAGGCAAAAGAATAAAGAAAAATTAATAGAATATAAGGGACTGGGGAAACACAATTAAGTATGCCAGAAGTAAAGAGAGAGTGAAAGGGGCAAAAAAGAATTCAAATCAATAAACACAGAAAACTGCCCACATTTGATGAAAAACATGAATGTGTACATCCAGAAAGCTAAATATGCTCTAGGCAGGATAAACTTAAAGAAATGAGACACACTAACTGTGATCAAACTATTGAAAGACAAGGACAATGGAGAATCTGGAGAGCAGAACAGAGAAGCAACACATCATATACAAATAATTTTCAGTAAGATTAGAAGTCAGTTTTTCATTAGAAACCAGGGAAGTAAGAAGGCAGTGAGATGGCCTATTTAAATTCCTGAAAGAAAAAAAAAAAAAAACCACCTATCAACCAATAGCTCTATATGTGACAAATTTACTCTTCAAAAACTAAGGGAAAATTAAGACATCCACAGATAAACAAAACATAAGAGAGTTCATTAGTACACCCGACCTACAAGAAATGCTACAGTGAGTTATTCAGGATGAAACAACAAAACAGTAGAAGATAACTTAAAGTTATATGATGAAGTAAAAATGACTGCAAAATTAACAACATAGATAAATGGAAAAACCAGTATTATTGTATTTTTTCAGTGTGTAGTAACTCCTCTTTTTGTTGTCTAAGTGCTTTAGAATACAAATGCATAAAACAAGATAAATCTATATTAAAGGACTTATGTAATGTGTAAAGACATATTTGTAACAATAACAACATAAGGAAGTTGGCACTAATAGGAGCAGAGTTATAGTATGCTATTGAAATTAAGTTGATATCAATTCAAACTAGATTGCTATGAATTTTGGATGTTAAATATAATATCCATGGTAAATACTAAGAAAAAACTTGAAAATATACAGAAAAGTAAACAAAGAGGCATTTTTTAATGTCAGACAAAAAAAAACATTAAATGAAGGAAACCAGACACACAGTACTACATATTGTATGATTCCATTTATATAAAATGTAAATATAAATTAATTTATGAAGATGAAATGAGGTTAGTGGTTTTGTAGATATCAGGAAGGATTGCTAGGAGGTATGGATTTTTTTTTTGTAGTAATAAAATTCTTCTAAAATTTTTGAGATGATGAATGTACAACATTGTGATTGTACTAAAAGTCATTGATTATAAACTTTGGATCAAATAGCCAGAAACACCAGCTATGTACAGAGCGGGAAGCATACCAGTATTGAGAGGTGAGGAATTTTCTTGTTTGTTTGTCTTTTTTTGTTGTTGTTTATTATTACTATTGAAATAATGAAGATGTTCCAATAGTGATTGAAGTGATGAACACACAACTATGCTTTTATACCATATACCATTGTCTGTACATTCTGTACGTTTCTGTATATTTTAGATGAATTGTATCAATAAAACTGATTTGTTAAAAAAAAGAGGTAGTTTTTAAAATTACCTAGGAAAATCAATCAAACACAAAAAGGTAGTATTGGAAAAACTGAGGAACAAAAAATATTTAAGTCATATAGGAAACAAAAGCAAAATATCAGAAGTAAGTTCTTCTGGGAACACATGTGGCTCAAGCAGGTGAGCACATGCTTCCCATATGGGAGGTCCTGGGTTTAGTCCCTGGTGCTTCCTAGAAGTGAAAAAACAAACAACAAGCAAACAAGTGAAAACAACAACAATAAGCAGGACAACCAATGTGGCTCCGTGGTTGAGCGCCAGCTTCCCACATATGAGGTCCTAGGTTCAATCCCTGGTCCTGGTAACTCAAAAAAAATTTTTTTGGCTTTTATAAAGAGGATTTATTTGAGGTGAAAGTTTACTTTCCAAGGCTGTGAACTTCCAGTTCAAGGCACCAATAAGAGGTGCTTCATCAACAAAGTCAACTGCCACATGTTGAAGCAAGATGGATGACAGTCTCCACCTGGTCTCTCCTTCCCTCCAAGCTTTTTATCTCAGACTCAGCTGCTGCACTTTCTTCCAGATTTCAACTCCAAGCTGGCACAGGGCGCAGGTCTCTTGCAGTATAGGGGAGAAGGTGTAGAAGTAGTCTGAGGGGGCCACCTTGAGGACCCCGATAGGCCAGGAAAGCACCACATGCATCGTCCAGCAGGGACTGGGGATGCAGAGATGGAGAGGCCATAGGGTAAGCCATGAGTTGGTAGCCTTGTGGTTGGGAAAGCCACCCATTCCACACCCCCAAGGCATCAGCCTTGGTAAAATTTGTGACTGAACTGCCCGCAGAGAGGGGAAGGAAAATGACATATTCCTCACAGGAAAGAGGGAGGGTGTGGCAGATGGCTGACTGTGGTTTCTCTTCAGCAAATATAATTCCCATAATTTTTAAGTATAGCCAATATGTTTGGGAGTTGTGCATTCTAATGTTTGTACACGAGAACTTACAGGTTAATAGACAAAATATTTTTTATTACAATTTTTTTTTCCACTACCACCCATGGAAGGGATTGTGAGGAACACAATTTGCTGGCCAGGAGGAAAAATGAAGGCAGACAGACTGGTCTCTCCCGATTCTTTCCCATGCATGGTAGCAGCTCCCTGCCACAGTTTTGACTACTTAAACAGGGCTATATTAAAGTTTTAGAAAAACTTAAACTAAAAATTAATGAAGAGCTGTCAAATATAAACACAAGGCAAGAGAGAGAAATTGATCAACAGAGCAAAATCACCAATGTAAGAAGATACCTAGATGTCAATAAAATAAGCAACCCACACTAAGAAACAGGAATATATGGCCCTTTCAAAGAACAAGCCAAGAATCTAGAAAAAACTCAGGATTTATGGAATAAGTCATGTTCAAACAAATTTCCTTAATCAATTTTAGGAGAAAAGAAAATATGTCTAAAGAGATAAAGGTGACATAGAGTGAGCATAAAGAATTATTTGAAGGCCTACAAAAAAAGTTACAGAGCTCATAGAAATTAAAGACACAATGGATGAAATTAGAAATACTTTAGAGCTGTATAACAGCAGATTTGAAATGTCAGAAGAATGAATAAATGAATGCAAAGATAAGACGCTTGAAATTGAAAGATAGAAGAGACACAGAAAAGAATGTAAACACTTCCGGCAAGATGGTGGCTGAGTGAGCTTGCCTTGCCGTCTCTCCTGGGAAGAGGCAGCTGGGCACCGCTGGAGGTTCTCCGGGACCAGGCTTTTTCAGGATTTTTTCAGGGCAGGAAGTGTCTGGACATCGATTTGGTGGGAAGGTAACGGAAAGGACTGGTCTATAAGATATAATTTGGGACTTTTCAGGAGGGGGAGGCAAGATGGCGGCTGAGTGAACTTCCCGGTTACTAGCTCCTGGGGGGAATCGGCTGGGAGGCATCGGAGACTCTTTGGGACCGGCTGTTTCGGGATTTTTCCTGGTCCGGAGGTGTCTGGACATCGATTTGGAGGGAAGGTAACAGAGAGGATCCATCTGTGAAATATACACGGAGATCCCAGCTACGTGTGGAGGACTCCCTCCTTGGGTAGGCAGAGCCGAGGCAGCTAGCACCGCGGCGGGTGGCGGGCGGGAGAGCCGAGCCGCGCTGTGCCGCGGTGGGCGGCGGGCGAAGGAGACAAGCCCAGCCGAGCCTAGCCGTGCCGCGGCGGGCGGCGGGCGGGAGAGCCGAGCCGCGCTGCGCCACGGCGGCGGGCGGTGGGCGGGGAAGCCGAGTCCGGCCGAGCCCGGCTGAGCCGCGGCGGGCGGGGGGGCCGAGCCCAGCCACACCGTGCCGGGCGGCGGGCGGGAAAGCCAAGCCCAGCCGAGCCGCGGCAGGCGGCGGGCGGGGGACCGGAGCCCAGCTGAGCCCAGCCGAGCCTGGCGGCGGGGTTTCTGTTCTTTGTTTTTTTTTTTTTTTTTTTTTTTTTATTTTTTATTTTTTGTTGTTGTTGTTGTTCTTGTTGTTCTTTTTTTTTTTTTCAATCCTCTCTTTCTTGTCCCCAATATTCTTCTTATACTATTTTACCTTAACAATACAATAGGTCCTACAGGAAATACCACACATTTGCTGGGTTTCCTAACCCTCCACTGCCTCATTTCTCTGTGAATAGATTTAGCCTATCTACACTATCCCCTTTCCCCTACAACTTGATATCCTCCACCATCTGCTATCTCTCCTATATTCCACCTCCCTTTCTTTGATCCACAAAGTGTCTAACTCTTAATTTCTAATACCTTTGTTTAGTTTTCCATCTGGTATTCGTCCCTGAAACTATTACCTTTCTTTTCTCTTTCCCTCTCTCACGAAAACAATAGCCTCTTAGTATGTACCACATTCCTCCCATATTCAGTCGTCTACCTCATTATAGGTACTTTCCTACTACTATAACTCTACACAATTTACATGATCTAACCTCCATCCTCCCAGAACTCATATTGTTGCTTTGTAAATATATATCACCAATACTACTTCACACCTTTTCCTTCCTTACACAATTGACTTTCCCCAGCACTAATACTTTCCTTTAAAGTGAGCTTAACTAGCAATAAGAAATTGGAATAAGAAGAACAAAGTGACAAAGAGAAGATATAACACTTACGCAAAAACAACAGCTAATTAATCTCCAAGACTAGACAAAGAAGCTAAGGAACTGATTAAACCCGTCAAGAAAAAATGTTGACAAGACAGCAACAAAAATCTACAAACCAAACCAGTAATCAGGAAAACATGCTGAATCCAATCAACAAACTGAAAATCAGGAAGGGGGGCAGGACTTCGCACAAGCAATGAAAGATCTCAGAACATTTATCACCGACAAATTTGATGAAGTAATGAAAGAGGTTAACAGCGTGAAGACAACACTTGGAGGGGAAATTGCAGACATGCGCAAAAAAATAACAGATATGATGGAAATGAACACCACAATTCAAGAAATAAAAAATACACTTGCAGCAAATATCAGTAGACTAGAAGAGGCAGAGCAGAGAATTAGTGATGTGGAAGACAGTGCATTGGAAATCAAACAGATAGTAGAAGTGGTCAATAAAAAGGTAGAAAAAATCCAGATAGGACTTAGGGACCTGAATGATAATGCAAAACGCTCAAACATACGTATTATAGGCATTCCAGAAGGAGAAGAGAAGGGAAAGGGGTCAGAAGGAGTGTTGCAGGAAATAATGAATGAAAACTTCCCAAATCTACTGAAAGAGACAGACGTACATATCCAAGAAGCACAGCGCACTCCACTGGTCATAAACCCCAACAGGCCCACCCCAAGACATATACTTGTCAAATTATCCAATGCTCAAGACAAAGAAAAAATCCTAAAAGCAGCAAGAGAAAAGAAAACCATCACATACAAGGGAAACTCCATAAGATTAAGTGCTGATTTCTCATCTGAAACGATGGAGGCAAGAAGGCAGTGGTATGATATAGTCAAGGTACTAAAGGAAAAAAATCTCCAACCAAGAATACTCTATCCAGCTAAACTAGCATTCAAAAATGATGGAGAGTTCAAAATATTCACAGATAAACAGAAACTGAAAGAGTATATCAACAAGAAACCTCCCCTTCAAGAAATTCTTAAGGGAATTCTGCAGGAAGAAAGGAAAAAACAGGACAGTCAGAGATGGAGGAGAGTGTAAAAGCAACAAGAAAGACAAAAATAGAAGGGGAAAATAAAATAATACAAACAAAATATAACAAACACAAATCCAACCAAAATATGGCTACCATAAATAACTCTCTAAACGTAATAACACTGAATGTCAACGGATTAAACTCACCTATCAAAAGATTCACTGGGACACTGGATAAGGAAATACGACCCATCTATATGCTGCCTACAAGAGACACATCTTAGACCCAGAGACTCATGGAGGTTGAAAGTGAATGGCTGGAAAACAATCATACAAGCAAACAACAACCAAAAAAATGCAGGAGTAGCTATATTAATATCAGACAAAATAGACTTTAAATGCGAAACAATTGTGAGAGACAAAGAAGGATACTATATTTTAGTGAAAGGGACAATTTGTCAAGAAGATCGAACAATCATAAATATTTATGCTCCTAACAAGGGCGCCTCTAAATATGTGAGGCAAACGCTGGAAAAACTAAGTGAAAGAATAGATGCATCTACAATTATAGTGGGGGATTTTAATACACCACTATCAACTCTGGACAGAACATCTCAAAAGAGAATCACTAAAGAAACAAAACATTTGAACAGTATATTAGAAGAGCTGGATCTAATAGACATATATAGATCATTACACCCAAACACAGCAGGATATACATTTTTCTCAAGCGCACATGGAACATTCTCCAAGATTGACCATATGCTAGGCCACAAAGAAAGGCTTAATGAATTCAGAAAGATCGAAATCATACAAAACAATATCTCTGACCACAGTGGAGTCAAGCTAGAAATTTGCAAGGGACAGAGACCCAGACTTCACACGACAATTTGGAAATTAAACAGCACACTCTTAGAAAAACAGTGGGTCAAAGAGGAAATCTCAAAAGAAATCAACAACTACCTTGAAACAAATGATAATGATAACACAACATACCAAAATTTATGGGATGCAGCAAAAGCGGTACTGAGAGGGAAATTTATAGCCATAAATTCATATATCAAAAAAGAAGAAAGAGCAGAAATTGAAGAATTAATTGCACATTTGAAGGAATTAGAAAAACAACAACAAAGTAACCCAACAGGAAGAAGAAGGAAGGAAATAACAAAGATAAGAGCAGAACTAAATGAAATAGAAAATAAGAAAGCACTTGAAAAAGTAAACAAGACCAAGAGCTGGTTTTTTGAGAAGATCAACAAAATTGACAAACCTTTAGCGAGACTAACAAAGAAAAAAAGAGAAAAGATGCAAATACACAAAATAAGAAATGAGAAAGGTGATATCACCACTGACCCCACAGAAATAAAGACTATCATAAGAGGATACTTTGAAAAACTATATTCCAACAAAAATGACAATTTAGAGGAAATGGACAAATTCCTAGAAATACATAAGCAGCCCATACTGACGAAAGAAGAAATTGATGATCTTAACAAACCAATCACAAGCAAAGAGATAGAATCAGTCATTAAAAATCTCCCAACTAAGAAGAGCCCAGGGCCAGATGGCTTCACAGGTCAATTCTACAAAACATTCCAGAAAGAACTAACACCAATCCTGTTGAAACTATTCCAAAAAATCGAAACAGAAGGAACACTGCCTAATTCCTTCTATGATGCCAACATTACCCTAGTACCAAAGCCAAACAAAGACACCACAAGAAAGGAAAATTACAGACCAATTTCTCTAATGAACCTAGACGCAAAAATACTTAACAAAATACTTGCTAATCGTATTCAACAACACATTAAACGAATTATACACCATGACCAAGTGGGATTTATCCCAGGTATGCAAGGATGGTTCAACATAAGAAAATCAATCAATGTAATACACCATATAAACAGATTGAGAGAAAAAAACCACATGATTATATCTATAGATGCAGAAAAGGCATTTGACAAAATACAGCACCCCTTCCTGATAAAAACACTCCAAAAGATCGGAATACAAGGAAACTTTTTGAACATGATAAAGAGTATATATGAAAAACCTAAAGCCAACATTGTTTACAATGGCGAAGTCCTGAAATCCTTCCCTCTAAAATCAGGAACAAGACAAGGATGCCCATTGTCTCTGCTCCTATTTAACATTGTCTTGGAAGTACTGGCTCGAGCACTGAGACAAGAACCAGATATAAAAGGCATTCAAATTGGAAGGGAAGAAGTCAAAATTTCATTATTTGCAGATGACATGATCCTATATATAGAAAACCCTGAGAGATCTTCAACAAAGCTCCTAGAACTCATAAATGAGTTTAGCAAAGTCGCAGGTTATAAGATCAATGCGCAAAAATCAGTAGCATTTCTATACACCAATAATGAGCAAGATCAGGAGGAAATCAAGAAACAAATACCATTCACAATAGTAAATAAAAAAATCAAATACTTAGGAATAAATTTAACTAAAGAGGTAAAAAACTTATACATCGAGAACTATACAAGATTGTTCAAGGAAATCAAAGAAGACCTAAATAAATGGAAGAATATTCCCTGTTCATGGATAGGAAGACTGAATATTATTAAGATGTCTATCCTACCAAAACTGATCTACACATTCAATGCAATCCCAATAAAAATCAACACAGCCTTCTTTAAGGAACTAGAAAAACTAACTATGAAATTTATTTGGAATAGAAAGAGGCCCCAAATAGCCAAAGACATATTGAAAAAGAAAAACGAAATAGGAGGAATCATACTTCCTGACTTCAAAACATACTACAAAGCTACAGTAGTGAAAACAGCATGGTACTGGCATAAGGAGAGACACACAGACCAATGGAATCGAATTGAAAGTTCAGATATAGAACCTCATGTATATAGCCATATAATATTCGATAAAGCCACCAAACCCTCTCAACTGGGAGAGAAAGGCCTATTCAACAAATGGTGCCTGGAGAACTGGATAGCCATATGTAGAAGAATGAAAGAGGATTACCATCTCACACCTTATACAAAGATCAACTCTAGATGGATCAAAGACCTAAATATAAGAGCCAAGACCATAACGACCTTAGAAAGCAGTGTAGGGAAACATCTACAGGACCTTGTAATAGGAAATGGCTTCATGAATATCACACCAAAAGCACGAGCAGCAAAAGAACAAATAGATAAATGGGACTACCTCAAAATTAAAGCCTTCTGCACCTCAAAGGAGTTTGTCAAGAAAGTAAAAAGGGAACCCACACAATGGGAGAAAATATTTGGCAACCATATATCTGATAAGAGACTTATAACTTGCATATATAAAGAACTCATATATCTCGAAAACAAAAAGATAAACAACCCATTTAAAAAATGGGAAAAAGATTTAAACAGACAATTCTCCAAAGAAGAAATACAAATGGCTAAAAAGCACATGAAAAAATGCTCCAAATCCCTAGCTATCAGGAAAATGCAAATCAAAACTACAATGAGATACCATCTTACTCCCATAAGATTGGCAGCCATGAAAAAAACAGTAGAATACAAATGCTGGAGAGGATGTGAAGAAAGGGGAACACTCATCCATTGCTGGTGGGAATGCAGAAGGATCCAACCATTCTGGAGGACAGTTTGGCAGTTTCTCAAAAAATTATCCATAGATTTGCCATATGACCCAGCAATACCACTGCTGGGTATATACCCATCAGATCTGAAAACAAGGACACAAACCGATATATGTACACCAATGTTCATAGCAGCATTGTTCACCATCGCCAAAAGTTGGAATCAATCCAAAAGTCCATCAACAGATGAGTGGATCAATAAAATGTGGTATATACACACAATGGAATACTACTCAGCTGTAAGAACCAATACACTACAATCGCACGTGATAACATGGATGAACCTTGAGAATCTTATGTTAAGTGAAGCAACCCAGGCATTGAAGGACAAATACTATATGACCTCAATGATATGAAATAAGTTAACTGCCTCAGAGAGCTAGAGTCTGGAAAAGTGGCTTACTGGAAATCGGGGGGTGGAGGAAGGATGTGAGTTAATGTCTGTAGGGGTGGAATCTGTGATGAGCTGGGGGTAAGTATGAGCACAAAGAAGGGACAAAATGGGGGCAAGGGGTTACCTTTGGGTGGGGTTTTCTGGGTTTGAGGGGGGCTGGGGATGGGAAGAGGGGTAATATGGTCCAAGAAATAGGTGGGAGGGAGGGGCAACATACAAACATGGGAGAGTGCCAGAAGTTCGTTGAGAACTAAATGTTGAGTAAAACGTATCAAAGTATAAATAGGAGGGACACCTGGTTAGGACGCTCAGGGGGTATGGTCTGATGCGGGACGGACTCCGGAGGGAATAGCTGAAGGCTCATTTTGCCAAGGTGGGTTCTACCATTGGGTGGGGTGGACCCATATCCTGGGGAAGACTAATGCCGTCGAATAGAGAGAACTGTATCTCTCGTGAGAAAGGACGGCTCCCAGGGCATTAGATTGGCAGGCGTTGTGGGCCCTAAGGGGAGGGGAAAATGGATGTGCAATGGATAGAACAAAGGTAAATAAGGGGGCAAAAGAGGAGTTATGTGAGAGTACACGAGGATGAATATAAAACAGCTAATATTACACCAAAAACATATAGGGGACAACAGACTAATAATGAAAACCATAAGACAAAACATAGGATAACTAAAAAATTTAGAAAACTGTACAACCTAAAGTATGGACCACATAGTAAGCACAAATGTTACCTTGTTTGAAAACTATAGTTTCGGAATCTGTACATCAGTTTCAGGAAATATGATATGAATAAGTTAAAAGATTATTGCTGTGGAAGGGAAAAGGTTTTATGGTGGATCTGGGGAAATACTGTATATTGTATATATGAATTTTGGTGATCTAAGACTCTTCTGAAGCTGACATTATGTTGGGATTCACTTTACGGGAAGTTTTGGATCACAGAGTGGTTCAACAATGGCAGCGGAGGAATACTGATATGGGATGTTATTGACAGGATATATATGGTTGACAGGGAGTTATACAGGGCATATGCCCAGGGTATATGGTAATGTCTATATATACTCATAGTGGAAACAATTAAAAACAACAGCTGGGGGGGTACTGGGCTCCTGGCCGGGGGGTCACTGTTGTGGGCCCTGGGAGAGCAGCGGCAATCCTCCAGGTGCAACGGCAAGAACCAGGAAGGAAGGAGGGCCCAACAGTGGGCTCTTGATACTAATGGCTACACTTTTGAGCCTATGCACCTGCAATAAGAACAAGGCCTAGAGTAGCATTGTGCCTGGGGGTTTCCTCCTGACAGCCTTCATGTTACTCAAATGTGGCCACTCTCACAGCCAAACTCAGCGTGTAGATGTGATGCATTCCCCCCAGCGTGGGACACGACACCCGGGGATGAGCCTCCCTGGCACCGAGGGATCACTACCACATACCAGCTGAAGAAGCAACTAGAAAATGACCTTGAATTAAAGATTCAATGCGGAACAGCAGAATATACCTGTCTACATATAATAACATGACTTTGGGAAGCAGTTTGACCTAATGTAAGGGGGAAATGGAAAGGAGAAATGAGATTATAAGGCTGTGAGTCTCTAAAAAAGAGTCTGGAGGTTGTCAGAAGGAATACCCCTATGTACAACTGAACAGAGTCTAAGAGACAGATAAGGTAGATACAACCCCAGGTATTGGTTCTTTTGAGGGATAAAGAGACCCACGGGTTCTATGGTCATGGCAGAAGGGGTTCACTGCCATGACAGATGGCCCTTCTTTGGAGCTGGTGTTTCTGCGTGATGGAAATGGACTCAGAAGGGATCTCTTTTCACAAGACTTGCATGCTACTTTATTGGAATTGTAGTTGGTGCTGAGTTTAAGATATATGTAGGGGATTTGAATCTCTGGACTGATAATATGACACCCAGGCCCAGAGCCTCAACAGACTTCAGCTCCTACACTTTGACTTATTGGACTTACTCCACTCAGCTAACATGGAGTTGAAGAAGGTCAACCGCCACAACATGGAGCCTAGAGTGTCTACAACTAGAAGCGGGAAGAGTGCATCCAGTACCCATGTGGAATCTAAGCCCTCACTTGACATAGGTGTGCAATGGACACAACCAATCCAATGTCCACAGAGGAAATGTGAAATGGGTGTGGGAACGGTAGCCATGGGGGCTGCTGGGTGTGGGGAACGGGAGGAAGAGATGAGATGTGGAGGCGTTTTCGGGACGTGGAGTTGTCCTGGATAGTGCTTCACGGACAATTACGGGACACTGTAGATCCCCCCAGGGCCCACTGGATGGAACGTGAGAGAGTCTGGGCTATGATGTGGACCATTGACTATGGGGTGCAGTGATGCTCAGAGATGAACTTACCAGGTGCAATGGATGTATCACGATGATGGGAGAGAGTGTTGCTGTGGGGGGAGTGGGGGGCGGGGGCGGTGGGGTTGAATGGGACCTCATATATTTTTTTAATGTAATTAAAAAATAATAATAATAAATAAATATTAAAAAAAAAGAATGTAAACATTTGAACAGAGTCTAAGGGAACTTTTTTCTCTTCTTCATTTTTGTCATTATTAAAGAGCATTTGACTATGTCATTTAAGTAATCTATGTTCATCTGTGTATTAGCAATTGGAATTAGGTGAGATAAAAGTGGTTGAAGAAGAACTTTTTCAGATTAATGATTCCATAATTTGTTGAGTTGCCTTTTTCTGTTTTTTCTTTTTGTGAACTTAAAATAAAACTGTTAATAAAAATAAATAAATAGGTTGAAATTACATGAAATATCTTCTCTGAATGCAATAAAATGAAGCTAGACATTGGTAATAGAAGGAAAACTGTAAATTTGCATATATATGGAAATTGAACAACACACTGTTAATGAATGTATCAAAGAAGAAATAACTTAGAAAGTTAGAAAATACTTTGAGGCTAATGAAAACAAAAGCACATCATTCCCAAATTTATGGGATACAACGAAAGCCATGCTCAGATGGAAATTTGTATCTATAAAAACCTGTGTGAAAAAGAAAGTAATAAATCAACAACCTAATGGAACTAAAAAAAGAAGAGCACAGGAAACCCAAAATCATCAGAAGGAAAGAGATAATAAAGATTAGAGCAGAGGGAGATGGAATAGAGAATAGAAAAATAGCAGAGAATATCAACAAAACCAAAAGATGTTTTTTTTGAAAAGAGCAACAAATTCTACATTTAATTGTACAAAAAAAAGAGAAAAGACACAAATGACTAAGATCAGAGTTGAAATGGGGCTTTAGTGTTGATTATATGGAAATTAAAAGGTTTATAAGAGAATACTAAGAATAGTTGTGCACTAACAAATCAGATAATGTAGATAAAATGGGCAAAATCTTAGAAACATGTAAGTTACCAAAAATTCCACAAAAAGCAGTAGAAAATCTCAACACATGTAGAACAAGAATGCTCAGTAATCAAAAATCTCCTAACAAAGTAAAGAATAGGACCAGATAGCATCATTTGGTGAATTTTAAACATTTTTAAAGGAATTAAATTCAATCCTACTCAAATTTTTCATTAATTTAAGAGGAAGAATATCTTTCTAACACATTCTGTGAGGTCAGCATTAACCTGCCCAAAGTCCAACAAAGAAACCACAAGAAAACCACAAACCAATATCCAAATGAATATAGATATAAACACCCTCAAATGCCAGCAAACTGAATCCAACAGCACCTTAAAAGGATTATGGACCAAGACAATATGGGATTGACCATGGAAATTCAAGGGTGTTTTAACAAAAGGACATCAATGTAACACACCGTATTAATAGAAAGAATGAATATGACAACCTAATAGATGCATAAAAAGCATTTGACAAAATCCCATACCCTTTCTGGATGAAAAACACCTGGTAAACTAGGAATAGAAGTATTTTATGAAGGAATGCTTCATAAAAGAGCATTTGTGAAAAACCACAGCTAACATCACATTCAGTGACAAAATACTGAAAACAATTACACTAAGATCTGGAAAATGAAAAGACTGTCTGCTTTCACCACTACTTTTCAACATTGTTTTAGAAGTCCTCTCCAGGGAAATTAAGCAAGATAAATAAATGACATACAAATTGGAATGGAGTAAATAAATCTCTCTATTTGTATGTATGGTTTTATACATGGAAAATCTGAAAGAATACATGCCAAAAAATAAAAATAAAAATTACTATGCAGACATACCTCAAAGATATTGTGAGTTCAGTTCCAGACCACCCCAATAAAGCTAATATCACAATAAAGCAAGTAACACAAATTTTTTGGTTTCCAGGACAGGTAAAAGTTATGTTTACATTGTACTGTAGTCTACTAAACGTGCAGTATCATTACGTCAGCAAAAACAATGTATGTGCCTTAATTAAAATGTGACAGAGTCATAAAGTATACACATGCAGTTGGAAAACTGCTGATGCGATGTTGCCATGAACTTTCAGTTTGTAAAACGTGAAGCATAATTAAGTGTATCGCAGTAAAATTAGGTATATCTGTAGCTAATAGACTTAACAAAGTTGCAGGATACAAATTCGATATGCAAAAATCAGTTGTATTTCAATATACCAGCAAAGAACAATGTAAAAAGGAAATTAAGAAATCAAATCCACGTATAATAGCATACAAAAGAATAAAATACCTAGGGAAAAAAATGTACTAAAGGAGGAGAAAGCCTTGTCTACTGAAAACTACAAAACATTGTTGAAAGAAATTAATGAGTTAAATAAATGGAAATACACTCCACATTCATGGATTGGAAGGCAGTATTGATAAGATGGCAATATGCACCAATGTGATCTGGAGATTCCTTGCAATTCCAATAAAAATTCTAAAGGCTTTTTCAGTGGAGATAGAAAAGCCAATTGTCAAATTTATATGAAATAACAAGGGGCTAAAACAGTTAAAATAATATTGAAAAAGAGAAACAAAGTGGGAGGACTCATATTATCCCATTTAAAAACTTATTACAAAACCAAAGTGATCAAAACAATGTGTCACTGGCATAATTATAAACATACAGGCCGCTGGAATAAAATTGAGATTCCAGAAGTAAACACAAATATTTTGGCCAATAGATTTTCATCACAGATATCTCTCCAACAAATGGTGGTGAACTTACAGGATAACCATATGCAAAAGAATAAAGTTGAACTCAGTCTTCACTTCATATACAAAAATTAACACAATATGAATCAGTGACTTAAACACAAGAGCTAAAACATAAAATTCTTATAAGGAAACAGTGGTATATTTTCATGAACTTGGCCTTGGTGATGAATTTTTAGATTTGAAAACAAAAGCATGCACTACCAGAGAAAAACTGGATACTTTAGACTTCATAAAATGAAAAGCTTCTGTACATTAAAGGACATTATAAAGACAGTAAGAGGAAACAGATTTGGCTCAACTGATAGAGTATCCACCTACCACATGGGAGGTCCAAGTTTCAAGGTTCAAACCCAGGGTCTCCTCACCCATGTGGTGAGATAGCCCACCCACAGGGCTGATGCGTACAAGGAGTGCTGTGCCACGCAGGAGTGTCCCCTACATAGGGGAGCCCCACACGCAAGGAGTGCACCCCTACAAGGAGAGCTGCCCTGTGCAAAAAAAGTGCAGCCCACCCAGGAGTGGTGCTGCACATACAGAGAGTTGGAGCAAGATGACGCAACGAAAAGAGACACAGATTGCCAGTGCCACTGACAGGAATGCAAGCAGACACAGCAGAACACACAGCGAATGGACACAGAGAGCAGACAACAGGGCAGGGTGGGGGGTGTAGGGGAGAGAAAAAAATAAAAAATAAATCTTTAAAAATAATAGTAATTAAAAATAAAGACTGTAAGAAGACAAGCTAAAAATGAGAAAAAATAATTGCAAATCATAGATCTGGTAAGAATTTAGTACCCAGACTATGTAAAGAATTCTTACTACCCGACGACAAAAAGACAACCCAATTATAAAATGGGAAATGTCTTTGAATATACATTTCCCCAAAGAATATATACAAATGGTGAAGAACACATTACAGTTACCATGATGGCTATGATTTTTAGTGTTTGAAAATTCTAAGTGTTGGTAAGAATAGAGAGAAATAGGAACCTTCCAATGTTGTTGATGGGAATGTAAAATGGTGCAGCCACTGTTGAAAACAGTTTGGTTTCTCAAAATGTCAAATGTAGGGTTACTAGATGAGCCAATAATTCCATTCCTAGGTATATAACCCAAAGAACGAAAAACAGAAACTTCAAGCAGTACTCATTCACTGCTATTCACAGCAGCACTATTCACACTAGCCAAGAGGTAGAAACAAACCAAAGGTCCATCAAAGGAAGAATGGATAAACAAACTGTGGAATATCCATGCAATGGAATATTTTTCAGGCATAAAACAGAATGAAAGACTGGTACCTCCTACAACACAGATAAACATAGAAAACATGATGCTAAGAGAAGGAGCCAGACACAAAATGTCACATATTGTATTATTCCTTTTATATAAAATATACAAAACAGGTAATTGTCTAGTCATGGAAAGCAGATTAATAGCTACAAGAGGATGGAGGCAGAGGTAGTGGGTACTGATTACTTAACGGATATGGGGTGTTCAGCAGTGATGAAAAACTTCTGAAAGTAGAGTGTGAACAATTCAATTGCTGTTGAATTGTTCACTTTAAGATAGTTAACTGTAGTTACATGAGTTTTAATCCTAATTAATAAAAACGGAGATCAGAATGACTTTAGATGGCTCTGGTGGTTAAGTGGAGGGTAAACCAGAAGAGGCCAAAAAGAGCTCCTTCTGGCAACGGACTTGGCCCAGTGGTTAGGGCGTCCGTCTATCACATGGGAGGTCCACGTTTCAAACCCCGGGCCTCCTTGACCCATGTGGAACTGGCACATGTGCAGTACTGATGGGCGCAAGGAGTGCCCTGCCACGCAGGGGTGTCCCCGCATAGGGGAGCCCCACGGGCAAGGAGTGCACCCCGTAAGGAGAGCCGCCAGCGCCAAAGAAAATGCAGCCTGCCCAGGAATGGCACCACACACATGGAGAACTGACACAAGATGAAGCAGCAAAAAGAAACACAGATTCCCGTGCCGCTGACAACAACAGAAGCGGACAAAGACACAGCAAATAGACACAGAGAACAGACAACCGGGGTGGGAGGGAAGGAGAGAGAAATAAATAAATCTTTAAAAAAAAAAAAAAAGAGCTCCTTCCTAGAAAACTTCAACAACAGAAGCAAACAAATCTCAGCACTAGAGCACTTACTTGTGGGCCGGAAATGCTAGAAGAACATTCTGAGATGGCTTCACCTGGATGGTCCAGACACAGACAGCTTTGTGCCTGAGAGAGATGTTGACACTTCCCAAAGGTTCTGTGGGGAGGCCCTCGCATTCGTCAGGCCCTACAACCAGAAGAGGAGAACGTTGACAGGCTCCAGGGCAGCTTCACTCCATGAGGGGCTTGCCTAGTCCTACGGCCCCCATCACTGTAAATTGACCAGTGCCCTAGCCCTCCCACTAAGCACAACATTTATGGTCCGACCACATGACCCTACAAACATAGTAAGATGTGTTGTTCAATGCTTCTCAGAGATTTTTTTTATGATTCCGTACTTATGCCTGGTACAATTTGTTTCACTACTGGGAAATAGAAATTTAATACACCCACAGCAAAGCATTTTTTTTTAATGGTCAACCATACTGCCAGATGGGTGAGCAGAGATGATACAAACAGACATCTAGTTTGGGCCTCCCTAGGGATCTTTTCCAAGTGCAGGACGGAGAAAGTGCAAATAAGCCAGTTTTCCTGCCCCAGGCAATGACTAACCCATAATACAAATGAGAATCATCTTATTTTAATGCATGCCAAAAGGGGTTGGTTCTTTGATTAAGCTTGGTGGTACCTTGGTTTTCAAAGTATAATATAAAGTTACAATAACAATTCTCTCAGGGAGTGTTACAGGATCAAATAAGTTCATGTTTGTAAAGAGCTTGGCTCTTACCTGGCACCTCTCAAGTGCCAGGTAAATAAATCAATCAAGGGTTCTTAACCTTTTTGTTCCATGGACCCCTTTGCCAGACAGGTGAAAACCAAGGACCTCTTACTAAGTCCACACTATACTGTGTATTATTTAAGAAATATATCACACCTGCACCAACATGTCTCTACAACAATAACAGTTTTACTTTTTTAAATTTTCAATTCAAGCTCAATGACCCCCTGAAATCTTCCTGTGGACCTGTTGGGGGTCTGGGGAATCCCTGGTTAAGAAGCCCAGAAATAATTCAATATGCTGCTTCCTTCCCGATCACATGCTCCCCTCCCTCTAGTGCCCATTCTCTTTACTGCTCTCATTTCCTGTACTAAACTCAATGAAGCACCTCAGCTCTCAGCACTCCAAATGTTTGAAAGACCTTCAAGTCCTTATTTGGCCTGCTATTTGGAAAAGCAGAGCATTGCCCCACCTTGTGAGTCATGGTGCTATAGAGGGTTTGGCACAGGGATGTGTGGGAAGGGAAGCCCTGAGAGAGTCAACATGATCAGGGATATAGGGATGGTTAAGTGTTAAAACAGATGGTCAACTACAGATGCCACATTCCTTTGTCAAGTCCATGTCCCAGTAAGTGATTTAGTCTCCAAGAGCAAACCACATATTCTCTGTAAGAGGAGAGGGAAAGATACAATAATACTGGCCAGATTTACCTCTTGTCCTTACAGGTGGAAGGATTACCTCTGAAAAGACAGCAAGATGGAAAACAAATGAAAAATTAGAAGTTCCTGCTGTGTTAAGGAATGCAATAGAAAATGATCACCACTGTTTAGGAGATGCTTGAGTCAAAGGATATTGACTGAGCATAGAGAGCAGATGCATCACTCATATCTCCTGAACACCTCCTGGACCACACAAGGGAAGGAAAGAAAGAAGATGTCACACTCAACATAGTCTTAACTCATTCAGCTCTTTCTTCTTTTTCCAGTTCCCCTCAATTAGAGTTCAATTCTCCCACTCTGGAAGCATGGGTAGAAAAGTTAGCTCTGACCATGAAGGCAAACTTGTCTCATTTTGATCTGGACTTTTCTGGGTTTAACATTGAACACATTCTAAATTTTGTAATGAGATCAATGATAAACTTGATGTTGGAGTAACTGATGGAATAAAATGTTCAAGGAAAGAGAATTCAATCATCCTTATTTAGGGATGTCTTGCCATTTCAGAGATCCAAGTTAGGTATGGTGACCCAAGAGACATGAAGGTAAACACATGACATCATTCAGTTGACCTGTTTGACCTGGTTCTCAGGTTTAGTCTCATGATATAATGTAGTAATTATGAGTGGACATTTGAAATCAGATGGCCTGGATTTGAGTCCTGGTCAGCACTTAGTAGCTGTGTGATTTTGGACAAGATTACCATCTTCAAATACCGGGTTCTTCACCTGTCAAGTAGGGAAAATAATACTAACATACAGAGTTCTTTTCAGGATGAAATTAGATAACCTATCTAGAATTTTTGTGGAATACCTAGGTAAGGTAAGTGCTAACTGTTAACATTATTATTATCTATTTAATTGCTACTTTGTTCCTATTCCCAATACATAATTGAGGAAAACACACTCAATAAATATAAAAGGACTTACCTAATGCCACACACACCAAATTAGTAGCAGAATCAAGACTAAAACTCATGTTACATTCAACTTTCTGGCCCCTTTTTGGCCTGGTTTGACTGCACATTGTGGTCCAGCAGAACTCTGGCTCAATCTTATTTCAGCACTCACACCAACAGACACATTCCTGTCATATCACATGGCAAGGTTTAGGTGGGGTGGAAAGCATCAGGAGGATATCCTCCCCACACCTACCTCTTGATTCACCATAGTAATATACAGTAAGGAAACTGGGTGGCTGGCTGGGTCTTCTGCTGTATTTGATGGTCATGATATTGTATGTAGATCGAAAAATGACAGAAAAACCTTCACAAACTTTCCCAAAAGGACTGGATTCCAGAGGTCCATCAAAGACTTCTACCCAGTCATTTTCACATGTGAGCCTGTTTGGGCAAAGGTAAAGGAAGCTCAAGCTTTTAAAATCCTTCTCCCTCCTATAAGCAGCCTCCCTCCATCAAGGAGTAGAAACCAGATTGTACCAACTCTGCTCATGAGTAAAGACCAGATGAAGACAAGGGAAAATATGTCTATTCTACTGAACAGAGGACAGTCACCCCAAGATCTCTCCCAGATCCCAAGATCACTTTGCCCTCACCTGGGCTGCAGGTGGCATTCAGATATCTGAGGAGGCCCTACCTATGGCTCTGGGATTCTGGAACATGAAATTATTGCCAGAGACCAGCTCTGTTTCAGGTACAGCAAGCACCCAAATTGAGTCAATATAGAAGGTGTGCTACCCTGGTCCTCAGTCTCTGTGTCAAGGCAAGATCCCTGACACCAGTGTGTAGATGCCATTCCTTGGCTTCATTCCCCCTCCACTTCCTGGAAAACAGGGCAGGAAGTGGAGAAGCCTAGCCCCAGCAGCCCATTTGCCTTCCCTGACTGGACAGCAGGAAGAGAGGAGTCCACCCCTAATAGTTTAGTCAAAGTGTATATGTGATGAGCTCACTCCCACAGAGATTTCCCCACTTCTCTCACTTTTCCGTCAAGGGACCTCTAATCTTAAAAACATGAAACCCCCACTCCTCATCATAACCTAACCATGGGCACTTTTCGTGTTCCTGAGAGAGGCTGGTGGTTCTCTGATTATAACAAGACACATGGGGGAACAGCACAGCCGAGCACATATTCTGACACCTTTCTGCACGTTTTGCTATTTAACCAGCCTGAGTGCCTTCCTAGGTGCCAAGGGCAGTCGGATTGAATAATAACCTTTGAAAAGGACAAAGATTTCAAAAGAGTCCCTCTCTGTAATGCCTGGAGAAAAGGTAACACAGGGAATCCCTGTTTCTTTTCCTCCTTCCCCTCTCCTCATTCTCTTTCTCTTTTGGTTTCCCCAATTGCAGTGTTCTTGGCCACGCTCTCCTTATCAGAATCCTGATTCACTAAGCCTTATTTTGAGCAGCCTCTCTAAGGTGTCCTTCATCCCAAACAGAACCTGTGTAACCTATTGGGGGGGGGGGGGGATTCACGGGAAGCACTGCAGCAAGAACAGAAGGGGAGGGGCCCTCAGTCCCACATATTAACTCTTTCTAATCCACCATTCTGTGCTGCTTGTCTTTGCTCTGAAATTGATGGAAATGGGGTTTCCATGTAAACCCCATGTAAACAGCCCTGGAATAGTAATACTATAAGTTACTGCTGCATTGGGAATCCCTCCAGTGTCTGCTTGCTGCAGGTATTCATTCGTTCATTTATTCTTTCTTTCATCCTCTTATTCATTCACCCTTTCAACAAATATTCTTGAAACCCAAAGGGAGAGCTCACATTCTAGTAGAGACAAGCCAAATGAAAGAATAAGTGCGACTGAATGGCTTAAACTCCATTTAGAGATATGAATATGGAAATGCTTGTGGCCCAAGGAAGAGATCAATTCTACCTGGGGAAAGAATCAAGATGGCTTTATGGACATGTTAGCCCAGAGATAACTCATTAAATATTGATAGAGATCCTTAAGCAGAGTGTAGAAATGAATGGAATGGGTAGAGGACAGTGTGAGTTAAGGCATCAGGCTAATAAATGTCATGGAGTGTCCTGTAAACTCAGTCCACTGAGGCTAAGGCACAGAGAAGGAGACATTAGAGGAGAAGAACTGAAAACGAAAGAGAGATCCAGGAGCTGGAACATGAAGGATTTTGCAAAGCCATGCCAAGGGTATTAATCTTAATTCAGAAAGCAAGGAGCCATGGAAGGGTTTAGGCAGGGAGTGAAAAGTAAGTTGGATGGTGTTTTCCATGTCTCTTACAGTTGATGGAGAATAAACTGGAAGAAGCCAAGATGGACTCTTTCCTAGAAAACTGTGAGACTATCAGCAAACAAAACTCAAATACTGAGTACTCACTTGAGGACAGGGAATGCGAGAACAACTTGCTGTGATGGCTTCATCTTGATGGTCCATATGCAGAGAGTTTGGGGCCCCATATATTTGAAGTACCCACTCAAAGCTTCTGTGAGGAGGCCCCCACACGCTGTATATGCTAAAACCAGAACAAGAGAGTATTGAGGGACTCCAGGGCAGCTCCAGCCCGTGAGGAGCTTCCCCATTCCTAGGGTGGGCTTTTTTTTTTCTTACCATTTTAAGGGACCCATACCCATTCATACAACAACGTATTTTTGACAGTAGGAATAGAAGAAATATAACACTGCCTGTGGTGGTTTGGACTACGTGCCCAAGAAATGTATGTTTGTAAACTTAATCTGCGTTCCTTTGGGTGTGAACCCATTTGTAATAAGACCTGTTGATGAGGTTACGTCAGTTAAGATGTGCCTCAACTCCATCAGGATGGGTCTTAATCCTCTTACTCGAGTCCTTTATAAGCTGGATGAAATTTTACAGATATAGAGAAAGCAAGAAGCTGAAGGTCACAGAATGTGGAGAAGGAAGAGGCCAGAACTGCCATGTGCATTTCCATGTGACAGAAAAGCAAAGGATCAAGGATTGTGGGCTGACAGTCTCAGAATTTCACCATCTTTGGCATGAAAGCATAGCCTTGCTGATGCCTGATTTTAGACTTCTAACCTCAAAACCATGAGCCAATGAATTCCCATTGTTTAAGCCACCCATTGTATGGTATTTGTTTCAACAGCTTGAAACTACAACTCAGTGTTATAGGAGTAGATGAGTTCATGCTTGTAAAGTTCTTGGCCCTCACCTGAAACCTCATGACCATGAGGTAAATCAAAATAATGGACAAATCACCCGCCTCCTGAAGTCACACTCCCTCCCTCTAACCTGTATCCTTTCTGCTGCGGTGATTCTCTCTTCCTATAGAGCTCTCATTTCCTATTCCTGAACACCATGAAGCACCTCAATTCTTAAGATTCCAGACGTTTGGGGGAGGCTCAACTCATTTTTGGCATCTGATTTCAGAAAGGCAGTGCATTGACGTTCCTCATGAAACTTGGTGATCTGAGGACTAAGGAGACTGCCTGATGTTGTAGAGTCTTTGGGAGATGGGGAATATAGTGAAAAAGAAAGACTGAGAAGTTTGATCTGAAGAGTGATTTAGGATGGTTAAGCACTGAAGCAGATGACCAACTACAGATGCCTTTGCCAAGACCATGTGTTAGGTACCTGAACTTCCCAGTGAGCCATTTGAACTTCAAACAAAAGCATATATTCCCTGGATGGGGAGAGGGATGGGTTCAATAATATTAGCAACATGTACCTTTTCTCTTTACAGCTGAAGCACTTGACCTTGAAAGGGAACCTAGACACATAAACAAAATAAAATGTGGGAAATTACTGATGGGCAAGAAACAAGAATGGAAAATCAATGCCACTATTGTGGAGTGAGCTTGAATTCAAAGGAATGGGCCTATCCAGAATCATAACAATTAATCTAGTCCTCTTCTGCCACAGGGCAGACCTCAGATCTCCAGGGAAGAAAGAGCTAGTCTTAATCCAACAGTATGTCTAAAGTGCATTCAAAGGCTAATTTCAAATGTCCTGCTCCAAACCAAACCCACTGTTCCCCCTCTCTTCCATAAATTCCGAGGAAATATGGAGGATACACCTGTACCATCTCTGTATTCTCTCTGTTCCTAAACTTACCACATTTATTGACCCTGCAACCTTCTTGATATGACACCTCTAGCTCACAACATTCTGCCCTGGCCTCTACAAACCTACCAACACCTCTATGCCTGGCTTGAGCACCATATCCCCATGACACCTTCCATGTTCTCTCCATAGGATGAGTAACCCTCCAGTATCCCATAGTGTCTGCATATATCACCCACCATCTGATGGTATTTGTCCTGAAGACATTGCTTCTTATGTTGCCATTAGACTTTACTTGTGTGGTCCCAACAGAATTAAAAGCCTATTAGTTTATAATGACTGGGTATTGTAACTTTCATTAGGTCAAAAAGAGTTAAATGAACATATATTCCTGGATGACCAGGCTATAATCACAGTCCATGCATATCATTTTAATAATCATGCACACATATGCATATCTATATAGTTTATTCATATATGTATACTATACATCATGTATACATACCCTTCTAAATGCCAAAGTGTTTATACTAAGATTAATAAAGAAAAAAGATTTTATTTTCAGAGGATATATATTCCATCATCTGGATTAAATCTACAACTCAAAATAGGTTTCCTGTTGTGTCAACACAGACCCCAAAGACACGGGGATGCAAGAATGCTTAGACAGCCCCTATCTGTAAAATACTGTAATCTAAGTATATTTGTGCAGAGTCACTGGGCCTCATTAACTCTCCTCGCCTCATTTAAACAGTCAACCCGACAGCAATATTCCCATCAAACTACATAGCCAGTCTTGGCAGGGAGGAGAACATCAAAATGAACCTCTCCATACCTACCTTCTGCCTCCTCATGGAAATAGGCATCAAAGAAAGTGGCCAGGTGGCTGGAACTTCTTGAGTACTTGACAGTCATGATGTTGGAAGATGATGTGTAGGTGAGAGAGCTGCCTTGACAAACATTTCCAAGGGATTCGGAATCCTGGGGTCCATCCAGGACTTCCACCTGCTCACTCCCACATGTGAGGCTATTTGGGCAGAAATAAAGGCAGGCAACAGAGTTTTAAATCAGGTCTCCTCTGCTGTGACACCTTACTCGACCAATGGGTGGGAAACAATGGGGAGACTGCCCTGGCTTAGACATGCTGTGGACTACTACTGAATTGGAAATTCCTTCTATATCCTTGTCACTGCATTCATTCATTTAATACTTTATTCAGTCATTCCTTTATTCAGTCAAGAAAATTCCCTTCAACCCCAGATATAGAGCTCACTTTCTAGTAGAGGAAAACACATAAGCAAGTGCAATTGTATGCCTTAAACACCACAGAGATTAGCATGGGGTGATAACTGGAGCACAAAGGAGAAAGATCTGTTCCACCTGCAGAGGAAGTCAGGAAGAATTCAGTAGGCATTAGTTCCTTAGTTGAATCATGAAATATGGATACAGGCCCAAAGCAGAGAGCAAAGGATTCTGGAAGGAATAGTCAGCTTTACAGGTGAGCAAAGTCAAGAAACTGCAAAATGGTTTTATGTGTCCAGAAAATTCAGTCTTTTGAGGCTCAAGCACAGAATGGCTGGCCTCAGGGGAGAGGAGATTAGAAGTGTAGACAGATCCAGGAGTCAGAACATGAGGGGTTTTGCAAAGTCATGCAAAGGAGATGAAACCAAAATCAGAGGGCAGGGAGCCATGGAAGGGTTTTCAGCAAGAAGTGAAAGTGGAGTTTTACAGTACTTTAAATGCCTCTAGTGTTTGGGCAGTAGATAAACTGAAAGAGACCAAAATGGAATCCATTGTAGAAAATGAGAACCTTAGCAAACAGAACTAAAATCCTGACCACTCACTTGAGGAAAGGAAACAAAAGATGAACCTTCTTTGATGGCTTCACCTGGATGGTCCAGACACAGACAGATTTGGGTCCAAGATAGTTGATGAACCTGCCCGAAGGATTTCTGAGGAGGCCCCCACATTCACCAGACCCTACAACTAGAAGAGAATATGAGGGGCTCCAGGGCATCCCCAGCCTGTTTTTAGGATGGAGGTAAAGGAATATGAGCAATATGGAAAGGAGAGCCTTGAGAGTTCAACCTGAGAGAGAGATTGGGGGGTTTTAACGAGTTAAAGCAGATTGTCAAGTACAGAATGCTACAGGTCTTGGCCAAGAACATGCCCCAGCTCCTTGAGCTTCCACGTGAGCCATGTGAGCTCCAACCAAAAAGTATATATCCTCTCTGTGAGGAGAGAGAAAGGTGCCATAATATGACCATAATATTTACCTTTTCTCCTTGTAGTTGATAGGATTGCCCCTGAAAAGACAGCAAGAGAGAAAACAATGAAAAGCTGGAAGTTACTGAGGGATCAAGGCACAAGACAGGAAAATGAAAGCCACTAGAAAGGGGAGCTGGAATCCAAAGTTTCATTGCCTCGGCTTAGAGAGGAGATTCCCTCTCTTCTGCCTTGGAAGCCTTTCTGGGCCACAAAAAGAAGCTAGAGAGATGATATCACATCATCATCCACCAACCAGCTCATCAACTATCTTCTCCTTTTCTCCAATTCCAAGCCTCTCAAGAACTATGTGTTAACTCTGGAGGGACAGTAAATAAAGTTAGCTCTGACATGGGTCACCAACTTGTCTCAGTTTCCTGGGACTTTCCCAGGTTTCCCTCTAAAGGCCCATGTCTCAGGAAACTCTCAGTCCTGAACAAGTCAGGAAACGTGATCATTCTAACTCTGACTCCAACATTTCTTATCGTACTTTCTCTGAGACAAATGATTGATTTGATGTAGGAGCACACCAATTAAGTAATAATTTCAAGCAAGGAGAAATCAGCCATCTGCATATAGAATAGTTCCACCATTTAAGGACCCAAGTTAAGTACTGGGATCCAAGAAAACTGAAAACAAACCCATTGTGCCATACCGTTGACCTGGCTCAGTCTTCATATTGTAAGTTGGTGTACAAGCTCTACTATGGATTAGACATGCCCTCCATTAGGATCCTGGTAGGCATGTAGAAGTTGTGTGACCTTGGATAGATATATCTACTCTCTAAGCCTCGGTTCCCTCATCTATAAGATGGGGATGGTAATTTTACCTTCCCATAGGGATAAGAAGAATAATTCCCACACAGCCCATGGCACAGAGCCTACCTCAGGGACACGCTCCAAAAAGGTCACCTGCTACTGCTTACATTTTAGCATTTCTCTTCATTTCCCAAGTTAGATATTTCTTTACTCAGCCAATTAGAAACCAAAATAATACTAGGATCTGCTCTAGCCAGAAAACTCAACCAGGATCCCATCTTAGATGCCCTTTGCAGTCTCTGAGGTTGCACCAGTCTTTTGGGAGAACAAAGAAAAGACACCCAACCTCAAGTGTTCCATCAACTCTGCCTTGGGGGATAAAAATCATGTTTTGCAGGATGCAGCCTAAAAGTTACATGATCCTAAAAGATTCCCATCACTTCCTGTGACTTCTCTGGACTGGACTGGACTAGAAAAGTGGATCCCTCAAATCGGCACCATCTTTGAGAACTCCTGCGCTATAGATCCTGAGATGAAACCTTGAAATTGGAGAAGAAGCATCCCCTCAACAGTAACCCAACTAAACCACCCTTCAGTGTCTACGATGAATACTCACCTCAGGGGACGCTTCTGTTTTAGTATTGACCACCCCTCATGTTTGCCTGTGGTGTTATGACTTTCAGCGGAGTTTCAGGGTTCATTCACTTTGTGTGTTCCTCATTATTGTAGAGCTGAGCCTCAGAGAGGTTGAGTGATTTGGCCAAGGTCACTCAGCCACTTACTAGCTTCTAGTTGCAACCCCAGGCACTTGCTTCCTCTACACCAGGCTGATGTTGGTCTACTTCCTTCCACGGGAACCAGAAAGCAAATGTCAAGCATATCAGTTGCTTCAGCCAGGATGTCCCCTGGCCGAGGGCTTTGAGATCCCACTGACAGCATTGATTTGGAAAAAACAATAAGCTCTTCTCTGTTCAGGGATTGCTGATGGGCGTCTGAAGCTGGACTTGAAATATTTAGAGAGAGGAGCAAGCAGAGAAGGCAACTGGTGCAATGCAGAGGTCCAGGCATGAAAGGAGAGCATCCTGATGAGGGGGCAGCCCCTCAAGGAAGAAGCCTGTATGGTCAGAAAAGGAAAGTGGTGGAGGAGAAATGCACAAGACTAGGAACGCTGGGTCGGGACAAGAGAGATAAGAAAATAGTGAGGAAAGGGTGAAAGTAGGAGCTGGTGTGGACTAGGGCAGAGAGAGAGGAGGGCTGGAGTGAGAGACAGAATGAGGGAGATGGGATGAAGGGCTTTCCTGGAAGAAATGTTACCCTTTATTTTGGGGCCAGCATTCTGGAATCTCTTGTATTAATGCCTTTCCTAGGGCCCGGCCCCCTGACCCACTTTGGCTCCCCCTTCTCAGGCATTCCTAAGCTGCTCTTGGTGAGCCCATGTTCCTTAGTGCACCTCTACTTGCTGCTGGTACCGTTTCACAAGCCATTGCCAAATGCAGAGCACACCGACCTCCAGGGGCCTTCTCCAGGGCCCCAGTTATCCCTTGTTGGCCACTCCAACTCCTCCCAAGCTCAGTTTCCCATGCAGCACCTTCCTTCAGGGACACCCCTGACAACGTCTCCAAAGCAAGACCACGTGTGATTCACTAAGGTCACTCTGAGCCAAGCCCTGGGCTGTTCCCCTGCCCCTAGTAGAGGCTCAGTATAAGTCTGCAAAAGGCAGGAGGAGAGGAAAAGAGAAGGGAACAAGGAGGCAAGGAGGTCCACAGAACAAACATCAAGGCAGGGGACACAAGAGGCCAGAAAATGTTCAGATCAGGATGGCATCAGCCTCTTCTTCCAGCACTAAGGGTGAAGGAAGCCAGACATTTTGCTTGGAGGAAACTAAGAGGCAGCTTGTCAACTGTGGAGCTTCTCTGTCAGCAACAAGCAAAGTGACTCAAGTCTCCAGATTCGAACAGGAAAGCAGAGACCCAGAGAAAGGGCTCATGCATCATGAGTTACCTGTACTGAAGAGCAAAGCCCAAGCGAAAGTGCCAGATGCCCTCATCCTGAGCAGGCCCTGGCTGCAACCGCAGGAGTGAGCTTTGGCCAGGTGGCTTGGGCTATATAGAGACAGCCCTGAAATCTGATCTCTTCATCTCTCTAGAGCCACAGGCCTGTGGAACTGAGAAGAAGGTGCTGCAGATCATTTTCGATCACCAAGGCATGAGCAACAAAAGGAAAAAATTGCTAAAAAGAACAAAAATTGCTAAAAAGCAACAATTATGTTTCTAAAGCTCTTTAAAAACTTTTTTTTTTAAAACAAGCACATTTGTACATCAAAGGATACTATCAAGAAAGGGAAAAGTCAACTTAAAGAATGGGGGAAATTAATTGCTGAATATATATCTGAAAATGGTTTACTACCTAAAATATATAAAGAACTTATACAACTCAACAAAAAAAGACCCACAACCGAATTTAAAATGTGCTAAAGTCATCCATGTTGACATATGCTTTACAACTTCATTTCTCCTTACAGCTGCATAATATTCCATTGCATGAATGCACCACAGTTTATCCATTCATTTGTTGGTGGATACTTGGGTTGTTTCCAACTTTTGGCAATCATGAATGACACTGCCAGGAACATGAGTGTACAGATGTCTGTGTCTCTGCTATCAGTTCTTCTGGGAATGTGCCCAATAGTGGTATTGCAAAGTCATGTGGCATATCTATACGCAACTTCTTTAGGAGCTGCCAAAGAGTACTACACAGTGGCTGTACCATTCCACATTCCCACCAACAATCTATAAGTGTTCCTACCACTCCACATCCTCTCCAACATGTATAGTTCTGTCTTTTTTTTTAACAAATCAATTTTACCAATACTTATTAATAAAGCATACAATTCATCCAAAGTGTTCAATCGGTGGTATTTGTAATAATCACATAGTCATGAGTTCATCACTTCAATCATTATTAGAGCATTTTCATTAGGTTGAATAAGCAAGCCAGGCACAGAAGAGCAAATACGGTGTGAATGCACTACTATGAACTAAATATAATGCATAATATATTTTATAATTCCATTTATATAAAATGTAGGTATAAATCAATTTATAAGGATGAAATTAAATAAGTGCTTATGGAGGGTTCAGGAAGGCATTCTAAGTGAGGTGGACTTTTTCTTTTTGGAATAATCAAATGGTTCTAAAATTTTTTGTGGCGATGAATGCACAACATTGTGATTATACTAAAAGCCATTGATTATATACTATGGATATATCCTATGGTATCTGAATAAATCTCAGGAAAACTGCTTAATCAGTAAGTAAGTAATTGTGCAAGAATAGTGAGAAAACTGAGAGAGGTTGAAAGGTGAAGAATTTTCTTGTTTATTTGTCTCTTTTTGTTTATTATTATTATTATTGAAATAATGAAAATGCTCTAATAATGATTGAAGTGATGAATGCACAAATATGTCATTATACCATTATCATTGAAGGTATATTTTAGATAAATTGTATGCTTTAGTAATATGTGCCAATGAAATTGACATGTTTCAAAAAATGTGCTAAGGACCTGAATTGACATTTCTTCAAATATCATATACAAATGGACAATAAACTCATGAAAAGACACACATTGCTGATCATCAGGAAAATGCAAATCAAAACCACTTTGAGCAAAACATTAATGGGAAAACTATATATTCTGCATGATTTTTCTGTAAACCAATGACATTTCTAATTTTAAAAAAAGAAACCACAATGAGACACCACTTCACACCCACTAGAATGGCTGTGTGTGAATGGAAATTTACTAATAAGATTTACTAATAAATCTTGAAGACAATGCAGTAATATAGGAACACTATACATTGTTGGTGACATGCAAATCATGGAGCCACTGTGAAAGTTATCTTAGTAGTTCCACAGCAAGTGGAAAACAGAATTACCACATGACCCAGCATTCCCATTTCTTGGTAGATACTCGAAAGGACTGAAAGCTGAAACGTGAACGTAAACCTGTACGATCAATGTTTATAGCTGCATTATTCACAAAAGCCAGAAGGTAGAAGCAACCCAAGTGTCCATCTGCAGGTGAATGGATAAACAAAATGTGGTACATATACACAGTGAAATATTATTCACCTGTACAAGGGATGAAGTTCTGAAGCTGCTACCACATGGATGAATCTTGAAGACATCATGTTGAGAGAAATAAGTCAGATACACAAATGCAAATATTGTATGATTTCACTTACATGAAATTCCTAACAGAAGGAACTTCATAGAGATAGATAATACATTATAGATTCGCTGAAGCCAGGGGTTGGGGGGCAAAGGAGGGAACAGAGAGTTGTTACTTAATGGATGCAGAGTACTGGTTTGACTGCAGAAAAAGTTGGAGTCATGCCCTTTCGTGATGGTAGCACAATAGCATGACATTAATTAATATTACTGAATTGTGCATTTGAAAGTGTTTATGATGGAACAATTTAATTTGTATATATGTTATGAAAATATTTTTTTACGTCAATTTGGTTGTTAAAAAAAAGAAAACAGAAGAAAGCTTGGCCAGGAGGAGCACCAGCTGCCAATCAACACTTTTCTTTCTGAGTCAGTTTGCAGGTCCTTGGTCACCTACAATGAGATATAATGGCCTGTGGCCAGCATCTCCCTCTCCTTGCCTCTTTCTGTGGTCCTGGGGGAAGAGCACCAAGTTGGCCTTGCTGTCTTGTGCTAACTTGTAGCTTCTTCACCTCTGTTACATTGTGGAAGCCTCAGAACACCTGGCCAAGAAGGCAGACCAGTGGTCCCTGGAAAGGCACCTGGCACCCAGAGCAGCCGGGAGACACACTCGAAAGTCATGACTGTTAGTGGCAGAACTTGGAGGCCCCAACGTCCTGATGAGCTGGTTCTGCTCAGGGCCCTCTCTGACCTCAGCCCCTTGAAACTGAAGGGTAAAGGCACATAAACAAGCCTTCAGTCTGCTCAAGGCATGAGTGGGTGGCTTCAGCACCTACAGGATCAGATCTACGTGTGCATGGGTATGCCCAGAGGGTAACGTGTACACCTGGGCTTGCATTTATTGTGCATTTAAGATACCAAGACCCACATGGCTCAGTTGCAGGCCAGTGTCACTGTTAAAGGAGCAGAGCACACACTGCTTGGAAAAGTCTGGCAGCTCCCCAAAAGAGTTACCATAAGACCAGGCACTTCCTCTCCCAGATCTATTTCCAAGAGAAATGAAAACATGTCCACACAAAATCTTGTATATGAATATTCATAGCAGCATAATTCAAAATTGCCAAAACTGGAAACAACTCACCTGGTCAACACATGATTGAATGAGCAACCTGCGGTATTTTCCTACAAGAAACATTACTCAACCACAAAAGAGAATGAAGCATGGAAAACATTATGCTAAGTGAAAGAAAACAGTCACAAAAGACCAGATATTATAAGTTTGATTTACATGAAATATCTCTAACAAGCAACTATGTAAAGACAGAAAGTAGACTGGTATTAAGGGAAATGGAAAGTGACTGCTAATGAATATGGGCTGATGAATGTGGGATTTTTGGAAGGGGATGATGAATATGAGTTGCAGAACTCTGAATATACTAAAAAGCGTTGAATTGTACAATTTAAATGGGTGAATCATATGTATGTGAATTATATTTCATTAAAACTATTATATAAACATGTTAATGAACATTAAAGCTGTTATTACATTGTAAAAACTTTAGAAAAATAAATAGAATACAGCACAGGTAGCTAAAAGTACTTTCAGGTAACTCAGCCTCTCTGTCTGTATTTCCCCAGCAACTGGCCTGACCTCCCATGTCCCACCTCGTGGGATCCCTTCTCTTCTCCCCCTTACTGCTGCTCAAATGCCACAGAGCTGCTCTGTACATTGAGCATTCCGACAAGTAGTTCCCTGACTTCTCTGACACTATTTCATAAGGAAGCAGTTCTTAACTAGGATGATTTCATTCCCACTCCTCACCCCAAGAACATTTGCCAAGGTCTGGAGATGTTCTTGTTTGCCACAGTTTGGTGGTTTGGAGGACATGCTATCGGCATCTAGCGAGTAGAGGCCAGGATACTGCTAAATATCCTACAGTGCACAGGACAGCCCCTTCCCCCCGACAGAGGATTATCTTACCAAAAATTTCAGTAGGGCTGAAGTTGAGGAACCCCACTTTAGGGTGATATTTAGAAATGATATCACTGATTCAAGAGCAAACCTTTTGTATTTTGATACATATAACAGCTAAATTGTCTACCAAAGAGTACTGCGAATTTACACACCAACCAGGAGACTACAAGTATCTATTTTCCTGAAATTTCATCAATGCTGGATTACAAAAAATCTTTCAGAATATTTGGTGCGGAAATATGCTAGAAACAACATCTTGTAGTTGGACATTTGTGTCTCTCCTCTTTCCTGTGAGGTTGGCATCTTGTCATATGTTTCAACTCCAACCATCGATTTTCTGTCAAATATCTTTTCCTATCTTCTGGCCTATTTCCCATTGCATTGTCATCTTTTTCTTGTTGAGTGTAGAAGACTTCCTTGTACTTTATAAAACTTATTTCTGTATACAGAAGGTTCTAATGGGTTCACAATGTGAAGGGACATTGTAACTCAAGTAGAACAGAGAAGAACATGATTTGCCACCTGGTCACTCAAACTTTTCTGGATGATGAACAGAGGAGGAAGTTAAATTGGAAAGTTTCCTCCTCAGGCAGAATTTGATCTTAATTCTATTTAGTGATTTAGCCTCCTACTTACTCACAATTTTAAAGTTCAACACTACTAACCAATTTCCATTTGTTTTAGAATTTCTAGTTCTTCTCACCCAGATACCCTTTACAATGACCCCTCACTCCCCACATCATCTGCCCGTAGGCTGTGGAGAGGTTAAAAGCAAATAGATCCAATGTAGTCCAAATGGAGCAAATGTTGGAACTTGTGGAGGGAAAGCAGTGCTGTGTCTTATGCCCTGGCTTGAGGTCCTGCCATTGGATCCCCGGCGTCAGCCCCAGCCGCTCCTCCTGCCGGCATGGTCCAAGCTTGGCACTGGCAGCCTGGGAGGGAAAGGAAGCCCAGTCCCCCCACTGCTGCATGTCAGCAATCAAAGCCTCAGGTATTTTCAAGTCACAAAGTCCCCTTGAAAGAAGAAAATAGATTTATAATAGCTTTAGGGGATTTGTGTCTCTCAGAACGTTTCTCTGGAAGGTCATACCTTGTTTCTGAGTGGCCCCAGCCAACCTGTTTTCCTTCCTCTATCTTTTCCTTCCTCACAAGCTATTCTGTGCTAGACCTTTCTCTATTTCTCCATAAGTAATTTTTTCATAGTTTTTCAGAGATCCCTCTGCTAACTACATTCTACAAAATCAGACCTTTCCACGGATATGTGATATTGTACATTTCCAGTGCTCTTGATTTTCTTGCATAGGAGTTTAAGGGACTGGTGAGCATTTATTTCTTTCCTAGAAGACTTTCCCTCCTTGATAACAGAAAGCTAAATTTTATCCAGATATCCATTTCTGTCCCATGTTCCTTGGACCCCAGACCCATCTCCTAGAATGGGTCTGAGTAGATTCAGGATGGTATCAAAAAATTTGCACTGAACTAAGGTAAACAGGCAAGGGTAGTTTTGTTCCAGGCTATAGCAAGACATGAAAGAACAGAACTAAATCCAAAGACAACTCCATTGAAACGAAGGGTGCAGGTTTGTTTGTGGTGTTTCTTTTCATTTTACAATTTCCTGAAGTATATTATTCATGCATGAACATACATAAATAACAAGTGTACAGTAAAACTTATGAACTTACAAAACAAAGATACATAACATCATACAGGGCACACATCAACCCACCACAAATACCTTGCATTGTTGTGAAACTTTGATAATACACTATGAAAGAGCATCATCAACCTATTATGGTTAAGTATAATCTATACCTTATTATTTGGTGCATTTTCCCCAACCCACCCTATAATTTTTTTTGTTCATAAACCATATGAATTATCTGAAGATACAATCAATGGAATTTGGTATAATCACTGAGTTGTGCATTCATCACTTCAATCTATATTACAGCATTTTCATTACTCTAAAGAAGAAAAGAAAAACAGTAAAAACAAACCCATATCATACTCATATGCTTGTGCTACAAATTACAAATCCTATGATGTGCTTTCACCATTTCCATTCAGTTCCAAACATTTACATACAACTTCATATCTGTTCTGCTCCAATGAAACCTCAGTTTTCCATTCTCTAAACACATTCTTTACTCTGGACACTTATATTCTAGCTATTAACTTCCTGAGTTTGTTCATTATATTTAGTTCATAAAAGGAAAATCATACAACATTTGTCCTTTGTGCCTCACTTGCTTCACTCAACATAATGTCCTCCAGGTTCATCCATGTTGTCATATGCTTCACGACTTCATTTCTTCTTACTGAATAATAGTCCATTGTGTGTATATACCATAATTGTTTATCCATCTGTCAGTTGATGGACACCTGGGTTGTTTCCATCTTTTGGCATTTGTGAATAATGCCACTGTGAACATTGATGTGCTGATGTCTGTCCGTGTACCTGCCCTCAGTTTTTCTTGGTATATAGCTAGTAGTGGTAATGCCAGGTCACATGGTAGATCTTTATCTAACTTCCTTGGGAAGTGCCTAGCAGACTTTCACATTCTACCTTCCCACCAATCGTGAATAAGCGTTACTATCTCTCCTCATCCTCTCCAACACTTGCAGTTTTCTGATTTGTTAATAGTTCCCATTCTTGTAGTTCCCATGAAATGATATCTCATTTGTAGTTTTGATTTCTATTTCCTCAATAGCCAGTGATGTTGAATGTTTTTTCATTTGTTTTCTCACCATTTGTATTTCTTCTTTAGAAACAGGTCTATTCAGTTCTTTTGCCCATTTTTTAATTGGATCATTTATCTTTGTATTGTTGAGTTGTAGGATCTCTTTATATATCATGTATATTAAGCCCTTGTCAAATGTGTGATTTTCAAATATTTTCTCCCATTGAGTAGGTTGCCTGTTAATCCTCTTCACAAAGTTCTTCAAGGTCAGGAAGCATGAATCCTCTGACTTCGCTCTTCTTTTTTAGAATGTTTTTGGCTATTCAGGACCCCTTTCCCTTCCGAATAAATTTATAATTGACTTTTCTCTTTCTGTAAAGTAGGTTGTTGGAATTTTGATTGGTATTGCATTGAAGCTAGAAATCAATTTCAGTAGAATTGACATCTTCACAACCTTTATTCCTCCAATCCATTAATACAGAATGTCCTTCCTTCCATCTGTTTAGGTTTTCTTTGATTTCTTTTGTCAATGTTTTATAATTTTCTGAATACAGAGCCTTTCCATTCCTCATTAAATTAATTCCAAAATATTTAAGCCTTTTTGTTGCTATAGTAAATGTAGTTATTTTTCTTGATTTCCTCCTCAGCTTATTCATTACTGGTGTATAGAAATATTACTGAATTTTGTGCATTGGTTTTGTATCCTGCCATTTTGATAAAGTCATTTATTAGCTCTAATAGCTTTTTTTAGATATGTCAGTATTTTCAAAGTATATGATCATGACATCTATGAATAGTGAGGGTTTTACTTCCTTTATCTCAATTTGGATGCCTTTTCTCTTTTTTTCTTGCCTAATTGCTCTAGCCAGAACTTCTTAGGACAATGTTGAATAACAGAGCTGACAGTCAATATTCTTGTCTTGTTGCTGATCTTAGAGGGAAAACTTTCAACATCTCCTCTTTGAATACGATGTTTGCTGTGGTGTTTTCATATATGCTGATGATTATGTTGAGGAAGGTTTCTTCTATACCTATCTTTTGAAGTGTTTTTTATCAAGAAAGGATGCTGAAAGAACAAATAGATAAATGGGACTTCCTCAGAATTAAAGCCTTCAGCACCTCAAAGGAGTTTGTCAAGAAAGTGAAAAGAGAGCCTACACAATGTGAGAAAATATTTGGTAACCATATATCTGATAGGAGACTTATAACCTGCATATACAAAGAACTCCTATATCTAGAAAATAAAAAGACAAACAACCCATTTTAAAAATGGGAAAAAAATTTAAACAGACACTTCTCCAAAGAAGAAACACAAATGGCTAAAAAGCACATGAAAAAATGCTCCAAATCTCTAGCTATCAGGGAAATGCAAATCAAAACTACAATGAGATACCATCTTACTCTCACAAGATTGGCAGCTATGAAAAAAACAGAAGACTACAAATGCTGGAGAGGATGTGGAGGAATGGGAACACTCATCCCACTGCAGGTGGGAATGCAGAAGGATCTAGCCATTCTGGAGCACAGTTTGGCGGTTTCTCAGAAAACTAGCTATAGATTTGCCATATGACCCAGCAATTCCACTGCTGTGTATATACCCAGTAGAACTGAAAACAAGGACACAAACCGATATATGCACACCAATGTTCATAGCAACATTGTTCACTATCGCCAAAAGTTGGAATCAACCCAAATACCCATCAACAGATGAATGGATAAATAAAATGTGGTATATACATACAATGGAATACTACTCAGCTTTAAGAACGAATACACTACAAACACACATGATAACATGGATGAATCTTGAGAACCTTATATTGAGTGAAGCGACCCAGGCATTGAAGGACAAATACTACATGACCTCAATGATATGAAATAAGTAAACCAAGCTACCTCAGAGAGCTAGAGACTGGATGATAGGCATAAAGGAAAATGGAGGGTAGAGGAAGGGTGTAAGCTGACACCTACATGGGTGAAATCTATGATAAGCTGGAGGTAAGTATTTGTACAAGGAAGGGAAAAATGGGGGAATAGGGTTACCTTTGGATGGGGCTTTGCAAGCTTGAGGGGGCCAGGGATGGGAGGATGGGTAATATTGCCCAAGAAATTGGGGGGAGGGTGGGGCAACATACAAACATAGGAGATTGTCAGGTATTTGGTTGAGGATATAATGCTGAGAAAACTTCCCAAAATATAATAAGGAAGGTTACGTATTTAAGATGCTTGAAGAGGATAATCCGACGCAGGACAGGCTCCTAGGGAATATGTGAATGCTCATTTTGCCATAGTGGGTTGTATCATTGGATAGAGACCCATATAATGAGAGTGAAGGTATACCCACATCCTGGGGAGGACTGATGTTCTCAAATAGAGGGAATTGTATCTCTCGAGAGAAATGGTGGCTCCAAGTGCATTAGGGCAGTTGAGCATGTCAAACCCTCAACACTGTTGCAAGTATCTCTGAACATGGCCCTTCAAGCAATGAAGATCGACTGTCACTGTGGGCCCTGAGGGGAAGGGGAAGGGGAAAGGGGTATTGAATAGATGGAACTGTATGGGCAATAGAAGTGTTCCACAAGATTACGCAAGGATGGATATAAGATGATTAAATTACACCAAAAATATATAGGGGCTGATAAGCTAAAATGTAGATCATAATGTAAAACATAAGATAACTAAAAGTTTAGAAAATTGTATAGTCTAAAATATAAACCACAATGTAAACACAAATGTTATCTTGTTTCAAAGCTATTTTCTCAATATCTGCACATCGGTTTCAGTAAAAATAATATGAATATGTAAAAAGATTATTGCTGTGGAAGGGAAAAGGGTTTTATGTTGGATATGTAGGAGTACCATATATTGTATATATGAATTACTGTGATCTCAAACTTTTGTGAAGATAAGCTTAATAATTAGAAAAAAAAAAAAGAAAAAGATAGGACATAGACCCTGAGGAAAAGACGGGAGTAGTTGCCTTGCCAATTTGCATACAGGGAAACACTTATTGCAGTGATGGAAGGCAAAACATCAAAAACAAAGCTTTTGCATTTTTAAATTTTTTTATATCCCAATTTATTTTTACCTTAATTTTTCTAAATTAATATATATTCTATATCTAACCTTTAAACTCATCGCTATATTCCATTTTACTATTAATGGAACCTGGCAATATATTGGGCTTCACTTGAAGAAGTTTTGGATCACAGAGAGGTTCAACAATGGCAGGGGAGGAATATTGGTGTGGGATGTTATTGACAGGGGACACATGGTTGTCAGGGAGTTCTCCAGGGCATATATCCAAGGTACATAAAAATGTTTGGATATTTTCATAGTGGTTACAATTAAAAACAGCAACTGAGGGAGTGCTGAGTTCCTAACCAGGGCAGCTCTATCATAGCCCCTAAAGGAACAGCAACAATCCCCCAAGTACAACGGCAAAGACCAAAAAAGAAGGAAGGTCCAACAATGAGCCCTTGATATTAATGACTATGCTTGTAAGCCTGTGCACCCAAAATAAGAACAAGGCCCAGAGCTGCAGGATGCGTAAGAGTTACCTCCTGAGAGCCAAATGTGGCCAGTCTTGAAGCCAAACTCAGCATGTAAATGTGTTGCCTTCCCCCCCAGTGTGGGACCTGACTCCCGGGGATGAGCCTCCCTGGCGCCGAGGGATTACTACCAAGTACCAGCTGATGATGTAACTAGAAAATGACCTTGAATAAAAGGGTCAACACGGACCAGCAGGATATCTCAGTCTACAAATAGTACAAGGAGTTAAAAATGCTTTTTGACCTGAATAAAAGGGGGAAATGGAAAGGACAAATGAGTTTATATGGCTATGAGTCTCCAAAAAGAGCTGGGAGGTTATCAGAGGGGTTGCCCTTATGCACATCTGAGCAAAGTCTCAGAGACAGATAAAATAGATACAACCCAGGTATTGGTTCTTCTGAGGGCTGCAGAGACTCACAGGTTCTATGGTCATGGCAGATGGAGTTCACTGCCATCTCAGTTGGCCCTACTTTGGAGTTTGTGTTTCTGTTGTGATGCAGCTGGACTTAGATGTGGTCTTTGTCCACAACTCTCTCCTGTTACTTTTACTAGAACTGTAGTTGGTGCTGTGGTTTAATGTATACCCAGGGGACCTGAATCTCTGGACTGACCATGTGATAGCCAGGCCCTGAGCCTCAACAGACTTACAACTCCTATGCTCTGGTTTATTGGACTTACCCCTGCCAGCTAACATGGAGGTGAAGAAGGTCAACCACCACACCAGGGAGCCAAGAGTACCTACAACTGAATGCAGGAAGATTGTATCCAGCATCCATGTGGAATCTAAGCCCCCTCTTGATATAGATGTGGAGTGGTCACAACCATTCTAAGGTCCACAGGATAGAGGAATAGAGAATGGATTAGAGTGGACTTACTGATATTCTATTCATGAACTATTGTGATTAGTAATTGAAGAAAATGTGGCCTTGGTGTGGAAAAAGTGGCCATGGTGACTGCTGGGGGTAGGGAGTGGGAGGAAGAGATGAGATGTGGAGGCATTTTCAGGACTTGGAGTTGTCCTGGGTGGTGTGTAGTGGCAGTTACTGGACATTGTATGTCCTCCCATGGCCCACTGGGTGGACTGTGGGAAAGTGTGGGCTATGATGTGGATCATTGACCATGAGGTGCAGTGGTGCTCAGAGATGTATTCACCAAATGTAATCAATGTCTCATGATGATGGAGGAGGTTGTTGTTATGGGGGAAGGAGTGGGGTGAGGGGGTGGGGGTATATGGGGACCTCATTTTTTTAATGTAAATTTTTTAAAAAACCAAAAAAAGAAAAAAGAAAAGATGCTGGATTTTGTCAAATGCCTTTTCTGTATCAATCCAGAAGATCATGTGGGTTTTTTCCCTTCATTTTCTTAATGTAGTATATTATGTAATTAATTTTCTTATGTTGAACCACCTTTGCATACCAGGAGTAAAACGCACTTTGATTGTGATGTATATTTGATTTTATATGCTGTTGAATTTGATTTTCAAGTATTTTTTTGAGAATTTTTGCATCTACGTTCATTAGAGAGATTGCCTGCTGATTTGTGGTGCAATGTTCTGTATATGTATGCCTTGTCCAGTTTATCATATTCTCAAGTTCTCTCTTTCCATGCTTATCTTCTGTCTAGCTGTTCTATGATGTGAATGACATGTTGAAGTCTCCAACTTTTATTGTAGAGACATCAATTTCTCCTTTCAGTTTTACCAGTCTGTCTCCTTTTTTAGGGGTCTCCATGGTGGATTGTTCCTTTTATTAATAAATATGGGCCTTCTGCATCTCTTATCACTTTTTTGCATTTTAAGTCTGCTTTTCTGATACCAGTATAGCTATGCCTGCTTTCTTTTGGATACTATTTGTGTAAAATACCTTTTTCCAAACTTTCACTTTCAGTCTATTTGCATCCTTGGGTCTAACTGGAGTGTCTTGCAGACAGCATACAGATGGCACATATTTTCTTATCCATTCTGCCAAGCTATGTATTTTGATTGTGAATTTAATCCACTATCATTCAATGTTATTACTCTAAAGGCATTATTTACTTGAGCCACTTTATCCTTTGGCTTTCATATGTCATTTCTTATTTTTGTCCATTTTTTACCTTTTTTATTACATGTTCTGCCTTTCTGATAGTTTTCACGTCTACACTTCTTTCAAGTTTCTCTTTCTTGTCTTTTTTTTTTTCCTGGCTGCAGAACTCCCCTTAATTTAAAAATTAATTATTTTATTGTCTTTTTTTAAAGATACATAGATAACACAAAATGTTACATTAAAAACTATAAGAGGTTTCCATTTACCCCACTCTCCATCCCACCCCCAACTCCTCCCACATCAACAACCTTTTTCATCAGTGCGGCACATTCATTACATTTGATGAATAGATTTTAGAGCACTGCTATACCATATGGATTATAGTTTATATTGTAGTTTACACTCTCCCCCAGTCCATTCAGTGGGTTATGGCAGAATATATAATGTCCTGCATCTGTCCCTGCAATATCACTCAGGACAACTCCAAGTCCAGAAAATGCCCCCTATCACTCTTCTTCCCTCTCCCTGCCCTCAGCAAACCCCATGGCCACTGTCTCCACATCAATAAAGTTCTAGATCACAGTAAAGTCACATATACAATATAGGGAACTCCCATAAACCCAACAGCAAACCCTTTTTCCCCTTCCCCAGCAATGATCTTTTTACATGTGGATGTTAAATTTGCTACAACTGATGTACAGATATTGAAACATAGCTACCAATCATGGTTCCATTATGGTTACCATACGGTTTATATTTTAGACTGTACACTTTTATAAATTTTTGGTGAAATTTAACATGGCCTACATCAGTCATTGCATGATCTTTTGGAACACTTCCATTTAGCCCCTCTTCCATCTAGTCTATTCCTCTTTCCCCCACCCCTCGGAGCCCACAGTAACAACCAAGCTTCACTGCTTGAAGGACAAAATTCATAGATACTTGCAGCAATGCTGAGTGCTTGACATATTAGTCTGTCCTTCCCAATTGGGAGCCACCCATGCTCTCTTCAGACACCCTCCCCTCTGTTTGAGAACATCAGGCCTCCCAAGGATGGGGGTACAACACCTTCCCACTTATTGTATGGGTCTCCACCCAATGGTATAACACACTATGACAAGATGAGTACTTAGACACTATCAGAAGCCTGTCCCAGGTGCACTCTCTGCCAGATGCCCCCTGTCAAACACCTTAAACCAGTAACCCTTCCTTATTATATTTTCTAAAGAGTTTTCTAAACATTATAGTTTCAACCACATCCCTGACAGTCTCCCATGTTCACTTGCTCCCCCCAAACCCTCCCCCCAATTCCATGGACCATCTGACACATCCTCCCAGCCCTAGCCCCCCTCAAGCCTGCAAATCTTGAAGACCTTATGTTGAGTGAAGGAAGCCCGGCATTGAAGGACAAGTACTACATGAACTCTCTGCTATGAATTAAACAAATCAAGCTGTCTCAGAGAGCAAGAGACTGGAAGTTAGGCTTAGAGGAAACAGGGGAGAAGAGGAAAGTTGTGAACTGATGCCTACATGGGTAAAATCTATGATAAAGTGGAGGTAAGAAGTTTTGCAGAACTCCCTTTAATGTCTCCTGCAGAAGTGGATTCTAGTTTTGTAACTCTCTTAGTTTTTTTTATCTGTGAAAATTTTAAACTCATATTTGCAGGATATTTTTTTCTGGATAAAGAATGCTTGGCTGTTAGGTTTTCTCTTTCAGTTCTTACTTATACCACATCACTGCCTTCTCACCTCCATGGTTTCTGAAGAGAAATCCACTCTAAGTCTTATTGGACATCCTTTGTATGTGGTGTTTCACTTTTTCATTGCCGCTTTTAGAACTTTCTCTTATTTTTTGGCATTTGGCATTCCACATATTATGTGTCTTAGGGTAGGTCTATTTTGATATATTCTCATTGGAGTAAACTGTGCTGCTTCCTGGACATGTATATTCATGTCTTTCATGAGAATTGAAAAATTTTGGGCCATTATTTCCTCAAATAATCTTTCTGCCCCTTTTTGTTTTTGTCTCCTTCTGGAATTCCCATAACACATATCTTGGAGACACTTCATGGTATCATTAACTCCCTGAGCCTATGCTCAATTTTTTCCATTCTTTTTTCTCTGTTCTTCTCTCTTTTAAATTCAATTGTTCTTTCCTCTACATCACTGCTTCTTTCTTCCATGATTTCAAATCTGTTGTTGTGTGCCTCTATTGTATTTTTAATCTCACTGCTTTTTCCTTCATTCCCATAAACTCTCTTAGTTTTCTACCCAAGGTTTCATTATTTTCTTTTTGTTCATTCAGTGTCTTCTTAATGTCATTTATTCATTTAACCATGTTTTCTTTCAACTCTATGGCTTGATTTAGGACAGTTGTATGAACCTCAATAATTTACTATTTCAACTCCTGTGTCTCATCTGGACCTTTGATATGCCTAAGTCATATATTCCTTTTCTTGGTGTGGCTTATAATTTTTTGTTAATGTGTAACACCTGATTCTAATACTGAGTTTCCTCTGATGTTCAGTTTCTCTCTCTTCCCTAAGGATTCATTGTTAAGTAGCTGTGTGCTGCCATTGTTCTTTGACTCTTACTTCTTGTTCTACATATTCAGGATTGCCCCCTGTTACCTGTTCAAATCAGGTCTAAGTGCTCGGTAATGAGGTGCAGTCCAGGTTCCAAGAGCTTTGGAGAGAGTGGCAGTAAAGGCACCTGCTTACCTCTTATATTTATTCATTATTTTTCCTTTTACATGCACTTTTCCAGTCTGACCAGCAGATGGCGGTTGGTGGCAGACTACTCTGCTCAGACCCAGGTATGAGAGGAACATGCATTCAGAGTAATTCTTCAGGTGGTTGGGTGGTGCAGAAGCAATGTCCTAAGGGCCTCACAAACAAACTTTCTCAGAGGCTATTCTCCATCCTTGAGTGGCCTCACCCTCCTTCCCTCTGCCTCCTCAACAACTAGCTAGGGGTAGGAGGTAGGTTGTTTGAGAAGGAAAATTATCTTTAGCTCCCTGCCTGGCTCTCAAAGCAAACAATGTTGCTGCTCCACCAACATGGAAGAACGGGGCCCCTCCAAAGCAGCAGACCAAGTTTACTGGCCAAAATCTGAATTTGTTGTAGACCGTGTCCCTCATTCTCCCTTTGCTTGGGGAAGAGGATCCCTGTAACCCCTCAATCGCAGCTCCTGCCATCCACAGAATGCCATTTTTTCCGTTGTTGAGGGGATGCACACTCACTACTGCTTTTGCAGATATGTAGGATTTTTCAGGCAGCTGAGACTTCTTTCCTTCACCCTGCCCTCTTGTGGGTGGTGTCTCACCTTCTCCTGGTGACCTGAGCCTCTGAGCAGCACTCCAGACTGTCTCTGTCTATTCTCTATTTTTTTTCTGGGAGAGAAGTGAAATCTCCTCTTCTCTAATCCTCCATTACTTTGTACAGGAATGAGATCCCTTAAGTCCTGGATGCAGGGTTTAAGACAGCTGGGACGGCTAGTGGAAATGTACTGGAGATGTTAGGGTGTCACCATAAGCATGGCTATTCCAAAAGAAGGGCCCGCATGATCTGGCATCACAAAAGAGAAATACATCTCTGAGGGAGAAGGTGATTTATTGTGAGTGCACAAGCAGTGAACTGGTAGAATATTTCCAAAACTGGTATAATAAACCCCAAAAAAGAAAAAAGAAAAAGAAACCTACAATGATGCTGTTTTGCAGTCCTGCGTTGTCTCAAGCATATCCAACTTGCTTTTATTTTCCAGTTCTCATCAGTTAATTAACCGCAGTTCAGATACTCTTCCATTGGTGAAAGGTCTTCATGGCTCCTTTCTCTACCCACCACTCAAGGATATTAAGTTTTTTGTGTCTAAAGGAAAGTACAGATTTGCTGGGTCATAACATGCTTCCAACACCATTCTCCCTGGTTTTGGTTTGAGACATTATCTTGTTCCTATAAACAAAACCAAGAAAGGCTGGTTAATATGTTCAGAGATTTAAGACAAAGAATAAACTTCTAAAATCAGATTAATAGAAAACAAGCTCAATTAGTATATTAGAATTTTCAGAGCTGTTTAAGTGAAGAAATTTTTCCTGAGCACATTTTACAGCTATCAAGGGGAGTTGGCCAATGGGATGGATGAGTGAATTACTGAGCTTGTGATATAGGGACAATTGGCTCAGATTGCTTACTTCACCTGTGATTAGGTCCACCTGAATCCCTTAAGGTTGGAGGAGAGGGAGAAGCAGGTAAGGTACTGTTGGTTTAAGTGTCTGCATCATGTAAGGTCTGGTGGGAGAGACTAAGACCTGGAAGATAAGGCAGGAAGAAGCCTGCTTAAAGGAGAGTCAAGCTAAGGGGGACATTAAGGCCATCTTAGTCAGTACTTTTTGTCCAAGAGAAACCAGGTTTCTCAACTAACAATTTCAGAAACCTAGCCTATGAGTTCACTTCAGCAAGTTGTTATTGTTGAGGGACTAGCTGAACTGCATGCTGAGGCTTTGGCAGTGGAGGATGCTTCCCAGGTAGTGTGGGAAATCAGACATTTTGAGGGGTATTTCATTGAAAAACTAAAGAACAATTGAAGATTAGTGGTTGGGACAGACTACAAACCTAATTTCTGAGTCTACAAGGCAGCCAAACAAATAGATTTCAATACCAGGCATCCATTTTGGTTGTATGAGGGCAGCCATGGCAACATGACATACTTGCTGGTTGACCTCTCAAGCATGTTTGGGTATGGTGAACACATCAGTCGGGTTTAAGGAACGAATGTGCAGCAATCATTTCCGGCCACTGAGCATGTTCCCCCTCTGGATTCCAACATCATGTCAAAGGCAATGATGTTGTGAAGAACTTGTAGTTTTCTCTCACCCCTGTGAGACGCTTATGAGTGACTTTATCAGTGCACTTGGTGAAATCTGTACACATGAGTCAGTGATTTAGCCAAAATTCTTCAGTGGTGCAGATGGGGACTCAGAGAGTTGAGGACTTAGAGTGGTGAAAAATGCTCCCAGCTGGTGGTTAAGTCATCAAGACCAATTAGGTGCATACAGCTTATGACTGCTGTATTTTCTTGGGTAATTATTACTTTTATTATTTTTTAGTAACCATCTTTATCCCTACTAGTAAGTTTGCATAAATGTGGTTGTATTGAACATTAAAGTTGTAAATTCACCAAAGTTTGGGGGGATGGAATATCACATTTCATCACTCAACTTTCAAACTCTTCATGTGTTTTTGTTTTCAGTTTATCTCCAGGTAAGTAGAATCCAGCTAGATTTTTAAAAAATATTCATTGAATGAATCCTATCTTAACTTTTTATTGGAGTATAGCATATATAGCAAGCATACCCATAATAATGTGCACATATCTAAATGTACTGCTAAAGAAATTTTAACAAAGCAAGCACATCCTTGTAAGCAAAACCCAGAGCAGAAACAGAACTCTTAAAATATCCCCAAGGCCCCATAATGCCCACTTGTACTCACTAAACTTCCCCACCCCACACAGGGGTAACCATTATCTGAACTTGCCATTGAATAAGTTAGCTTTGCCTGTTTTGTGCTTTCTATAAATGAAATCTTCAGTATATACTGGCTTCTTTCTTTCAACATGATAGGTAAAAGTCCCTAGTAAAAAAGAAAATTATTCTAAGGCAGCAAATAACGTAAAATGGAAAGCCTTAATAAGCAAAGACAAGGCTTGAAGAATGAAAAAAGAAGAAAAAGAAAGACAATAAGAAATGCAGCATAAAAATGTAGAAATAACAAACCATGTAACAAAATAAATTATTATATTCATCTATGGAAAGAAAGATATATTGCTAGAAGGAACATGAATTTGCATATCTACTTTGAAACAATCTTTGGCAGTATCGTCTAAAACTGAAAAAAATGTACCCAATAGTTCCACTCCTGGGCATATACTCAATAGAAATGCCTCATAGATCACCAAAAGATATGCATTAGAATACTGACAGTAGAACCAGTTGTAATAGTTGAATACAAGGAAACTAAAATCCCTACTGGGAGAAAAATGGTTTTTAAAAATGAGATGTAATCATGCAGTGGACAATTATCCAATAATGAGAATGTCTGGTAAACACCAGCACATAACAACATCGATGAAGCTCAAAATAAATTGTTGCCAGATGGACTTTCTGAGCTGCCTTCACGTGGATAGTCCAGGAACAAACAGCTTAGCCCCAGTGAAATTGACGAACCTGCTGGAAGGATCTGTGGGAGGACCCCATTCCCCTGCCCTAAAACTAGAACCTGAGAATATCAAGAGGGTCCAAGGCAGCTTCAGCCCAAGACAGGGTTCACCGTTCCTGGGGCTATATCGTTGTTGATTCTTCTTCCCAGTTTTTCTGAACAAAATGCACCATGGATAACACAAACCTGATGATTCTCAAAGAGGTGGGCTATTTTGTTTTACTCAGTGTGGAGCTTTTTAAGGGATTCATACTCATTTTTGTAACACAGCCTTTTTTTACCAGTGGGAAATAGAAGAAATTTAATACCCCCTCAGCAAAACATGCTTTCTCATCAACCACATTGAAGATTGAGGTGCAGAAATCTGGTGCAAGCATTCTTTGTGCCTTCCTGGAGGTATCTTCCTAGTGTAGGTGAGAAATAGCAAGAAGCTGGCTTTCCTGTCCCTCAGATAGGACTATCTTATATAACAATTGAGACTCATTCTTATTTTCAAGCCCTAACAGAAAGTATTCCTCAATAAATCTCAGACATACTTCAATCTCCTCAATTGCAAAATGAAGGCGGTGGACTTGGCCCAGTAGTTAGTGCGTCCGTCTACCACATGGGAGGTCCACGGTTCAAACCCCGGGCCTCCTAGACCAGTGTGGGGCTGACCCATGCACAGTGCTGATGCGTGCAAGGAGTGCCGAGCCATGCAGGGTGTCCCCCGCATAGAGGAGCCCCACACGCAAGGAATGCGCCCCATAGGAGAGCCGCCCAGTGCGAAAGAAAGTGCAGCCTGCCCAGGAATGACGCCGCCCACACGGAGAAGTGACATGATTCCCGTGTCACTCACAACAACAGAAGCGGACAAAGAAGACACAACAAATAGACACAGAAAAAAGACAACCCAGGTGGGGAGGGGGAAAGGGGGAGAGAGAGACAGAGAGAAAATTTTTTTTAAAAAATGAAGATTGCCATAGGATTTATTCTAAGGGATTATAGCAATAAGTGGAAGGATCCAATCATGAGGCGGCAAGATTGGAAAGAACAGGGAAAAGGAATTTCTTTTATTGGGAGGAGTAAACAAGACCACAAGAACTGGGTGAGGAGGATGGGATGAGCAGGTGGTGTTATCAGAGATGACCAGGAAATATCCTGCCTCAGGGTCAGGTGATTTTCTGAGGGATCATCAAAGAAGGGTTGTTCCAAGTTCCAATGTACCTTTTACATGAGTTGTGAGTCAAAGTTCAGGATCCTGTGGTGGAGTGCAGCTTAATTTACATTTCGGTCAAGTGAATTTAACAAGCATTTTCTTCTGATGGATCAGTGGGGACAAACAGGTCAGCTAATCATTATGAGTCAAAGAATGGGAAATTGGTGGTGTGTGTCTGGACTACTCCTTGATTAAAAAAGGACGGGGTCATTTTTGAGTCTTATCAGAGTTATATGGGAGAGGATGGTTCTTTCCAGTGAGCCATTTCATGGTTCCAGAGGATCAGATTTCTTTAATCTTCCATGTTTCCCAGGACCTCAGAACTAGGGTACAATTCAACATTATAAGGATAAAAATTAAAACCTTCTTCAGGTGGTGTATAGGGTCAAATTTAATGTTTGTAAAGCATGTGACTCTTACATGACACCTCATAAGTAACAGGTAAATAAATAAACAAATGAGCTTCTCAGTGAGCTTTTTGGAAGTCAAACAAACAGTATCTGTTCTTGGTGAGAGGAGAGGGAAAGGCTGAAATATGAAATAATATTGACCACATTTACCTCTTCTCCTTGTACTTGGAACAATTACCCCTGAAAAGGTACCTAGACATAAAAATGAAATAAAAAGCAGGAGGTTACTGATGGGTCAAGGAACAAAAATGGAAAATCAACCCCTCCATTAAGGGGAAGTTGAACACAAAGGCTGGTTACTGACCAGAGAGATGAAATGGCCTCCCGCTCTTGGCCGCCTGGAGCAGTCCTGGATCACACAGAGCAAGGACACATGTCACACTCAGCATCCCCTGCCCAGGTCATTCATCTGCTTTCTCCTTTTCTTGAGTCCCACCCAATTAAAGTGCAATGTGCCCACTCTGGAGGCACAGGAAGAAAAGTCAACTCCTACCTTGATGAACATGGTAAGCTAGTTTTCCTAAGACTTTCCCAGTTTGGGCCCTAAATGTAACTTGTACTAGGAAAATGCTCAATCCTAGGGAAACCAGGAGAGTTTGTCATTTGAACTCTGACGTGAATGTTTCTTTCTGTTCTTTTTCTTTAAAAACTACAACAACAACAAACTGACATTCTAGATAAATTGAGAAATCCACACTGACTTGCTCCCCTGTCTTTTCTCAAACTCTCCCATGGTTTTTCCCCGCCTGCCCTCTCCATACATTCAAATCCTTCTTGCCCTGTTCAAACACTGTCTTTTGATAATATAATTAATTTGAACACTTCTTGTTGTAAAATATATAATGAGATCAACAATTAAATTGATGTTGAGTCAAATTGATTAAATGCAATTTCAAACATCTTTATTGAAGGAATTTAAACCATTTCAGGAACCCAGTTCCTGACCTGAAATTCATCAAACGGTTGACCTGGCCTGTGGCTTATCCTCATGATATCAGGTGCAGCACAGTTATCAGCACAGCGGGAGAAGCTGATGGTCCTGCATTTGATCCTTGATAGCACTTGGAAAAGTGAGTTGCCTAAACTTCAGGTTACTCCTCTGTCAAGTCGGATAATAATCCCACCACAAAGGATACTTGTCAAGATGAAATGAGATAGTTTGTATCAACTTCTAGAGTATGGTAAGTGACGCATAAAGATTGCTGGTATTGCCTAATTAATCATTACCTTCTTTTTAGTCCTTATTTATACGTGAGAAATCTAATGTTGAGATAAGTGAAGACTTACCTAGAGTCACATGTCAATTAGTAGCAGTGTGGTGACTGGACACTTCTTTTTGGTTTGTTTGTATCTTTGTTTTTACCTCTCTGGTTTCCTTGGGGCCTGTTCCTGGACTCCTTCTGATCAAATACCAAAAGTGTGCTGACCATAAAGTAGGACCTAGATGATATCATACTGTGTGATCTCAGGCGTTCTCTGGGAACATCAAAGGTCCTAGAACTGCACACACTAAGCCCTATCCTCACTGTGTGCTGTTAACCAAACCAAGAGGACATGACTTACTTGCAAACATTGTGGCAGGACGGGTATCTGAAAAGTAAGAAAACACAGAAAGGTTAGTACTGGGTTTTGGTTAGTACTCCAAAAATAGGTTAAGAATCTTCAAGTAATCCTCAGACTTCAAGAGAAATATTTGGGCATGATTTAAATGACAAAAAAAAGTTCTTTTCCCATAATTCATTGAAGGAAAGATGCCCTTTCTTTCCAGTACGTGGAGGCTGGCTTTGTTAGAGATCGGTCCAGGAAAGGCCCCTGAATTAATGTCATACCCATGTATTACAACATTCAGGAAGGAATGGGAACACCCTTAAGGCTTGGAAATATTTCTGCGCCTACAAATGTGCCCATCTGGAGTCAAGATAATGAACCAAACCTCTTATATTTTTTAATGTAACATTTTGTGTGATCTATGTATCTGTAAAATAATAAGAATAATAATAATTTAAAAAATAAAATAAATAAAAAAGAAAGAATATGGATTCCATAATTAGCTTTAAAACTATGCCAAGCAATGTAAATCAGATTTTAAAGCAGTATATATCCTTTGGCTTAGTCTGTTTTTGACATAACATCCCTTCCCAAAATGCCTTCTGTAGTTTCACATCAGTAGGGAAATCATATAGTAATTGTAAGAACTCTGTTTCAGAATTTTTTTTCATTTCATAAATAAGCTGATATTCAACTTTTATCAATTAAAAAAAATATGTAAAAAAAAAAAAAGATAATGAACCAGTTCCCCTTTTGCCCCCGACCAATCTTTCCTATCATGGAAGAAGACCAAGCTAATCTACCCATTGGTCTTTTTCTTTTTCCATTTTAAACAGAAAAAACTGTTTATTCTCTGTGACAATTTGCTGTGTGTTCTTCTGTATCTGCTTGTATTCTTGTTAGGCAGCTCTGGGAACTGATCCTGGGACCTTCTGGAGTGGGAGAGGGGTGCTCAATCTCTCGCACCACCTCAGCTCCCTGGTCTGCTGTGTCTCTTATTGTCTCTCCTCTGTGTCTCTTTTTGTTGTGTCATCTTGCTGCGCCAGCTCTCCACATAGGCCAGCACACCATGTGGGCCAGCTTGCCACATGGGCCAGCTTGCCTTCACCCAGAGGCCCTGGGTATGGAACCCTGGACCTCCTCTATAGTAGATGGGAGCACATTGCTTGAGCCATGTCCCCTTCCCATACCTATTGTCTGAAAAGCTTTCAAACACTCAATTCGCCAGTCCTTCTCCAAACCAACCCCAGAGCAAGCTTTTCCTTCTAAAATCTCTGAGGGATTATAGAGGAAGTACTGACTCCCTTGTTTTCTTTTTTTTATTATTTTTAATTGTCTTTTCTTTTAAAGATACATAGATCAAAAATAATATTACATGAAAAAATATAAGAGGTTCCCATATAGCCCACACCCCACCCCCCACACTCTCCCCACATCAACACCCTCTTTCATCATTTTGGCACATTCACTACATTTGTTGAACACATTTTGGAGTACTTATTCCTAAACTTCCCCTTCATTGTTGCTCCATGTTTATTCACATGATACTGCACAGAAAATTTTATCCTGGTCAGTACAAACCTCCTCACAAAGGAAGACTTACTTGAGAACCACCTCTCTGGGGAGCCTTCCCTGTTCACTCCAGCAGGCAAGTAACCTGTCCAGTATCTCACAATGTCTGCAGCTGTCACCGTGGACTGCTGGTGCTGCCCTGAAGCCATTGCTCTTAGGTTGCTATTTGGATTATCATCTGAGCTGGCTTAGGGCCCCAATTTATTATGAGTCTTAGACATAAACTGCCCATGATATTTTCAGTTATCACTAAGACTTGAATGAGCCTGTAAGCTTAAGGCCATAGTTTGGAATAGCATTACTTGAGCATCTTTTTATAGCATATATATTATATATACACTATATACAATGTATACTACATATACCAAAACCGATATATGAATACGCTACTGTATGCCACAGGCTATTAATAAGATTGGTAAAGGAAAAATTACATATTCTGAGGGATATATGACCATCATCTCAATGAAAGGAATAAATCATAAAAGAGCTTTAAAATCAAATCTATACAAACCAAAGATTTGGGTATTTAGAAATGCTGGAATAAGACATACTAATAAAATGATAGGGCCTATATATGTTTCCAGAGGATCACTGGATCACACTGACTCTCCTTCACCAAATGGAAGTCCAACAGAATGTGGACTCAACCTTATTTCAAAAGTCACACAAACAACCACATGCCCATAATGCCATAAAGAAAGGCTTCAGAGGGTGGAAATGATCATTTGAAGCAACCCCATCTGTGCTTACCGTTAGAATCGCCATAGTAGTATGCATCAAATAAAGTGGGAAATTCACTGGAATTTCTGGAGTCATTGTTGCTCATGGGATAGGAAGGCCATTGGTAGACAAGAGAGATTCCTTGACAAAATTTCCCAAGGGAAAATGATCCCTGAGGTCCATCAGTTTCTTCTCCCTCCTCATTTGCACATGGGTGGCTGTTTGGGGGCAAAGTTTAAGGCAGGAATCAGCTTTTGGAATCATCCTCCCTCCAGCAGGCCACCTCACTCTATCAGTGAATGTAAACAAGATCACGCCAGCAACAATACTTGGTTAAAATTCCACTTTGAGATTTCCTGGGGTTAAAGAAGGGGTACAAGAGAGGAGAGGGCCTTTCTACCTGATGAGCTAGGCAGGACTACTTTATGGTGGAGTTTGCCCTCCAGATGAATCATGAAATACCAATGTAGGTTTCTAAGCAAAGGACAGATAAGTTAGGAATTCTTTCAAGGGTGCATTCCAGGCAGAGGGAACAGCATAAGGCATGAAGTTCTAAATGGTCCTCTGTGTCCAGAAAAACTCAGCTGCTATGGCTCAGGCACAGAGAAAGTAATTAGAAGGGAGGAGAAATCCATGTCATGAAGAGTTTTTCAACACTCTGCTGTGGAGATTAAATTTTATCCAGAAAGTCAGATGCCATTGAAGGGTTATCAGTAGAGAGTGAAAGAGGAGCCAGGATTGATATCACAGTAGATGCTGGAATCAGAAGCTCCATGACTCACTCCTTTGGCCAAAACAACTTTTAAGCTTGACCAAAACAGTCAAAATAAAATATTTCAGGATTCTGGAAACTTCTTCCAACACTTACATCATTCAGGTCATTTTTGATGGAAAAAAGAAGCTGTCATGTAATCAAATGTCTTTCAGTACCTGGTTAATCTCATAAAAAATGGAACAGACTATTTCAGTAAACACACATGCCAAGGAATGTAACCTTTGCAAAAAAAATACTGTAAAAGCCACTTTAGAATGAAAGCTATAGCCCTCTACAAATAACAACCTGATCCCTGGCAGGGGGCGAGGTGTCCCATTCTAATAAAAGTTGCAAAAAATACAAAGAATCAGGAATGTATGGCCCATTCACAGAAGCAAAAGGTATAGAAGTAATCAGGAAAACAAAATAAAAAGGGTAAGAAAGAACAATTTTAAAATGCAAAATATAATAATGGAACCAAAAAGAAATTCTGGAGCTGAAAAGTACAACAGCTGGAATCAAAAATTCACTAGAGAGATTTGACTGCAGATATGAGCAAAGAGAAGAAAGAATCAGTGGACCATTGAAATTTCCAAAAGCAGAAAGACAAAAGAATAAAGAAAAGCTAAGAGAACATAAGGGATGGAGGAGATACAATCAAGTGTACCAAAATACACATTATGCGGGTGTCAGAAGCAGAAGAAAGAGAGGGGAAAAAGGGCAGAAAAGAAATCAAATCAATAACAAATGAAAACTACCTACATTTGATGAAAAACATGAATCTACACATCCAGGAAGCTCAATACACTCTGTGTAAGATAAACTTAAAGAGACTGAGACACACTAACTGTTAGAACTGTTGAAAGACAAGGAAAATGAGAGAATCTGGAGAACAGAAAATAGAAACAACACATGGCATACAAATAATCTTCAGCAAGGTTAGCAGCCAGCTTTTCATCAGAAACCAGAGAAGTAAGAAGGCAATGAGATGATCTATTTGAATTCTGGACAGAAGAAAATCCTATGAACCAATAATTCATTATGTGGCAAAAATCCTATTCAAAAATGAACGTGAAATTAAGACATTCAGAGATAAAGAATACCTAAGAGAGTTCATCATTAGTACACCTGACCTGCAAGAAAGGCTACAGTGAGTTCTTCACAATGAAACAAAAGGACAGTAGAACATAACTTAAAGCTATATGATGAAATAAAAATCTATGCAAAGTTAACAATATAGGCAATGGAAAAGCCAGTATTATTGTATTTTTTTCAGTGTATAATTCCTCTTCCTGTTGCCTAAATGCTTTAAGATACAAATACATAAAAAATATAAATCTACAATAATGGACTTATGTACTGTATAAAGATGTATTTGTGAAAATAACAACATAATAAGGTTGGACCTAATAGGAACAGAGTTAATGTATGCTGCTGAAACTAACTGGTATTGATTCTAACTAAATTGTTTTAAATTTGGATGTTAACTGCAATATCCATGGTAAACACTAAGGAAATAACTTAAAATTAACAGAAATGTAAACAAGGGGGTAATTTTTTAATTACCTAAGAAAATCAATGAAACATAAAAAGGTTGTATTGCAGTAACTGAGGGAAAAAATATGTAAGCCTTTTAGGAAACAAAAACAAAATATCAGTAATCATTTAAATGGAAATGGATTACATTCGCAATAAAAAGAGAGCATTGGCAAAATGGTTAAAATAGTCATGACCTAACTATATGTTGCATAGAAGAGACTCACTTTGGACCCAAGACACAAAAAGTTTGAAAGGGATAAGATGGAATAAGATATTCCATGCAAATTGTAGAAAAAGAGAATTTAAGTGGTAATTCCAAAATCAGACAGGGGATTTTAAGAAAAAATTTGTTATGAGACAAAGAAAGATATTATATATTGATAAAAATATAATATCATCAAGAGGTTATAACCATCATGAATATACCTACAGTAGTCAGAACCCAAAAATGTATGAAGCAAACATTGACAGATTTGAAGGTAGAAACAGACAGTTCTACAATATAGTTGGAGACATCAATACCCCATGCCCAACTAAGGATTCAACATCTAGTAGAATATCAACATGGAAATGGAGGACTTGGACAATAATATAAACAAAAGCTAATAGACTATACAGAACAATACACTTAAAATATCAGACTACACATTAGACTCACATGCATATAGAATATTTTCCATGATAGACCACATGTTATGCCATAAAGGAATTCTCAAAACATTTAAAGAGGTTGAAATTGGACAATACAAGTCGACATCAGAGTAGCCCAAGCAGGATGCAGTTTTCTTGCAAAATAGGAGTGAAAGCGTAGAAGTAGCCTGAGAGGGCCACTTTGAGGACCCCTGCAGGTCAGGAAACTGCCATACACATCATCCAGGAGGGACTGGGGACAAAGAGATAGAGAGGCCAAAGGGAAAACCATCATAAGTTGACACCCTTGTCACTGGAAAAGCCACCCATCCCCACCCCTGAAACATCGCCCATGGCAAAACTTGTGCCTGAACTGCAAACAGAGGGGGGAAAGAAGATATTCCTCCAAAGAGCTGTGAAATAAAACCCACTAGGCAAATAAGAGAAATTTTCGATCAACAGAGCAAAATCACCAACATAAGCAGATTCCTAGGTGTCAAAAAAATAAACAGCCCACACTATGAAACAGGAAGATTTGGCCCACTCAAAAAGCCAAGAATTTAGATAAAACTCAGGATTTAGGAAAACTAATAAATGATGTTCAAACAAACCTCCTTAATCAATTTAAGGACATGAGGGAAAACATGTCTAAAGAGATAAAGTATATTCAGATGACATGGAGTGAGCATAAAGAACAATTTGAAAGTGTACAAAAAATGTAAGAGTTTATGGAAATGAAAGACACAATGGATGAGATTAAAAATACATTAGAGGCATATAACAGCAGATTTGAAATGTTAGAAGATTGAAAATTGAATTTGAATATAGAACATTTGAAATTGAAAAGGTAGGAGACGAGACAGAAAAAAGTGCAAAAATTGAAGAGTCTCAAGAAACTGAACAACAACATGAAATGCACAAACATTATTAGGAGAAAAGAATGGAAAAGGAGTATTAAGAATATTTGATGAAACACTGCCTGAAAAGTTTCCAACCCTTATGAAGGAAGTGAATATCAATATTCAAGAAAGTCAATGTACCCCAAGAGGAATAAATCTTAATAGACCTACTCTGAGACACTTAATATTCAGATTGATAAAGTCCAAAAATAAAGAGAGGATTTTAAAATCAACAAGAGGTAAGCAATGTATTATTTTCAGGAGAGGCTTAATAAGGCTAACAGCTTATCTCTCTTCAGAAACCATGGAGGTGAGAAGCAGTGGTACAGTATATTTAAGGTATTGAAAGAGAAAAACTGTGAGTCAAGATTTCTTGATTCAGCAAAACTACCCTTCAGAAGTGAAGGCAAGTTTAAAGTATTACAGACAAAAAACAAATTAGAGAGTATGTTACCAAGAGACCTTTGACTGATCTACTCTTTGTAATATATATATAGTAATATATATTTATTGTATATTATTTATTTATTATGTCTTGTTAGTATATAGTAATCTACCAAGAGTTGATTACTATATACTAATAAAAGGGACAAATCACCAAGAGGAAATAACAATAATGAATATTTACGCACCTAACACAGGAGCCCAATAATATATGAGACACACAATGGCAAAACTGAAGGGAGCAAAACCCATCTCTACAATAATAGTTAGAGACTTCCACACTCACTCTCAGCATTAGATGGAATATGAAGAAAGAGGATAAATAAGGAAACTGAGCACTTTAACAATATGATAAGTGAACTAGATCTAGTAGACATTTATAGAGCATTACATTCCCAAAAAGCAGGATATACATTCTTTTCAAGTGCTCATGGATCTTTCTCCAGGATAGATCATTTCTTGGGGCATAAGTTAGATCTCAATAAATTTAAAAACATTGAAGTTATATGGAATACTTTCCATTGATCACAATGGAATTAAGTTGGATATTAATAACAGGTGGTAAAATGGAAAATCCAAAAAATATGGATATTAATCAATACACTCTTAAATAATCAGTGGGTTAAAGGAGAAATTACAAGACAAATCAGTAAATAAGCAAATACTTCAAGACAAATGAAAATGAGAGCACAGCATACCTAACTTATGGAATATAGCAAAGACACTGCTGAGGGGGAGATTTATAGCCCACAATGCTTATATTAAAAAGAAGAAAGAGCTAAACTCAAATACCTACCATCACATCTGGAGAAATTAGAAAAACAGCAAACCAATCCCAAAGCAAGCAGAAAGAAAGAAAGAATAAAGATCAGAGCAGAAATAAATTAAGTGGAGGAAAAAAAAAAACAGAAAATCAACAAAACTGAAAGTTCTTCGAGAAGATCAACAAAATTGATAAATGCTTAGCTAGATTTTAAAAGACAAACAGAGAAGTTACAATAAAATCAGAAAGGAGAATGGTGACATTATCACTTACCCAGTGGAAATAAAAGAGATCATAGGAAGAAACTATGAACAGCTGTATGCCAACAAATCAGTCAAGATGGATGAAATGGACAAGTTTCTGGAAACACATGGACAAGCCACACTGACCCTAGAAACAGAAGACCTCAGCAAAAACAATCTCAAGTAAGGAAATTGAAACAGTCATCAAAAATCTCCCAAAATGAAAAGTTCAGCACCAGATGGCTTCACAGGTGAGTATTACCAATCATTAAAAAAAGATCTAATACCAATCTAGCACAAACTTTTCTGAAAATGAACAGGTAGGAATGCTACCAAATTCATTCTATGATGCTAACCTCACTCTAATATGAAAGCCAAATAAAGATATTGTGAAAAAAAGAAAACTACAGACCTATTATTTAAAGAACATGGATGCAAAAATCCTCAACACAATACTTGCTTGGCTAATGCAAAGACACATCAAAAAATATATACATCATGATCACATGGACTTTATAACAGATATGCAAGGGTGGTTCAACATAAGAAAATCAGTGTAATACACAACATAAAAAAATTGAAGATAAAAAATTACATGATCATCTCAATTGCTGCAAAAAAGACATTTGAAAAATCACATCCTTTCTTGATAAAAACCCTCTGAAAGATAGCAATAGGAGGAAAGGTTCTCAATATGATAAAGTGTATATTTGAAAAGCCCAGAACTAACATTGCACTATAAGGTGTAAGACAGAAAGCTTTCCCACTGAGATCAGGAACAAAACAAGGATGCCCAGTCTTTCCACTGTTATTCAATATTGTACTAGATGTTCTAGTTAGAGCAGTTAGTCAAGAAAAAGAAATAAAAGGGACACAAGTAGAGAGGGAAGAAGTAAAACTTTTGTTATTCTATGATGATATGATCTTATTCTTAGAAAATCTTGAAAAATCAACAAGAAAACTATTAGTTTATATTCAATTTCAGCAAACTGTCAGGATACAAGATTAATATGAAAAAAGCTTGTTTGTAACTCAGTGGCTAAGGGCCTGCATCACATGTACAAGATCCCAGGTTCAATCCCCAGTATTTCCTAAAAAAAAAAATTTATACAAAATACAATGCCATTTCTATATACTACTAATTCTGGATGAAATCTGAAGAGGAAATCAGAAAAAATTTCCATTTACAAAAGTGACAAAAATAAATTTAACCAAGGTTATGAAGGACCTATGTTCAGAAAACTGTACAACATTGCAAAAAGAAACCAATGGTAATCTGAATTAATGGAAGAATACATCATGTTCATGGCTTCGGAGATGAATTGTCATTAAGATGTCAATTCTACACAAACTGATCTACAGATTTAAGGCAATGCCAATGATTATAATATCCTTCTTTATAGAATTGGAAAAGCTTGTTATCAAATTTATCTGGAAGGGTAAGCGTTCCCAGAATAGCCAAAAATTATCTTTAAAAAGAAGAATGAAGTTGGAGGACTCTCAATTCCTGACTTTAAAGTGTATTACTTAGCTACAGTGGTAAAAATAGCATGGTACTGTCATAAAAAATAGATTGACAAATGAAATTGAATCAAGAATTCAAAATAGAGCTTCACAGTTGACACTCTTGTCTTGTTGCTGATCTTAAAGGGAAACTTTCAACATCTCCTCTTTGAATACGATGTTTGCTGTGGTGTTTTCATATATGCCAATGATTATGTTGAGGAAGGTTTCTTCTATACCTATCTTTTGAAGTGTTTTTTATCAAGAAAGGATGCTGAAAGAACAAATAGATAAATGGGACTTCCTCAAAATTAAAGCCTTTGGCACCTCAAAGGAGTTTGTCAAGAAAGTGAAAAGAGCCTATACAATGGGAGAAAATATTTGGTAACCATATATCTGATAGGCGACTTATAACCTACATATAAAAAGAACTCCTATATCTTGAAAATAAAAAAAAAAACAACCCATTTAAAAAATGGGAAAAAGATTTAAACAGACACTTCTCCAAAGAAGAAACACAAATGGCTAAAAAGCATATGAAAAAATGCTCCAAAATCTAGCTATCAGGGAAAGGCGAATCAAAACTACAATGAGATACCATCTTTCTCCCATAAGATTGGCAGCTATGAAAAAAACAGAAGACTACAAGTGCTGGAGAGGATGTGGAGGAATGGGAGCATTCATCCACTGCTGGTGGGAATGCAGAAGGATCCAGCCATTCTGGAAGACAGTTTGGCAGTTTCTCAAAAAACTAACCATAGATTTGCCATATGACCCAGCAATACCACTGCTGGGTATATACCCAGCAGAACTGAAAACAAGGACACAAATCAATATATGCACACCAATGTTCATAGCAGCATTGTTCACTATCTCCAAAAGTTGGAATCAACCCACATGCCCATCAACAGATGAGTGGATCAATAAAATGTGGTATATACATACAATGGAATACTACTCGGCTTTAAGAACAAATACACTACAAACACACATGATAACATGGATGAATCTTGAGAACCTTATGTTGAGTGAAGCAACCCAGGCATTGAAGGACAAATACTACATGACCTCAATGATATGAAATAAGTAAACCAAGCTGCCTCAGAGAGCTAGAGACTGGATGATAGCCTTAAAGGAAATTGGGGGGTAGAGGAAGGATTTAAGCTAACACCTATATGGGTGAAATCTATGATAAGCTGGAGGTAAGTATTTGTACAAGGAAGGGATAAAATGGGGGCATAGGGTTACCTTTGGATGGAGCTTTGTGGGCTTGAGAGAGGCTAGGGATGGGAGGATGGGTAACACTGCTCTAGAAATTGGGGGGAGGGTGGGGCAATATGTGAACATAGGAGATTGTCAGATATTTGGTTGAGAGTATAATGCTGAGAAAACTTTTTCAAAAATATAATAAGGAAGGTTACCTGTTTAAGATGCTTAAAGGGGATAATCTGATGCAGGACAGGCTCCTAGGGAATATGCAAATGCACATTTTGCCATAGTGGGTTATATAATTGGATAAAGACCCATATAATGAGAGTGAAGGTATACCCTCATCCTAGGGATGACTGATGTTCTCAAATAGAGGGAATAGTATCTCTCAAGAGAAATGGTGGCTTCCAGTGCATTAGGGCAGTTGAGCATGTCAAGCCCTCAACACTGCTGCAAGTATCTCTGAACATGGACCTTCAAGCAATGAAGATTGACTGTCACTGTGGGCCCTAAAGGGAGGGGGAAAGAGGTATTGAATAGATGGAACCAATGTAACTGTGTGGGCAATAGAAGTGTTCCACAGGAGTATGCAAGGATGGATATAAGACATGTAAAATTACACCAAAAATATGTAGGGGCTGATAGGATAAAATGTAAATCATAATGTAAAACATAAGATAACTAAAAGTTTAGAAAATTGTATAGTCTAAAATATAAACCACAATGTAAACACAAATGTTACCTTGTTTCAAAGCTATTGTCTCAATATCTGTACATCAGTTTCAGAAAATATAGTATGAATATGTAAAAAGATTATTGCTGTGGAAGGGAAAAGGTTTTATGTTGGATATGTGGGAGTACCATATATTGTATATATGAATTACTGTGATCTAAAACTTTTGTGAAGATAAGCTTAATTATTAGAAACAAGAAAAGAATAAGATAGGATGTAGACACTGAGGAAAAGACGGGAGTATTTGCCTTGCCAATTTGCATACAGGGAAACACTTATTGCAGTGATGGAAGGCAAAACATCAAAAACAAAGTTTTGCATTTTTTATTTTTTGACACCCCAATTTATTTTTACCTTAATTTTTCTAAATTAATATATACTCTATATCTAACCTTTAAACTCATCGCTATATTCCATTTTACTATTAATGGAACCTGGCAATATATTGGGCTTCACTTTTGAAGAAGTTTTTGATCACAGAGAGGTTCAACAATGGCAGGGGAGGAATATTGGTGTGGAATGTTATTGACAGGGGACACATGGTTGTCAGGGAGTTCTACAGGGCATATATCCAGGGTACAAAAAAATGTTTGGATATTTTCATAGTGGATACAATTAAAAACAACAACTGAGGGAGTGCTGAGTTCCCAGCCAGGGGAGCTCTATCACAGTCCCTAAAGGAACAGCAACAATCCCCCAAGTGCAACGGCAAAGACCAAAAAAGAAGGAAGGTCCAACAATGAGCCCTTGATACTAATGACTATGCTTGTGAGCCTGTGCACCTGAAATAAGAACAAGGTCTAGAGCTGCAGGGTGCCTAAGAGTTACCTCCTGAGAGCCTCCGTGTTGCTCAAATATGGCCAGTCTCGAAGCCAAATGCAGCATGTAAATGTATTGCCTTCCCCTCATCATGGGACATGACTCCCAGGGATGAGCCTCCCTGGCGCCGAGGGATTACTACCAAGTACCAGCTGATGATGTAACTAGAAAATGACCTTGAATAAAAGGATCAACTCGGACCAGCAGAATATCTCAATCTACATATAATATCAGGAGTTAAAAATGCGTTTTGACCTGAATCAAAGGGGGAAATGGAAAGGACAAATGAGTTTATATGGCTATGAGTCTCCAAAAAGAGCTGGGAGTTTATCAGAGGGGTTGCCCTTTTGCACACCTCAGCAGAGTCCCAGAGACAGATAAAGTAGATACAACCCAGGTATTGGTTCTCCTGAGGGCTACAGAGACCCACAGGTTATATGGTCATGGCAGATGGAGTTCAGTGCCATCTCAGTTGGCCCTACTTTGGAGTTTGTGTTTCTGTGTGATGGAGCTGGATTCAGATGTGGTCTTTGTTCATGAACCTCTCCTGTTACTTTTACCAGAATTGTAGTTGGTGCTGGGGTTTAATATATACCCAAGGGACCTGAATCTCTGGACTGACCATGTGATAGCCAGGCCCTTAGCCTCAACAAACTTTAGCTCCTACACTCTGGTTTATTGGACCTACCCTACTCAGCTAACATGGAGGTGAAGAAGGTCAACCACCACACCAGGGAGCCAAGAGTGCCTACAACTGAAAGCAGGAGGATTGCATCCAGCATCCATGTGGAATCTAAGCCCCCTCTTGATATAGATGTGGAGTGGATACAACCATTCCAAGGTCCACAGGATGGAGGAATAGAGTATGGATTAGAGTGAACTTACTGATATTCTATTCATGAACTATTGTGATTAGTAATGGAAGAAAATGTGGCATTCGTGTGGAGAAAGTGGCCATGGTAGCTGCTGGGGGTAGGGAATGGGAGGAAGCGATGTGATGTGGGGGCATTTTTGGGACTTGGAGTTGTCCTGGGTGGTGCTGCAGGGACAATTACTGGACATTTTATGTCCTCCCATGGCCCACTGGGTGGAATGTATGAGAGAGTGGGCTATGATGTGGACCATTGACCATGAGGTGCAGCGGTACTCAGAGATGTATTCACCTAAATGCAATGAATGTCTCATGATGATGGAGGAGATTGTTGTTATGGGGGAAGGAGTGAGGTGAGGGGATTGGGGGGTATATGGGGACCTCATATTTTTTTAATGTAATATTAAAAAAAATAAATAAAGACAAAAAAAAATCTCCTAACAAAGAATTGGACTAGAGAGCATCATTTGGTGAATTCTACCAAACATGTTAAAAAGATTTAATTCCAACCTTACTCAAACTATTCTCATTAATTTAAGAAGGAGGAATATCTTCCTAAGACATTCTATGAGGCCAGCATTAACCTGATACCAAAGTCCAATGAAAAAACCACAAGAAAACTGCCAACCAATATCCCAAAGAATTAGGTGTAAACACCCTCAAAAAAAAAAAAAATGCCAGCAAAGTGAATCATGGATTATAGAGAGGAGCAGATGTGGCTCAAGCAGTTGGGAACCCACCTCCCAAATGGGAGGTTCTGGGTTTGGCTCCTGGTGCCTCTTAAAGAAAAAAAGCAATGCAACAAGCTGATGAAATGAGCTGATACAATCAGGAAGCAAAACGAGAAGACAAAAAGAAGGGAGGAGGTGTGATTCAAGTGATTGAGCACCTGGGTGCCTCCCAGAAATGAGATCCCAGGTTCAGTTCCAGGTGCTTGCTAAAGAAGATGAGCAGACATGGAGAGCAGACAGTGAGCATAAACAACAAGCAGATAATGAGGGAGCCATGTAGGGGGGGATTAAATAAATAAATATTTTTAAAAAGGATTATCAACCAAGACAATATGGGATTGATCATGAAAATTCAAGGGTTTTTCAACATAAGAACATCAGTCAATGTAATACACCACATTAATAGAAGGAATAAATATGGTCACCTAATAGATGCATAGAAAGCATTTAACAAAATGCCACACACTTTCATCATTAAAAAACACTGGGTAAGCTAGGAATTGGAGGGAACTGCCTCAAAATAAAAATAAAGAGCATCTGTGAAAAAACCACAGCTAACATCACACTCAGTGAAATACTGAAAACAATTATACTAAGATCTGGAAAATGAAAAGGCTGTCTGCTTTCACCACTGCTATTCAACATTGTTCTAGAACTCCTCTCCAGGGAAATTAAGCAAGATAAATAAATACCATCCAAATTGGAAAAGAATAAATAAGTCTTTTTATTTGCAGTGAAAATGATTCTATATACAGAAAATCTGAAAGATCTATGCCAAAAAAAAAATTTCTATACAAGCATACCTCAGAGATATTGTGGTTCAGTTCTAGACCACCTCAATAAAGCTAATATCATAATAATATGAGTCACACAAATTTTTTGGTTTCCAGGACAGGTAAAAGTTCTGTTTATTCTCTACACATGCCTCTTCTGTCCCTTCTATTTGAACCTATAGTTGGTGCTGGAGTTAGTAGTGTACATTCAGGAGTCTTGAATCTTTGGGCTGTCAAATATGCCAGCTGGGCCCTTGGCCTCAGCGGAGTGTGGCACCTACTCTCCAGTTCATTGGACTCACCCAGGACAGCTGACAAGGAGATGAGAATGGACAACCACCATTCCAAGGAACCAGGAGAGTCTACAAATACAAGTCAAAGAGTCTCATCCATCACCCATATGGGATGAGGCCCCCTCTCAATTGGAGGTGGAGTGGGCATCAGTACCCCAGAATTCTCAGGACTGGGGAATAAAATTTGGACTAGAGTAGACTTGCTGGTATTCTGCTGTAGACTGATTGTCATTCTAGCAATGGAAGAAATTATATCATTGGTGTGGAGACAGTGGTCACTGGAGGTGCTGGAGGTAGGGAGAGGGAAGAAGAGGTGTAATATGGGGGCACTTTCGGGACTTGGAATTGTTCTGAATTACATTACAATGACAGATGCAGACCATTATATTAATCTATTCTGCCACAACCTGTAGAATTGAGTGTGAGAGACTGTAAACTAAAGGTAAACTATAATCCATGCTTAGTGGCAATGCTCCAAATGTGTTCATCAATTGCAATGATGGTACCACATTAAAGAAAGAAGTTGTTAATGTGGGGAAGGGTGGGAAGTGTGGGGTGTGGGGCATATGGGAATCCCTTATATTTTTGGTGTAACCTTTCATGTAATCTAAGTATCTTTTTTAAAAAATAAAGAATGTATTTAAAAAAAGATATGTTAACACTATACTGTAGTCTACTCAATGTGCAATCGCATTATGTCTACAAAAACAATTACACACCTTAATTAAATAGTGACATAGAGACATGAAGGGAGCACTTGCTGTTGGAAAAACTCTTGGTACAGTGTTGCCACAAACTTTCATTTTGTAAAACATGCAATATATGTGAAGTGCAAGAAAGTGTATCACAATAAAATGAGGTATGTCTGTACCTAATAGGTTTAACAAAGTTGCAGGATTCAAATTCAATATTCAAATATCAGTTATATTTCTATATACCAGCCATGAGCAATCCAAAAAGGAAATTAGGAAAACAATTCCACTTATAATAACTCACAAAAGAACAAACTACCTAGGAAGAAATGTAGCTAAAGAGTAGAAAACCTTTTCTACCGAAAACTACTCAACTTTGCAGAAAGAATTTGATGATTTAAATAAATGGAAATACATCACACATTCATGGATTAGAAGGTAATATTGATAGATTAGCAATATGCCCCAATGTGACCTAGAGATTCCTTGCAATCCCAATAAAAATTCTAATGGCTTTTTGAGGGGAAATAGAAAATCCAATTCTCAAATTCATATGAAATTACAAGGGACCAAGAATAATATTGAAAAAGAGAAACAAAGTGGGAGGACTCATATTACACCATTTCAAAACTTATTATGAAACCAGAGAAATCAAAACAGGGTGGTACTTGCGTAAAATCGAGAGTCCAGAACTAAATCCAAATATTTTGGACAATAGATTTTCATCAAAGATGTCAAGACTATTAGTAGGAAAGAATAGCTCTTCAACAAATGGTGGTGAGACAACCAGGTAAACATAAGCAAAAGAATGTTTTGGAAGCATTCTTCGCTCCACATATAAAGATTAATTCAACATGCATCAGTAATCTAAATACAAGAGCCAAAAACATAAAAATCTTAGAGTAATACATAGGGGTATAAATTTATGATATTGGCCTTGGCAATGAATTTTTTTATTTGAAACCAAAAGCATGAACTGCTAAAGAAAAATTGGATACACTAGACTTCATAAAATGAAAAACTTCTGTACATCAAAGGACATTATAAAGAAAGAAAGAAGACAAGCTAAAAATGAGAGAAAATAATTGCAAATCATAGATCTGGTAAGGGCTTGGTATCCAGAATACATAAAGTCTTACTACTCAGCAACAATTACAAAATGAGAAAAGTCCTTGAATATATATTTCTCCAAAGAATATATACAAATGGTGAAGAAAATGTTATACCTACCTTGATGGTTATAATTTTTAAAATTTGAAAATTGTAAGTGTTGGTGAGAATATGGAGAAATAGGAACCTTCCTATGTTGCTGGGAATGTAAATGGTGCAGCCACTGTGGAAGAGAGTTTGGTTCCTCAAAATGTCAAATGTAGGGTTTCCATATGATCCAAAAATACCATTGCTAGGTGTATACCCCCAAAGAACTACAAACAGAAACTAAAGCAGTACTCATTCACTGCTATTCACAGCAGCACTGTTCACACTAGCCAAGCGGTGGAAACAAACCAATGGTCCACCAAAGGAAGAATGGATAAACAAACTGGGAATATCCATGCAATGTAATGTTATCCAGGCATAAAACACAATGAAAGACCGGTACCTCCTACAACACAGATAAACATAAAAAACATTATGCTAAGGGAAGGAGCCAGACACAAAACGTCACATGTTGTATTATATCTTTTATATAAAATATACAAAATAGGCAGCTGTATAGTCATAGAAAGCAGATTAGCAGTTCCAAGAAGATGGAGGGAGAGGTAGTGGGTACTGATTACTTAATGGATATGGGGTGTTCTGTGGTGATGAAAAACTTCTGAGACTAGAGAATGGTGATAATTGACAGCAGGTGAATGCACCAATTGCCACTGAATTGCTCCCATTAAGATGGTTAATTGTAGTTACCTGAGATGCATCCTAATTAATAAAAACGGGGATCAGAATGAATTTAGATAGCTCTGGTGGTTAAGTGGAGGGTAAACCAGAAGAGGCCAAGATGAGCTCCTTCCTAGAAAACTTCAACAGAAGCAAACAAATCTCAGAACCAAGCACTTACTTGTGGGCAGGAAATGCTAGAAGAACATTCTGAGATGGTTTCACCTGGATGGTCCAGACACAGACAGCTTTGTGCCTGAGAGAGGTGTTGACACTTCCCAAAGGTTCTGTGGGGAGGCCCTCGCATTCATCAGGTCCTACAACCAGAAGAGAACGTTGACGGGCTCCAGGGCAGCTTCACTCCATGAGGGGCTTGCCTAGTCCTACGGCCCCCATCACTGTAAAATGACCAACGTCCTGGTCCTCCCATTAAACACATTTATGATCCAATCACATGACCCTCAAAATATAGTGAGATGCTTTGTTCTGTACTTCTCAGAGGTTTTGTTTGTTTGTTTGTTTTTTAATGAGACCCATACTTATGTCTGGTACAATTTGTTTTGACTACTGGGACGTAGAAATTTTTTTTTAAGATTTATTATTTATTTATTTATTTCCCCTTCCCCTGCTCCCCCCAGTTGACTGCTCTCTGTGTCTATTCGCTGTGATTTAAAACCCTCACAGGAAAGCATTTTTTATGATCAGTCATACTCCCGGATCAGTGAGCAGAGATGGCACAAAGATCACATTTGGGCCTCCCTAGAGATCTTTTCTGAGTGCAGGACAGAGAAATAGTAAATAATCCAGTTTTCCTGCCCCAGGCTATGCCTAACCCCTAGTACAAATGAGAATCCAACTTATTTAATGCATGCCAAAAAGGTTTGGTTCTTTAATTAAGCTCAGTGGTGCCTTGGTTTTCAAAGAATAATACAATGATAAGTTAACAACTCTCTCAGGGAGTATTGTAGGATCAAATAAGTTCATGTTTGTAAAGTGCTTGGCTCTTACTTACCTGGCACCTCTCAAGATCCAGGTAAATAAATAAATGAATATACTGCTTGCATCCTGAAGACATGCTCCCTCCGTCTAGCCCCCATCCTTCCTGCTGCAGTTATTCTCTTTAATGCTCTCATTTCCAGTTCCCAAACATAACTAAGCTCCTCAGCTCTCAGCACTCCAAATGTTTGGAAGAATTCAAGTCCTCATTTGGTCTGTTCTTTGGAAAAGCAGAACATGGCTCCACCTTGTGAGTCATGGTGCTATAGAGGGGTTGGGGTGGGGGAGATGTATGTGAAGGGAAGCCCTGAGAGGTTCAACTTGATCAGTGATATAGGGATGGTTAAGGGTTCAAGCAGATGCCACTTCCCTTTGTCAAGACCATGTCCCAGTAAGCCATTTGGACTCCAAGCACAAACCACATATTCTCTGTAAGAGGAGAGGGAAAGGTACAATAATATTGGCCAGGTTTACCTCTTATCCATACAGGTGAATGGATTAGCTCTGAAAAGACACCAAGACAGAAAACAAATGAAAATTTTGAAGTCCCTGCTGTGTCAAGGAATGCAATAGAAAATGATCACCACTGTTTAGGAGGAGCTTGAGTCAAAGGATATTGACTGAACATAGAAAACAAATGCATCACTTGCATACCCTGAAGTCCTCCTGAAACACACAAGAGGAAGGAAGGAAAAAAGATATCACACTCAGCATACACAGACTAGCTCATTCAGCTCTTTCTCCTTTTTTCCAGTTCCACTCAATGAGAGTTCAATGTTCTCACTCTGGAACACGGGAAGAAAAGTCCACTCTGACCATGGAGACAAACTTGTCTCATTTTGATCTGGACTGTCCTGGGTTGAATATTGAATGCCTTCTAAATTTTGTAATGAGATCAATGATCAACTTGATGTCGGAGTAACCAATGAAATAAAATTTTCAGGGGAAGTGAATTCAGCCATCCTTATTTAGGGATGTTTCACCATTTCAAGGATCCAAGTTAGGTATAGTGACCCAAGAGCCATGAATGCAAACGTATGGCATCATACAGTTGACATTGTCCTCAGGTTTAGTCTCATGATATAATGTAGTAGGTGGCAGCAGAGATTTGAAATCAGATTGCCCTGGATTTGAGTCCTGGTCAGCACTTAGAAGCTGTCTGGTTTTGGACGTCTTTAAATATCAGGTTCTTCATCTGTCAAGTAGGGAAAATAATACTAACAGAGATCTTTTCAAGATGAAATTAGATAAACTGTCTAGAATTTTCATGGAATACCTAGATATGGTAAGTGTTGTTAATATTATTATCTATTTAATTTTTACTTTGTTTCTATTCCCAGTTTATAAATGAGGAAACCACACTCAGTAAATATGAAAGGACATACCTAATGCCACACACCAAATTAGTAGCTGAATCAAGACTAGAAAACCTCATATTACATTTAATGCTAAGACCTCTTTTTGGTCTGGTTTGACTGCGCATTGTAGTCCCACAGAACTTTGGCTAAATCTTATTTCAACACTCATACCAACAACCACATTCCTGTCTTACCACATCACCAGTGGGTAGAAAAGCATCAGAAGAAATCCCTCCCCACACTTACCTCTTGATTCACCATAGTAATATGCATCAAAGAAAGTGGGTGGGTGGCTGAGACTTCTGTTGTATTTTATGGTCATGATATTGGATGTAGAGCGAAAGACGACAGACAAGCCTTTACAAATTCTCCCAAAGGAATTTAATCCTAGAGTTCCATCAAAGACTTCTACCCTCTCATCTGCACATGTGAGGCTGTTTGGACAAAGACAAAGGAAGTTCTTTTAAATTCATTCTCCCTCCTATAGGCAACCTCCATCCAACAAGGAGTAGAAACCAGAATGTACCAACTCTGCTCATAAGGAGTTAAAGACAAGATAAAGACAAGTGAATAAATGCCTATCTATTCTTCTGAACAGAGGACAGTCACCCTCTGGGCAGAGGGAAAATGAAGCCCACCCCACTTCTCTCTCCTCACCTGCAAGGGCCCTCTAAGTTTAAAAACATGAATTTCTAACTCCTCATTCTTTCTTTACCACAGACACTTCTTGTGTTGCCAATAGAGATGCTGGAGGTTCTCTGTTTATTTCAGGGCACATAGGAGAGAATCATAGCTGGGGACATACACTAGTACCCTTTCTGCTGGTTTTGCTGTTGGACAAGCCTGAGTTCCTTCCTAGATGCCAAGGGCAAACGGATCCAAAAATAACCTTTGAAAAAGACAAAGATTTCAAAAGAGTCCATCTCTGTAATGCCTGGAGAAATGGTGACACAGAGAATCCCTGTTTCTTTTCCTCCATCCCCTCTCCTCAATCTCCTTCTCTCATGGTTTCCTCAATCACAGTGTTCTTGGCCACACTTCCTTTATCAGAATCCTGATTCACTAAGCCCTATTTTGAGCAACTCTCTAAGGTGACCTTCATCCCAAACTGCATCTGTGTAACCTAGTGGGGTTGGGGCAGGGGCCACAGCACTGCAGCAAGAACAGAGGGGGAGGAACCCTGAGTCACATATATTACATCCTCTTTCTAATCCACCATTCTCAGCTGTTTGACTTTGCTCTGAAATTGATGGAAATGGGATTTCCATGTAAAATCCATGAAGACTGCTATGGAATGGTAATGCTATAAGTTACTGCTGCAACAGAAATGCCTCCAGTGGCCTTGATCGCTGCAGTTATTCACTCATTCTTTTATTTTTCTTTCATTCTTTATTCATTCAACTTTCAACAAATATTCTTGAAACCCAGAGGTAGAGCTCACATTCTACTAGAGACAAAAAAAAAGAATAAATGCAACTGTATGCCTTAAACTCCATTTAGAGATATGAATGCAGTCATGATGACTTTATGGACATGTTAGCCCAGAGATAACTCATTAAATATTGATAGAGATCCTTAAGCAGAGAGCAGAAATGAATGGAATGGGTGGAGGAAAGGGTGAGTTAAGGCATCAGGCTAATAAATGTCATGGAGTGTCCTATAAACTGAGACTAAGGCACAGAAAAGGAGACATTAGAGGAGAACTAGAAAGAAGGAGAGCTCCAGGAGCTGGAACATGAAGGGTTTTGCAAAGTCTTGCCAAGGGGATTAATCTTAAATCAGAAAGCAAGGAGCCATGGAGGGGTTTTGGCAGGGAGTGAAAAGTAAGTTGGATGGTGTTTTCCATGTCTCTTACAGTTGGAGGAGAATAAACTGGAAGAGGCCAAGATGGACTCTTCCCTAGAAAACTGTAAGAACATCAGTGGTCCAAAACACAAATCCTGAGTACTCACTTGAGAACAGGGAATGCGAGAACAACTTGCTGTGATGGCTTCATCTTGATGGTCCATATGCAGAGAGTTTGGGACCCCATATATTTGAAGTACCCACTCAAAGCTTCTGTGAGGAGGCCCCCACATGCTGTATATGCTAAAACCAGAAGAAGAGAGTATTGAGGGACTCCAGAGCAGCTCCAGCCCGTGAGGAGCTTCCCCATTCCTAGGGTGGGCTTTTTTTTTTCTTACCATTTTAAGGGACCCATACCCACTCGTACAACAATGTATTTTTGACAGTAGTATATAGAAGAAATATAACACTGCCTGTGGTGGTTTGGACTACGTGCCCAAGAAACATATGTTTGTAAACTTAATCCATTCCTTTGAGTGTGAACCCATTTGCAATAAGACCTGTTGATGACGTTACTTCAGTTAAGATGTGCCTCAACTCAATCAGGATGGGTCTTAATCCTCTTACTCGAATCCTTTATAAGCTGGATAAAATTTAAACAGATATAGAGAAAGCAAGAAGCTGAAGGTCACAGAACCTGGAGGAGAAGGAAGAGGCCAGAAGAACTTCCATGTGCATTTCCATGTGACAGAAAAGCAAAGGATCAAGGATAGTGGGCTAACAGTCTCAGAATTCCACCATCTTTGGCATAAAAGCATAGCCTTGCTGATGCCTGATTTTAGACTTCTAACCTCAAAACCATGAGCCAATGAATTCCCATTGTTTAAGCCACCCATTGTATTTGTTTCAACAGCAAAAAACTAAAACAGTGTTATAGCATCAGATGAATTCATGTTTGCACGTTCTTAGTCCTTCCCTGAAACCTCATCATCATGAAACAAATCAATAAAGTAATGGACAAGTCACATGCCTCCTGAGGTCATACTCCCTCCTTCTAATCTGCATCCTTCCTGCTGTGGTGATTCTCTCTTCCTACTCTCTTCCTATAGAGCTCTCATATCCTATTCCTGAACATCGTGAAGAATCTCAATTCTCAAGACTCCAGATATTTGGGGGAGGCTCAACTCATTGTTTGGCATCTGCTCTTCGGAAAGGCAGTGCTTGACTTCCTCATGAGACTTAAAGACATGAGGACCAAGGAGAACCAAGGAGACTGCCTGGTGCAGTAGAGGCATTGTGTGTGTGGCGAGGGGAGGGGGGTGTGTAGGAGAAAAGAAAGACTGAGAGGTTTGACCTGACCAGTGATTTAGGATGGTTAAGCACTGAAGCAGATGACCAACTATAGATGCCACTTCCTTTGCCAAGACCATGTGTCAGGTACCTGACCTTCCCAATGAGCCATTTGGACTCCAAACAAAAGCATACATTCTCTGTTCAGCAAGAACAAAGGATGCAATAATGTTGACAACATGTACCTTTTCTCCTTACAATTGAAGCACTTGACCTTGAAAAGGAATCTAGACACATAAATAAATCAAAAGTAGGAAGTAAGGATAGCCATAAATATCAAGGGCCCACCAATGGACATTAGTTATGTCATAAATATTGAGGGCCCATCAATGGACACTAGTCATTGCCTGTACTTGGATAATTGTTGCTGTTCCATTAGAGATGTTGCAGAGCTCCCCAGGATGGGAATTTAATATTCTTTCAGTTGTTGTGCAAATCTCTACCTTCTGTGGCAATGCTCCATAAACACTTGAACAATTTCATATGCCTTATATGTATGCCCAGGTGAACTTCCTCCCATGCATCCTCCATCACTGACATCCCACATCAACAATCCTCTCCTGCCATAGTTGAAACCCTTCTATGATCAAAAACTTCTTCAAAAATGAAGCCCAGAATATTGCCAAATACAATTATTAGGAAAACGAAACAATAATGACAGGTCCAAACACAAAGAACAAAATACACAATAATTTAGAAAAACTGAAACTAAAATACAGTAAAAAAATTGGGATATTAAAAAAATAGAAAAAATATTTTTAAAAACTTTTTTTTGACATTTTGCCTTTCATCATTGTAATATCTGTTGTCCTCTATGTACACTGGGATTTTCTTCCATTTATTCCCCTGTGTCTTACTTTTTTTTCATTTTGTCTTCAAAGAAGTTTTAGGTCACGGTAAAGTCACATACAGAATATAGGGGACTTCCTTACACCCAACATTCTCTCCCCTTTCCCTGCTTTTGTATCAATAAGCTTTTAACATGTGGATGGTACATTTGTCACAGCTGGTGTAAAAATACTGATACATAGCTACCAACCATGGAAAAAGGTTCACATTATGGTTTACACTTTAGACCATACACTTTTATAAAATTTTTGATAAAATTTAACATGTCCTGTATCCATCATTGTAGGATCATGCAGAATATTTACATTGCTCTCTAACACCCCCGTCTTCCATTTGTTCTATTTCTCCCTCCCTCTCCCCTCAGGGCTCACAGCAACTACCAGGCTTCACTCCTTGAAGTACAAGATTCATAGATACTTGCAACAATACTAAGGGCTTGACACACTAGTCTGTCCTCCCCTATTAGGAACCACGCATGCTTTCAAGAGAAGCCCTCCCCTCTGCTTAAGAACATATCAGGCCTTCCCAGATGGGTGTCCAACTCCTTCCCTCTCATTATATGACTCTCCACCCACTGATACAACACACTATCACAAAATAATCACTTGCACATTCTCTAGAAGACTGCCCCAGGGGCTCCCTGTGCCAAATGCCTGCCCCCATCCAACACCCTAAACCAGTAACTCTTCCTTGACATATTGCCAAGAGAGCTTTCTCAACATTGTAACTTCAACCACATACCCGCCGATCCCCAGTATTCACTTTCTCCCTCCCCCAGCCAGCCCCCCAATTCCATGGACCTTCCAACCCATCCTCCCCACACTACTCCCCTGTTAAGCTTGCACTGCCCAATCCAATGTATCACTACACCCCTGTCATATCCATTCACTGCACAATTACTCACTTCCACCTTATCATAGATTTTGCCCATATGGGAGTTGGCTCACAACCTTCTTTTCTATTTCTTATAAGCCTGTATTACAGACTCTAGCTCTCTGGGTTGGCTCAATTTGCTTAATTCATATCAGAGAGGTCATGCAATATTTGTCCTTCAATGCCTGGCTTGCTTCGTTCAACATAAGGTCCTCAAGATTCATCTATGTTATCCCATGTGTTAGTACTGTATTCCTTCTTACAGCTGAACAAAAGCTAATCCTGAAGGTCCTGCTCCAAACCAAGCCCAGTGGTCCCCTCTCTCTTCCATAAATTCTGAGGGAATATGGGGAAGGTGCCTATACCTTTCTCTGTATTCTCTCTGTTCCTAAACCTACATTTATTGACTCTGCAACCTTCTTGACACAGCAACTGTAGCTCAAAACATTCTGCCCTGTTCTCTACAAACCTACCAAGACCTGAAGGTCTGGCTCGAGCACTATCTCCATACTGCCTTCCCTGTTTTCGCCATAGGATGAGTAACTCCTCCAGTATCCCATAGTGCCTGCACCTAACACCCACTGTCTGATGGTATTTGTCCTGGAGTCATTGCTTCTTATTTTGCTGTTTGACTGTACATGTGTTGGTTTGGGGTTCCAACAGAATTATAAGCCTCTAAGGAATAAAGATTGGGTATTGTATTTTTCGTGTCACAAGGAGTTAAATGAACACATATTTCTGAAAAACCAGGCTATAGCCACCTTCCCTGCTATACCTTTATAATAATCATAAACATGCATATTTATTATATAGAATATTCTAACATGAATATAATACATCATTTATACATACCTTTCTAAATGCCAAAATGCTTATACTAAAATCAATAACGAAAAAAGATTTTATTTTCAGAGGATATATGCCCCAATATGTGGACTAAATCTGCAATTCAGAAAATAGTTGTCCTGTTGTTGCATCAACACAGTCCCAAACACCTGAAGATGCAAAAATTTTGTAATGTAAATAGGTATGTGCAGAACATCCCTCAGCCTCACTAACTCTCCTCACTTTATTTCAACTGTCAAGCCAACAATAATATTTCCATCAAACTACATAGCCAGCCTTGGTGAAAAGGAAAGCAACAAAATGAACCTCTCCCCAAACCTACCTTCTTCCTCTTCATGGTAATAGGCATCAAAAAAAGTGGCCAGGTGGGGGGAATTTCTTGAGTATCTGACAGTCATGATGTTGGAAGATGAAGTGTAGATGAGAGAGCGGCCTTGACAAACATTTCCAAGGGATTCAGAATCCTGAGGTCCATCTAGGACTTCCATCTGCTCACTCCCACATGTGAGGCTATTTGGGCAGAGGTAAAGGCAGGCATCAGAATTTGAAATCACCTCCCCTCCACCATGATACCTTACTCCACCACTGGGTGGGAAGCAATGGGGAGACTTGAGCTGGAAAGAAATGCTGTTATTACGTTGGAAATGCCTTCTGTGCCCTTGTCACTGCATTGATTCATTACTTTATTCAGTCACTGCTTTATTCATTCAAGAAAATTTCCTTCAACCCAGATATAGAGCTCATATTCTAGTAGAGGAAAACAAACAAATAAATAAGTAGAATTGTATGCTTAAACTTCACAGAGATTTGAATGGGGTGATGACTGAAACACAATGGAGAAAGAGACCTTTCTTGCAGTTGAAGACTTCAGTAGGAGTTAGTTCCTGAGTTGAATCATGAAATGTGGACACAGGCCCCCAAGCAGATAGCAGAAGATTCTAAAAGGGATGGAAGCATACATTCCAGGGAGAGGTATAGGTGAACAAAGACAAGGAACTGCTAAATAGTTTTGTGTGTCCAGAAAACTCGGTCTATTGTGGATCAAGCACAGAATGGGTGGCCTCAGGGAAGAGGGGATTAGAAGGAAAGAGAGATCCAGGAGCCAGAATATGAGGGATTTAGCAAAGCCATGCAAAGGAGATGAAACCTAAATCAGAAGGCAGGGAGCCATGGAAGGGTTTTCAGCAGGGAGTGAAACTGGAGTTTTATAGTACTTTAAATGCCTCTAGTGTTTGGGCAGTAGATAAACTGAAAGAGACCAAAATAGAATCCATTGTAGAAAATAACAACCAGAGCAAACAGAACTAAAATACTGAGCACTCACTTGAGGAACGGAAACAAAAGATAAACCTTCTTTGATGGCTTCACCTGGATGTTCCAGACACAGACAGATTTGGGTCCAAGATAGTTGATGAACCTGCCCGAAGGATATCTGAGGAGGCCCCCACATTCACCAGATCCTATAACAAGAAGAGGAAATGAGGAGCTACAGGGCATCCCCAGCCCTGTTAGGGTGGAGGTGGGGGAATAGGGACAATAAGGGAAAGAGGACCTAGAGAGTTCTACCTGAGAGGGGAATTTGTGGGTTTCAAAGGGTCAAAGCAGATTGCCAAATATAGAATTACACAGGTCTTGGCCAAGAACATGCTCCAGCTCTATGAGCTTCCAGGTAAGCCATGTGAGTTCTACCCAAAAAGCATATATTTTCTCTATTAGGAGAGAGAAAGATGCCAAAATATGACTATAATACATACCTTTTCTCCTTGTAGTTGATAGGATTGCCACTGAAAAGACACCAAGAGAGAAAACAAAGATTAGCTGGAAGTTACTGATGGGTCAAGGCATAAGACAGGAAAATGAATGCTATTAGGAAGGGAAGCTGGAATCCAAAGAGACAGTGCCTGGCATAGAGAGGAGAGTTGCTCTCTTCTCCTGCCTTGGAGCCCTTCTGGGCCACAAAAGGAAGAACAGAGAGACAATATCACATCATCATCCACCAACCAGCTCATCAGCTGCCTTCTCCTTTTCTCCAATTCCAAGCCTCTCAAGTACAATGTGCCCACTCTGGAAGGACAGGAAGAAAAGTCTGTTCCTACAAGGGTCACCAACTTGTCTCGGTTTCCTGGACTTTCCCAGGTTTCCCACTGAAAGCTCATGCTCCAAGAGCCCTCGGTCCTGAGAAAATCAGGATAACTGGTCACTCTAATTCTAACTCCAAGGTTTCTTATTGTACCCTCTCTGAGACAAATGATCAATTTGATGTTGGTGTACACCAATTAAGTAATATTTTCAAGCAAGGAGAAATCAACCATCATATATAGAAGAGTTTCACCATTTCAGGGACCCAGTTAGGTATTGGGATCCAAGAGAACTGAGAAGAAAATTATGGTGCCCCACTATTGACCTGGTCTAGGAATCATCCTCATATTGTAAGTGTGGGGTACAAGCTCTGCTGTGAATCAGACACTCCCTTGGGTAGCAGCCTGAGCGGCATGTAGTAGTTGTGTGGCTTTGGATTAGTTATATCCACTCTCTAAGCCTTGATTTACTCATCTATAAATGGGGGTGATAATTTTACCTTCCAGTAGGGATAAGTAGAATATTCCTGCACAGTCCATGGCACAGAGCCTACCTCAGGAACATGCTCCACACAGGTCACCTGCGACTGCTTACATTTTAGCATTTCTCTTCATTTCCCAAGTTAGATATTTCTTTATTCAGCCAATTAGAAACAAAATAATGTCCTAGGATATACTCTAGCCAGAAAACTCAACCAGGACCCTGTTTATCTGCTCTTTGCAGTCCCTGAGGCTACACCAGTAATTTCGGAGAATAAAGAAAAGACACCCAATCTCAAGGGTTCCATCAACTCAACCCTGGAGGATAAAATCATGGTTTGCAGAAAGGAGCCTAAAAGTTACTGGATCCTAAAAGATCCCCATCACTTCCTCTGACATCTCTGGACTGGACCCTTCGAAAAGTGGATCCCTCAACCCAGCTCCATCTTTAAGAATTCCTGAGATCCTGAGATGCAACCTTGAAGCTTGGAGAAGAAGCAGACCCTCAAATGTAACCCAAGTAAAGCACCCTCTAGTGTCTAAGATGAATATTCACCTCAGGGGACACTTCTGCTTTAGTAATGACCACCCCTCATGTTTGTTTATGGTGTTATGACTTTCAGTGGAGTCTCAGGGTTCATTCACCCCATGTGTTCCCTATTTTTCTAGAGCTGAGGCTCAGAGAGGTTGTGTGATTTGGCCAAGGTCACACAGCCACTTACTAGCTTCTAACTGCAAGCCCAGGACACTTGCTTCTTCTACACCAGGCTGATATTGGTCTACTCACTCACGCAAGAACAAGAAACAACATTTAAAGCATAATAGTCACTCTAGCTACGGTATCCCCTGGCCTATGGCTTTGAGATCCTGCTGATAGTACCTATTTGAAAAAAGGAATAAGCTCTTCTCTGTGCAGGGACTGCAAACGGGCATCTGAAGCTGGACTTCAGTGGAGGAGCAAGCAGAGGGAACGACTGGTGTTTTGCAGAGGACCAGGTATGAGAGGAGAGCACCCCGATGAGTGGAGCAGCCCCTCAAGGAAGAAGCCTGTGTGGTCGGCAAAGGCGAGTGGTGGTAGAGAAAGGCACAAGGCTAGGAATGCTGGGCCAGGGCAAGAGAGATGAGAAAGGAGCGAGGAAAGGGTGAAATGAGGAGCTGGTGCAGACTAAGCAGAGAGAGAGGAGGGTTGGAGAGATGGGGAATGAGGGAGATGGGATGAAGGGCTTTCCCAGAAGAAATGTTATCCTTTATCTTCGGGCCAGCATTCTGGAATCAACATTCTGGAATCTCATCTTTAATGCCTTTTAATAGGGCTCAGCCCCTGACCCACTTTGGCTCCCTGTTTCCAGGCATTCCTAAGCCGCTGTTGGTGAGTCCCTGTTCCTTACTGCTCCTCTACTTGCAGCTGCTACCTGTGTCACAAGAGGATATTAGAAGGGAAGAGAGACACAGGAGCCAGAATATGAGGGATTTTGCAAAGCGATGCAAAGGAGATGAAACCTAAATCAGAAGGCAGGGAGCCATGGAAGGGTTTTCAGCAGGGAGCGAAATTAGAGTTTTATAGTACTTTAAATGCCTCTAGTGTTTGGGTAGTAGATAAACTGAAAGAGACCAAAATATGGAATCCATTGTAGAAAATGACAACCTCTGCAAACAAAACTAAAATCCTGACCACTAACTTGAAGAAAGGAAACAAAAGATAAACCTTCTTTGATGGCTTCACCCACTTCCAAGGACCTTCTCCAGGGCCCCAGTTACCCCATGTTGGCCACTCTGACTCATCCCAAGTTCGGTTTCCCATGTAGCACCTTCCTTCAGGGACACCCCTGGCAACATCTCCAAAGCAAGACCATGTGTGATTCACTCAGTCCACTTTGAGCCAAGCCCTGGGCTGCCCCCTGCCCCTAGTAGAGCTTCAGTGTAAGTTTGCAAAAGGCAGGAGGAGAGAAGAAGAGAAGGGAGGAAGAAGGCAAGGAAGTCCACAGAACAAATGTCGAGGCAGAGGATACAAGAGGCCAGAAAATGTTCAGATCAAGATGGCATCAGCCTGCTGGAATGAACAACCCCTTTTTTGCTCTTCTTCCAGCACTGATGATGAATGAAGCCAGACATTATGCTTGGAGAAGACTAAGAGGCAGCTTGCCAACCGCAGAACTTCTCAGTCAGCAACAAGCAAACTGAATAAAGTCTCCAGAGTTGAACAGGAAAGCAGAGTGAATCCCAGGATAAAGGGCTCATGCATCATGAGTTACCTGTACTGAAGAGCAAAGCCCAAGCCAAAGTGCCAGAAGCCCTCATCCTGAGCAGGTCTTGGATGCAACCGCAGGAGTGAGCTTTGGCCAGGTGACTTGGGCTATACAGAGACAGCCCTGAAATCTGATCTCCTCATCTCTCTTGAGTCTGCAGCTCTGCAGGTCAGGAGAAAGGGTACTGAAGATCATTTTGGAGACACCACTTCACCCCCACTAGAATGGCTATGTGTGTGAATGGAAATGTATAAGATTTACTGGTAAATCTTGAAGACAATGCAGAAATATAGGAACCCTATACATCATTGGTGGCATGTAAATCGTGGAGCCTCTGTGGAAGTTAATAGCTCCACTGGCAGTGGAAAACAGAATTACTGTATGACCCAGCATTCCCATTTCTTGGTAGATGTTCAAAAGTATTGAAAGCTGGGACGTGAACATAAACCTGTACATCAATGTTTATAGCAGCACAATTCACAAAAGCCAAAATGTGGAAACAACCCAAGTGTCCATCCACAGGTGATGAATAAACAAAATATGGTATATACACACAGTGAAATATTATTCAGCCATACAGAGGAATGAAGTTCTTTAGCCATTATGAATCTTGAAGACATCATGTTGAGTGAAATGTCAGATACAGAAACGCAAATATTGTATGATCTCACTTATAGGAAATCCCTATTAGAAAGAATTTCATAGAGATAGATAGTAGATTACAGGTTAGCTGAAGCCAGGGGTGGGGCCCAAAGAGGAAAGAGGGAGTTGTTGCTTAATGGGTGCAGTTTCTGTTTGACGTGCAGAAAAAGTTGGAGTCACGACTGTTGGTGATGGTAGCACAATAGCATGAATGTAATTAATACTCTGAATTGTATGCTTGAAAGTGGTTAAAATGGGACAATTAAACTTGACTATATATTAAGGCAATAAAGAGTTTTTGAAAAATCAATTTGGTTGTTAAAAAACAAAACAAAACGAAAGAAAGCTTGGCCAGGAGGGGCACCAGCTGCCAATCAACACTTTTCTTTCTGAGTCAGTTTGCAGGTCCTTGGTCACCTAGAATGAGATATAATGGCCCACGGCCAGCGTCTCCCTCTCCTTGCCTCTTCCTGGGGGAAGAGCACCAAGTTGGCCTTGCTGTCTTGTGCTAACTTGTAGCTTCTTCACCTCTGCTACATTGTGGAAGCCTCAGAACACCTGGTCAAGAAGGCAGACCAGTGGTCCCTGGAAAGGCACCTGGCACCCAGAGCAGCCGGGAGACACACTCAAAAGTCATGACCGTTAGTGGCAGAACTTGGAGGACCCAACATCCTGATGAGCTGGTTCTGCTCAGGGCCCTCCCTGACCTCAGCCCCTTGAAATTGAAGGGTAAAGGCACATAAACAAGCCCTCAGTCTGCTCAAGGCATGAGTGGGAGAGTTCAGCACCTGTTGGATTAGATCAACATGTGTGTGGGTATGCCCAGAGGTTAACGTATACACCTGGGCTTGCATTTATTGTGCATTTAAGATACCAAGACCCACATGACTCAGTTGCAGGCCAGTGTCACTGTTAAAGGAGCAGAGCACACACTGCTTGGAAAACAGTCTGGCAGCTCCCCAAAAGAGTTACCATAAGACCAGGCACTTCCTCTCCCAGATCTATTTCCAAGAGAAATGAAAACATGTCCACACAAAATCTTGTATATGAATATTCATAGCAGCATAATTCAAAATTGCCAAAACTGGAAACAACTCACCTGGTCAACACATGAATAAATAAGCAACCTGCGGTATTTCCCTACAAGAAACATTATTCAACCACAAAAAAGAATGAAGCATGGAAGACATTATGCTAAGTGAAAGAAAACAGTCACAAAAGACCACATATTATAAGTTTGATTTACATGAAATATCTGTAACAAGCAACTATGTAAAGAAAGAAAGTAGATTGGTAGTAGAGGAAATGGAAAGTGACTGCTAATGAATATGGGCTGATGAATGTGGGATTTTTGGAAGGGGATGATGAATATGAGTTGCAGAACTCTGAATATACTAAAAAGCATTGAATTGTGCAATTTAAATGGGCAAATCATATGTATCTGAAATATATTTCATTAAAACAATTATATAAAAATGTTAATGAGCATTAAAGCTGTTATTACATTGTAAAAACTTTAGAAAAATAAATAGAATACAGCACGGGTAGCTAAAAGTACTTTCAGGTAACTCAGCCTCTCTGTCTGTATTTCCCCAGCAACTGGCCTGACCTCCCATGTCCCACCTCGTGGGATCCCTTCTCTTCTCCCCCTTACTGCTGCTCAAATGCCACAGAGCTGCTCTGCACATTGAGCATTCCAACAAGTAGTTCCCTGACTTCTCTGACACTATTTCATAAGGAAGCAGTTCTTAACTAGGGTGATTTTGTTCCCACTCCTCATCCCAAGAACATTTGCCAAGGTCTGGAGATGTTCTTGTTTGCCACAGTTTGGTGGTTTGGAGGACATGCTATCGGCATCTAGCGAGTAGAGGCCAGGATACTGCTAAATATCCTACAGTGCACAGGACAGCCCCTTCCCCCCGACAGAGGATTATCTTACCAAAAATTTCAGTAGGGCTGAAGTTGAGGAACCCCACTTTAGGGTGATATCTAGAAATGATATCGCTGATTCAAGAGCAAACCTTTTGTATTTTGATACATATAACAGCTAAAATGTCTACCAAAGAGTACTGCAAATTTACACACCAACCAGGAGAATACAAGTATCCATTTTCATGAAATTTCATCAATGCTGGATTACAAAAAAATCTTTCAGAATATTTTGGTGAGGAAATATGCTAGAAACAACATCTTGTAGTTGGACATTTGCATCTCTCCTCTTTCCTGTGGGGTTGGCATCTTCTCATATGTTTCAACTCCAACCATCGATTTTCTGTCAAATATCTTTTCCTATCTTCTGGCCTATTTCCCATTGCATTGTCATCTTTTTCTTGTTGATTGTAGAAGACCTCCTTGTACTTTATAAACAATATTTCTGTATACAGAAGGTTCTAATGGGTTCACATTGTGAAGGGACATTGTAACTCAAGTAGAACAGAGAAGAACATGATTTGCCACCTGGTCACTCAAACTTTTCTGGATAATGAACAGAGGAGGAAGTTAAATTGGAAAGTTTCCTCCTCAAGCAGAATTTGATCTTAATTCTATTTAGTGATTTAGACTCCTCCTTACTCACAATTTTAAAGTTCAACACTACTAACCAATTTCCAATTGTTTTAGAATTTCTAGTTCTTCTCACCCAGATACCCTTTACAATGACCCCTCACTCCCCACATCATCTGCCCGTAGGCTGTGGAGAGGTTAAAAGCAAATAGATCCAATGTTGTCCAAATGGACAAATGTTGGAACTTGTGGAGGGAAAGCAGTGCTGTGTCTTATGCCCTGGCTTGAGGTCCTGCCATTGGATCCCTGGCGTCAGCCCCAGCCGCTCCTCCCGCCGGCATTGTCCAAGCTTGGCATTGGCAGCCTGGGAGGGAAAGGAAGCCCAGTCCTCCCACTGCTGGATGCCAGCAATCAAAGCCTCAGGTATTTTCAAGTCACAAAGTCCCTCTGCTAACTACATTCCACAAAATCAGAACTTTCCAAGGATCTGTGATCTTGTACATTTCCAGCGCTCCTGATTTTCTTGTATAAGAGTTTAAGGGACTGGTGAGCATTTATTTCTTTCTTAGAAGCCTTTCCCTCCTTGATAACAGAAAGCTAAATTTTATCCAGATATCCATTTCTGTCCCATGTTCCTTGGACCCCAGACCCATCTCCCAGAATGGTCTGAGTAGATTCAGGATGGTATCAAAAAATTTGTTTTTGTATCCTGCCACTTTGATGAACTAGATATTTCAGGATTTTCTAAATATGTGATCATGTTCATCTATGAATAGTGAATGTTTTACTTCCTCTATCCCAATTTGGATGCCTTTTTTTTTTATCTTGCCTAATTGCTCTAGCTAGAACTTATAGGACAATGTTGAATAATGGTGCTGACAGTCGGCCTTCTTGTCTTGTTGATCTTAGAGGGAAAGCTTTCAACATCTCCTCTTTGAATACGATGTTTACTATGGGTTTTTAATATATACTGATGATTATGTTGAGGAAGTTTCCTTCCATACCTTTCTTTTGAAATGTTTTTATATTAAAGAAAGTATGCTGGATTTTCTCAAACACCTTTTCTATATCCATCCAAAAGATCATGGGGTTTTTTCCCTTTGGCTTTTAATGTGGTATATTACGTTAAGTAGATTTTCTTATGTTGAACCAACCTTGCCTACCAGGAGTAAAACCCACTTTGTTGTGATGGATAATTATTTTTAAATGTTGTTGAATTCAATTTGCAAGTGTTTTTTGAGAATTTTTACATCTATGTTCATTAGAGAGACTGACCTGTAATTTCCTTTTCTTGTATTATCTTTATCTAGTTTTGGTATTAGGGTGATATTGGTTAAAAAAAGGTCTTGGGTAACTTTCCCTCCTTTTAAATGGTCTGAAAGAGTTTAAACAGGATTTGTATTGATTATTGATTCTTCTCAAAATATTTGCTATAATTCATCTGTGAAGCCCTTTGATCCTGGACTTTTCTTTCTTGGAAGATTTTGATGACTGATTTGATCTCTTTGCTTGTGAATGGTTTGCTGAGTTTCTGTATCTCTTGTAGAGTCTCTGTAGGTTGTGCATTTCTAGGAATTTATCCATTTCAACTAGGTTCTTCGATTTGTTGACATACTAGTTCTTCTAGTATCCTCTTATGGTCCTTTTTATTTCTGTGGGGTCATTCATAATGTCCCCTCTTTCATTCCTGATTTTATTTATTTGCATCTTCTCTTTTTTTTTCTTTGTTAGTCTTGCTAAGTGGTTGTGGATTTTATGGATTTTCTCCAAGAACAAAGTTTTCATTTCATTGATTTTCTCTATTGTTTTGTTGTTGTTGTTTTTGTTCTAAATTTCAGTTATTTATGCTCTAACCTTTCTTTCTTTCATTCTACTTGCTTTGGTATTAGTATGCTGTTCTTTTCCTAATTTCTCCACTTGTTCACTAGATCTTGGATATTAGCTCTTTCTTTCTTGTTAATATAAGCATTTAGGGCTACAAATTTCCCTGTCAGCACTGCCTTCCCTGTATTCCATAAATTTTGATAAGTCATATTCTCATTTTCATTTGTCTTTAGATATCTACTAATTTCTCTTGCAATTTCTTCTTTGACCCACTGATTTTTTAAAAGCATGTGCTTAGCCTACACATATTTGCAAATTGTTCCCTTTGCCACCTGTTATTGATTTCCTGCTTCATTCCATTATGATCAATGAAATTGCTTGGTATAATTTAAATCTTCATAAATTTTTCAGAGCTGTGTTGAGGCCCAACATGTGGTCTATCCTGGAGAAAGATCCATGAACACTTAAGAAGAATGTATAACCTGCTGATTTGTGGTGCAATGTTCTGTATATGTATGCCATTCCCAGTTTGTATATCATATTCTCAAGTTCTCTCTTTCTTTACTCATCTTCTGTTGAGCTGTTCTATGATGTGAATGATGTGTTGAAGTCTCCAACTATTATTGTAGAGATATCAATTTCTCCTTTCAGTTTTACCATTTTGTCTCATTTTTTAGGGGTCACCCTGGTGGTTTGTCCGTTTTATTAATATACAGTGACCTTCTACATCTTTTATCACTTTTTTGCATTTTAATTCTGCTTTTTTCTGACACCAGTGCAGCTATTTCTGCTTTCTTTTGGTTACTATTTGTTTGAAATAACTTTTTCAAAAATTTCACTTTCAGTCTATTTGCAACTTTGGGTCTAAGCTGATTTTCTTGCAAACAGCACATGGATGGCTCATGTTTTCTTATCCATTCTGTCAGCCTATATGTTTTTATTGTGGATTTAATCCATTATCATTCAACGTTATTACTCGAAAGGCATTACTTACTTGAGCCAACCTATCATTTGTCATCTCTTGACATATGCTTTCATCTTTCATCTCTTATTTTTGTCCATTTTTTACCTTTTTTTATTACTCTTACTGCCTTTCTGATAGTCTTCACATCTACACTTCCTCCATGCCTCTCTTTCTTGTCTTTTTTTTTTTTTCCTGGCTGCAGAACTCCCTTGAATATTTCCTGTAGATGTGTATTCTAGTTTAGTAACTTTCTTAGTTTTCTTTATCTATGAAAATTTTAAACAAAGTCATATTTGAAGGATATTTTTGCTGGATAAAGAATTCTTACCTGGCAGCTTTTCTCTTTGAGCTCTTACTTTTCTCATACCACTGCCTTCTCACCTCTGTGGTTTCAGAAGAGAAATCCTCTCTAAATCTTATTGGATATCATTTGTATGTGATGTTTTGCTTTTTCCTTGCTGCTTTTAGAATTTTCTCTTATTCTTTGACATTCATCACTCTGAATATTATGTAGGTTTATTTCGATTTATTCTCATTGGAGTACTCTGTGCTTCCTGGACATGTATATTCATGTCTTCCATGAGAGTTTGGAAATTTTTGAAAATTATTTCCTCAAAGAATCTTTCTGCCCCTTTTCATTTTTGTCTCATTCTGAAATGCCCGTAACACATATGCTGCTGCAGTTTATGTTATCATTCAACTCCCTGAGTCCCTGACCAATTTTTTCCATTCTTTTCTCTCTTCATTCTTCTCTTTATTAATTTCAGTTGTTTTTTCCTCCACATCACTAAGTCTTTCTTCCATGATTTCAAATCTGTTGTTGTGTGCCTTTATTATGTTTTTAATCTCACTGCTTTTTCTTTCATTCCCAAGAGCTCTGTTAGTTTTCTATCCAAGGTTTCAATTTTATCTTTTTGTTCACTCAGTGTTTTCTTAATGTCGGTTTTCGTTTTTGTTTTTGCAATATTGTCTTTCAATCCTATAGTTTGATTTAGGACACTTTCATGAACCTCAATTAGCCATTTCAATTCGTATGTCTCTTCTGGAGTTTTGATTTGCCTGAGTCATACCTTCCTTTTTCTTGACGTGGCTTGTAATTTTTTGCTGATGTCTAGGCACCTGATTCTAATACTGAGTTTACTCTGATGTTCAGTGTTTCTCTCTTCCCTAAGGATTGACTGTTTAGTAGTTTTGTGCTACCATTGTTCTTCAACTCTTATTTCAACTTGTTCTAGATATTCAGGATTGTCCTGTTAGCTGCTCAAATCAGGGCTAGGACCCAATGCTATTTGTTCCATTGTAGAGGGGGTAAACACCCACTACTCCTTTTGAGGCTCTACTTGCAGGATTTTTCTGGCAGCTGAGACTTCTTTCCTTCACCCTACCCTCTTCTGGGTGGTGTCTCACCTTACCCTGGTGGCCTGGGCCTCTAAGCAGCACTCCAGACTGACTCTGCCTATCCTCTACTTTTTTCTGGGAGAGAAGTGATATCTCTGCTCCTCTAATCCTCCATTACTTTGTACAGGAATGAGATCCCTTAAATCCTGGGTACAGGGTTTTAAACAGCTGGGAGGGCTAGTGAAAATGTACTGGAGGTGTTAGGGTGTCACCATAAGTACGACTATTCCAATAGAAGGGCCCTCATGATCTGGCATCACACAGGAGAAACACGTCTCTGAGGGAGAAGGTGATTTATTGTGAGTCCACAAGCAATGAACTGGTAGAATATTCCTAAAACCAGTTCAAAGTATGTATGGGAAGGGTTTTTATGGACAAAGAAAAGGGGCAGGGATGAAGAAAAATAAGTTAAAAAAAAGAAAAAAGTAAAAGCAACCTACAAGTGATGCAATTTTGCAGTCCTGCGTTGTTCAAGCACATCCAACTTGCTTTTATTTTCCCAGTTAATTAATTAAGTACAGTTCAGATACTCTTCTGCAGGTACAAGGTCTTCATGGCTCCTTTCTCCACCCACCACTCAAGGATATTAAGTTGTTTGTGTATAAAGGAAAGTTACAGATTTACTGGTTCATAACGTGCTCCCAATACCATTCTGCCTGGTTTTGATTTGAGACATTGTCTCGTTCCTGTAAGGAAAACTGAGAAAGGATGATTAATGTGTGCAGGGATTTAAGAGCAAAGTATAAACTTCTAAAGTTAGATTAATAGAAAATCAGCTCAATTAGTGTATTAGAATTTTCAGAGCTACGTAAGTGAAGAAATTTTTACTAAGCACATTTTACGTTATCAAGGGAAGTTGATCAATGGGGTGGATGAGTGATTTACTGAGCTTGTGATATAGGAACATTTGGCTCAGACTGCTTACTTCACCTGTGACTTGGTACACCTGAATCCCTTAAGGTTGGAGGAGAGGGAGAAGCGGGTAAGGTACTGTTGATTTAAGTGTCTGCATCATGTAAGGTCTGGTGGGAGAAACTAAGACCTGGGAGATAAGGCAGGAAGAAGCCTGCTTAAAGGAGAGTCAGGCTAAGGGGGACATTAAGGCCATCTTAGTCAGTACCACTTTTTGTCCCAGAGAGACCAGGTTTCTCAACTAACAACTTCAGAAAGCTAGCCTATGAGTTCACTTCAGCAAGTTATTATTGTTGAGGAACTAGTTGAACTGCATGTTGAGGAGGAGACTTTCCAGGTAGTGTGAGAAATCAGACATTTTGAGGAGTATTTCATTGAAAATTTAAAGAATGATTGAAGATTAGTGGTTGGGACAGACTATAAACCTAATTTCTGAGTCTACAAGGCAGCCAAACAAATGGACATCAATACCAGGCATCCATTTTGGTGGTGTGAGAGCAAACATGGCAACATGGCATACTCCTGGTTGACCTCTCAAGCATGTTTGGGTATGGTGAATACATCAGTTGGGTTTAAGGAACGAATATACAGCAATCATTCCAACCACTGAGCATGTTCCCCCTCTGGATTCCAACATCATGTCAAAGGCAATGATGTTGTGAAGAACTTGTAGTTTTCTCTCACCCCTGTAAGATGCTTATGAGTGACTTTATCAATGCACTTGGTGAAATCTGTACACATGAGTCAGTGAGTTTTGCACCACAAAATTCTTCAGTGGTGCAGATGGGGACTCAGAGAGTTGAGGACTTAGAGTGGTGAAAAATGCTCCCAGCTGGTGGTTAAGTCATCAAGACCAATTAGGTGCATACAGCTTATGACTGCTGTATTTTCTTGGGTAATTATTACTTTTATTATTTTTTAGTAACCCTCTTTATCCCTACTAGTAAGTTTGCATTAAATGTGGTTGTATTGAACATTAAAGTTGTAAATTCACCAAAGTTTGGGAGGATGGAATATCACTTTTCATCACTCAACTTTCAAACTCTTCATGTGTTTTTGTTTTCAGTTTATCTCCAGGTAAGTAGAATCCAGCTAGATTTTTTAAAAATATCCATTGAATGAATCCTATCTTAACTTTTTATTGGAGTATAGCATATATAGCAAGCATACCCATAATAATGTGCACATATCTAAATGTACTGCTAAAGAAATTTTCATAAAACAAGCACATCCTTGTAAGCAAAACCCAGAGCAGAAACAGAACTCTTAAAATATCCCCAAAGCCCCATAATGCCCACTTCCACCCACTAACCTCCCCCACCCCACACAAAGGTAACCATTATCTGGACTTGCCATGGAATAAATTAGCTTTGCATGTTTTGTGCATCTATTAATGGAATCTTCAGTATGTAGTGGCTTCTTACTTTCAGCATGATAGGTAAAAGTCCCTAGTAAAAAAGGAAAATTATTCTAAGGCATCAAGTAATGTAAAACAGAAAACCTTAATAAACAAAGAGACGAGTAGAAGAAGGGAAAAAGAAGTTAAGAAAGACAATAAGAAATGCAGCACAAATGCCCAACTATGTAACAAAATAAATAGATTATATTCATCTATTGAAAGACAGATTATCTTATATTGCTTGTGATGGATGTAGGATGACTGAATACCTGAAAGTAACTTGTTTCTCTCCCTGTTGCAAGGATAGAAAGAAAAGAATTGTGTGTAATTTAGAAGGTAATGAAATGCAATCCTCTCTTAGAGCCAAATTCTGTTTTTGGTGGTCAAGAACATCCTGTTGAAGCAATGAAGTATGAAAACCAGCTTCGACCAGTTGGCCAGACATGCACAGAAGAAGCCCCTTGCTGTCCTCACTTCAACTTGCTTAATCAACACGGTAAAATTCCCACCCAGGGGTGGCGTTATCTGCCCCTTTTTTGATCATGCAGTGTATGTGCAAGTGCGATTTCCCTGAACATACTAATCATACAATTATATAATCAGCTATGCGTATTCATCCATATGCATAAAAGCTAATGCATTATCAAAACAAATGCTAAGTAGTAATGGGTATTTAAGCAAGAGTAAAACCACAGCACAGGGAGTTGGATCTTAGTCACGTTGGCCTGACCTTGGCTCCTTACTTCTGCAGACATAATAAATGTGAGCTTGCCTAATTTTCATACTGAAGTTTTCTTCAAGCCATCTCTGGTTATCCATAAAGGCCCTGCCTTGAGGCCTAACAAATTGGCGACCACGAAGGGACTAAAATAAAATAAATAAAAATGGAAACCAGAAACACTGCCAAGATGAACTGCGGAAGGGGTTGTCTGCCCCGAGGCATCCCTGACTCCAGCGGTCACTCAGGATTTTTCCAAAGACTTGGGGATTACCCGAGAAGAGGCCCTTTCCAGCTGCTAAAGGAACCAAGGCTCACAAAGTTAAGAGGGAAGACCATGTCTTCTTCCCCTGGTAGAAGAGTTTGTTCCTTTATTCATTTCTTCTTTTTTCGTCTAGCTGACCATGAGTTAGCATTTGGTTTACTTTTGCTAAAGTAGTGAAAGTTTGGTTATAGTGGGAGCAGTTTTGGTTGGTTTGATTCCCACTCCCTCACTCCCTTAAAAGGGAAACCTGCTGTTTGGCTCTAGCTAACAAGTTAGCATTTAGGTTACCTTCACTAAGATAGTGGAGGTTTAGTTACAGTAGGAAAGGTTTTGTCCCACTTAAGTCCCACTTTTAAGTCCCACTCCCTCACTCTCTTAAAGGAGAAACCCACTGTTTGGCTTTGGCTAACTGCGAGTTAGCATTTGGTTTACCTTTGCTAAGGTAGTGGAGGTTTGGTGGTAGAAGGAGAGGTTTCATGGGTGTGAGTCCCACTCCCTCGCTCCCTTAAAGGGGGAGCCCACTGCCTTTTCTGCCTTTATTTTGGCTGTCCTCTCTCTCTCTTTCTGCTGCCATGGAGAAAGAGGTGGCAGTACCTGAGTGTTCACCGGTAGGTTGCATCCAGAAAAACTGGTCTAAATTTGGGGGACCTGGGTTGCAGAAACATAAATTAATTATTTTTTTGTAATGAAGCTTAGCCTAGATATGGATGAGATAACAGAGAAATTTGGTCAGAAAATGGGTCTTTGAATTTTAAAAATATTTTGCAATTAAATTCATATGAACAGAAGCTCTGCCATCTTGGACTGTAAGGGACAGGGAAGGGATAAGTTACAGGAAGAATGAGGGAAGCAGACTTGGTCCAATGGATAGGGCGTCTGCCTACCACATGGGAGGTCCACGGTTCAAACGCCGGGCCTCCTTGACCAGTGTGGAGCTGGCCCATGCCCAGTGCTGATGCACTCAAGGAGTGCTGTGCCATGCAGGGGTGTCCCCTGCATAGGGGAGCCCTATGCGCAAGGAGTGCACCCCATAAGGAGAGCCACCCAGCATAACAAAAGTGCAGCCTGCCCAGGAATGGTGCTGCACACATGGAGAGTTGACACAACAAGATGACGCAACAAAAAGAGACACAGATTCCTGGTGCCACTGATAAGGATAGAAGCGGTTACAGAAGAACACAGCGAATGGACACAGAGAGCAGACAATGAGGGGAGGGGGGCGGAAGGGGAGAGAAATAAATTAAAAAAATTTTTTTAATTAAAAAAAAAGGAAGAATGACAGCAAGGGTAGACTTGGAAGCCAAGGTCTATACGGAAGAGGAATAATGGTCTGTGGCTTTTATTTTCTTTGTCTGGTTCAGACCTGAGAAATGCTGGACTCATAAAATTTATTGCAAATTGGTCCCTTATCTTCTATTTCTGGTTTAGGGAATGATTTTATTGTAGGACTGGTCATATTTCTCCTTTGGCAAAGTTTGTGAGTGCTTCATCTGAGCCTCAGTTTCCTTTATGGCAAGGCTTACATAAAAATGCATTTTATCACAAATTATAATAAATACAGAATTATTCAAATGTTAAATATATATATATTGCAATTAAACTTGTTTTGTAAACAGCAAGAAAAATGGGCAAAAAATCCCATATGTTCAAATCTAGTTTGAGTTGTAGAAAGATAAAGAAACTAAAAAGTTGCGAGGTAATGCTGTGTGAGTCCTGTTTAGCCCATCAAAAATATTAACTGCAATAAAAATTAAAAATGTGAAATGATGGAAAGCTTACAAACAACCATAGCAAAGGAATAAGAATTATGAATTAAATTAGCAAACTTTATGTTTCTGTTGTATTTTAACTCTTTTGTGTTTATCTGTTTGTTCAGTGTATATTTTCCTACTTCCTGGCATTAATATTAAATTAACAAATATAATTCTTTAAAAAGCTCTATTCAAATGACCAAAAAAAATCAAATAAACATGTCAATATACAAAGTAGAGTGTTTTATCAAAATACGTTTTGTACATTAATCTTATCGTGTCCTGAAGCTCCACAATAACTAATAGCCATTTTGGGGTTGTTGGGGTTACTAGAAAACCTTCATCCCTTGCTTAGCTAGAATATATATGTGTTAATCAGAAAAGGTTGTACATGGGAACGGAGGACCACCCAGCAACCTGCTTTTTAAAAAAGTAAACAGAGTAATAACACAGACTCAAACAGTAAAGGGGGGGGGGGAGGGAGGAGGAATCATCACTGACCCTGTGAATTGCTAGTAGGAACATAAATTTGCATATCCACTTCAGAACATTGTTTGGCAGTATCTTCTAAAATTGAAAGATGTGTACCCAATAGTTACAGTTCTGGCTATATATTCAATAGAAATGTTTGCATAGATCACAAAAAGAGATGTACTAAAAAACTGACAATAGAACTAGTTGTAACACTTTAATACAGGAAACTAAAATCCCTAGTGGGGGAAAATGGTTTTTTAAAAAATGACATAATCACAGAACAGACAACTATCTAATAATGAGAATGTCTGGTAAACATCAGCCCATAACAACATGCATGAATCTCAGAAAAAAAATGTGACCAGGTGGGCTTTCTGAGCAGCCTTCACCTGGATAATCCTGGAACAAACATCTTAGCCCCAAGATTTTTGATAAACCTGCCTTAAGGATCTGTGGGAGGACCCCCATTCCCCTGTCCTACAACCAGAACATGAGAATGTTGAGAGGATCCAAGGAGTTCAGCCCAAGAGGGGCTTCAGCGTTCCAAGGGCTGCATCACGGTTAATTCTTCCCAGTTTTCTCGAACAAAATACACCATGGATAACACAAACCTAATGATTCTTAAAGAGGTGACCTATTTTGTTTTACTCAGTTCGAAGCTTTTTAAGGGATCCATGGAAAAGACACAGTCATTTTCTAACAGTGGGAAATAGGAGAAATTTAATACCCCCTCAGCAAAATATTCTTTCTCATCAACTACATTGCAGATTGAGGTGCAGAAATCAGGAGCAAGCATTCCTTTGTGCTTCCTGGAGTTCTTATCCTAGTGTAGGCCAGAGATAGAGCAAAAAACTGGTGCTTCTGTACCTAGATAGAACTATCTTATATAACAAATGAGTATCTACCTTATTTTCAAGCCCTGTCAAACGTATTCGACAATAAATGCCCTGTCGAAAGTATTCGACAATAAATATCAGGCATACTTCAATTTCAATTGCAAAATGAAGATTGTCAAATTTTAAAAACCCAAAACCCTCCATAGGTAAAGACTCTCTTCATGCTAAAGGATTATAGCAATGAGTAGAAGGCTCCAGCTACAAGGTGGGCAAGATTTGAAAGTTTAGGAAAAAGGAATTTTCTTTTATTGGGAGGAGGAAACAAGACCACGAGAAATGGGTGTGGGAGATGGGATTAGCCGGTGGTGTGATCAGAGATGACCAGGAAATGCCCTGCCTCAGGGTCAGCTGATTTTCTATGGCATCATCAAAGAAGGATTGTTCTAAGTTCCAATGCTTTTTTTTTTTTGGTCTTTATTTTTTAATATTACATTCAAAAAATATGAGGGCCCCATATACCCCCCACCCCCCTCATCCCACTCCTCCCCCCATAACAGCAGTCTCCCATCATCATGAGACATTTCCAGTGCTTTTTTAACATTAATTGTGGGCCAAAGTTCAGGGCCCTGTGGTGGAGCACAGCTTAATTACACTTGGGTCAAGTGACTTTAACTAGCATTTTCTTCTGATGGATCAGCAAGGACAAATAGTCCAGCTAATCATTATGAGTCAAAATATGGGAAATTGGTGGTCTGTGTCTGGACTAATCCTTGATAAAAAAAAAGAGGGGGAGGGCACTTTTGAGTCTTTTCTAAGTCATATGGGAGTGGGTGGTTCTTCCAGTAAGCCATTTCGTGGTTCTAAAGGATCAGATTTCATTAATCTTCCATGTTTTCCAAGATCTCAGGACTTCAGTACAGTTCAACATTGTAAGAATAATTATAAAACCTTCTTCAGGTGGTGTATAGGATCAAATAAGTTAATGTTTGTAAAGTCCTTGGCCCTTACATGGTGCCTCAAGAGTACCTGGTAAATCAACAAACGAGCAGCCTGCCTTCTGAGGTCGTGCTTCCTTTCTGCTGAATTATTCTCTTTCTTTAAAGCTCTCATTTCCTGTTCCTGAAAATAATGAAGCACATCGGCTCTCAAGCCTTCAGATGTTTGGAGGAGGCACAAGTCTTCATTTGGCATCTGCCCTTTGGAAAGACAGAGCATTGTCCCACCTTGTGGGACCTGGAGACCCGAGGGCTGCGGAGGCTGCCACGGGCTATAGTGGTGTCAGTGGGGGTAAGCGGATGGGGTGGCAGGGCATGAGTAGATGGGATGTATGGACCGGGGAGCCTTTAGAGGCTTAATTTAAGAGGGTAAAGTAGGACTAGTTAAGGGTTGTAGTAGATGGCAAGGTAGAGAAACACTACTTATTTGGTCAATTAAGTATCCCAGGTACAGGAGGTTCTGAAGAGCTATTTGGAATCCAACCAAACAGTACCTATTCTTGGTGAGAGGAGAGGAAAGGCTGAACTATGAAATAATATTGACCACATTTACCTCTTCTCCTTGTACTTGGAACAATTACCCCTGAAAATGTACCTAGACATAAAAATGAAATAAAAAGCAGGAGGTTACTAATGGGTCAAGGAACAAAAATGGAAAATCAACCCGTCCATTAAGGGGAAGTTGAACACAAAAGCTGGTTACTGACCAGAGAGATGAAATGGCCTCCCGCTCTTGGCCGCCTGGAGCAGTCCTGGATCACACAGAGCAAGGACACATGTCACACTCAGCATCCCCTGCCCAGGTCATTCATCTGCTTTCTCCTTTTCTTGAGTCCCACCCAATTAAAGTGCAATGTGCCCACTCTGGAGGCACAGGAAGAAAAGTCAACTCCTACCTTGATGAACGTGGTAAGCTAGTTTTCCTAAGACTTTCCCAGTTTGGGCCCTGAATGTAACTTGTACTAGGAAAATGCTCAATCCTAGGGAAACCAGGAGAGTTTGTCATTTGAACTCTGACGTGAATGTTTCTTTCTGTTCTTTTTCTTTAAAAACTACAACAACAACAAACTGACATTCTAGATAAATTGAGAAATCCACACTGACTTGCTCCCCTGTCTTTTCTCAAACTCTCCCATGGTTTTTCCCCGCCTGCCCTCTCCACACATTCAAATCCTTCTTGCCCTGTTCAAACACTGTCTTTTGATAATATAATTAATTTGAACACTTCTTGTTGTAAAATATATAATGAGATCAACAATTAAATTGATGTTGAGTCAAATTGATTAAATACAATTTCAAACATCTTTATTGAAGGAATTTAAACCATTTCAGGAACCCAGTTCCTGACCTGAAATTCATCAAACGGTTGACCTGGCCTGTGGCTTATCCTCACGATATCAGGTGCAGCACAATTATCAGCACAGCCGGAGAAGCTGATGGTCCTGCATTTGATCCTTGATAGCACTTGGAAAAGTGAGTTGCCTAAACTTCAGGTTACTCCTCTGTCAAGTGGGGATAATAATCCCACCACAAAGGATACTTGTCAAGATGAAATGAGATAGTTTGTATCAACTTCTAGAGTATGGTAAGTGATGCATAAAGATTACTGTTATTGCCTAATTAATCATTACCTTCATTTTAGTCCCTATTTATAAGTGAGAAATCTAATGTTGAGATAAGTGAAGACTTACCTAGAGTCACATGTCAATTAGCAGCAGTGTGGCAACTGGACACTTGTTTTTTGGTTTGTTTGTATCTTTGTTTTTACCTCTCTGGTTTCCTTGGGGCCTGTTCCTGGACTCCTTCTGATCAAACATCAAAAGTGTGCTAACCATAAAGTAGGACCTAGATGGTATCATACTGTGTGATCTCAGGTGTTCTCTGGGAACATCAAAGGTCCTAGAACTGCACACACTAAGCCCTATCCTCACTGTGTGCTGTTAACCAAACCAAGAGGACATGACTTACTTGCAAACACTGTAGCAGGACGGGTATCTGAAAAGTAAGAAAACACAGAAAGATTAGTACTGGGTTTTGGTTAGTACTCCAAAAGTAGGTCAAGAATCTTCACATGATCCTCAGACTTCAAGAGAAATATTCGGGCATGATTTAAATGACAAAAAAGTTCTTTTCCCATAATATATTGAAGGAAAGATGCCCTTTCTTTCCGGTACATGGAGGCTGGTTTTGTTAGAGATCGGTCTAGGAAAGGTCCCTGAATTAGTGTCATACCCATGTATTACAACATTCAGGAAGGAATGGGAATACCCTTAGGGCTTGGAAATTTTTCTGGGCCTACAAATGTGCCCATCTGGAGTCAAGATAATGAACCAAACCTCTTATATTTTTTAATGTAACATTTTAAGGTAACATTTTGTGTGATCTATGTATCTGTAAAAAAATAATAATAATAAAAATTTTAAAATTAAAATAAATAAAAAAGAAAGAATATGAATCTTGTAATTAGCTTCAAAACTATGCCAAACACTGTAAATCAGATTTTAAAGCAGTATATATCCTTTGGTTTAGTCTGTTTTTGGCATAACATCCCTTCCTAAAATACCTTCTGTAGTTTCACATCAGTAGGGAGATCATATAATAATTGTATGAACTCTAATCTACCCATTGATCTTTTTTTTCCCCTTTTAAACAGAAAAAAAACTGTTTATTCTGTGACAATTCACTGTGTGTTCTTCTGTACCTGCTTGTATTCTTGTTAGGCAGCTCTGGGAACCAATCCTGGGACCTTCTGGAGTGGGAGAGAGGTGTTCAATTTCTTGCACCACCTCAGCTCCCTGGTCTGCTGCATCTTTTATTGTCTCTCCTCTGTGTCTCTTTTCATTGTGTCATCTTGCTGTGCCAGCGTTCTACATAGGCCAGCACTCCTCGTGAGCCAGCTTGCCACATGGGCCAGCTTGCCTTCACCAGGAGGCCCTGGGTATAGAACCCTGGACCTCCTCTATGGTAGATGGGAGCTCAATTGCTTGAGCCATATCCACTTCCCATACCTATTGTCTTAAATGCTTTCAAACACTCAATTCGCCAGTCCTTCTCTAAGCAAACCCCAGAGCAAGCTTTTCCTTCTAAAATCTCTGAGGGATTATGGAGGAAGTACCGACCCCCTTGTTTTCTTTTTTTTTATTATTACTTTTAACTCTCTTTTTTTTAAAGATACATAGATCCAAAGTAATGTTACATTAAAAAATATAAGAGGTTCCCATATAGCCTACACCACACACCCCCACACTCCACCCACATCAACAACCTCTTTCATCATTGTGGCACATGCACTATACTTGGTGAACACATTTTGGAGTACTTATTCCTAAACTTCCCCTTCACTGTTGCTCCATGTTTCTTCACATGATACTGCACAGAAAATTTTATCCTGGTCAGTACAAACCTCCTCACAAAGGAAGACTTACTTGAGAACCACCTCTCTGGGAAGCCTTCCCTGTTCACTCCAGCAGGCAAGTAACCTGTCCAGTATCTCACAATGTCTGCAGCTGTCACTGAAGACTGCTGGTGCTGCCCTGAAGCCATTGCTCTTAGGTTGCTACTTGGATTTTTATCTGAGCTGGCTTAGGGCCCCAATTTATTATGAGTCTTAGACATAAACTGCCCATCATATTTTCAGTTATTACAAAGACTTGAATGAGCCTGTAAGCTTAAGGCCATAGTTTGGAATAGCATTACTTGAGTATCTTTTTATAGCATATATATTATATATACACTATATACAATGTATACTACATATACCAAAACCGATATATGAATACGCCACTGTATGCCACAGGCTATTAATAAGTTCGGTAAAGGAAAAATTACATATTCTGAGGGATATATGACCATCATCTCAATGAAAGGAATAAATCATAAAAAGAGTTTTAAAATCAAATCTACACAAACCAAAGATTTGGGTATTTAGAAATGCTGGAATAAGACATACTAATAAAATGATAGGGCCTATATATGTTTCCAGAGGAACATTGGATCATACTGACTCTCCCTCACCAAATGGAAGTCCAACAGAATGTGGACTCAACCTTATTTCAAAAGTCACACAAACAACCACATGCCCATAATGCCATAAAGAAAGGCTTCAGAGGGTGGAAATGATCATTTGAAGCAACCCCATCTGTGCTTACCGTTAGAATCACCATAGTTAGTATGCATCAAATAAAGTGGGAAATTCACTGGAATTTCTGGAGTCATTGTTGCTCATGGGATAGGAAGGCCATTGGTAGACAAGAGAGATTCCTTGACAAAATTTCCCAAGGGAAAATGATCCCTGAGGTTCATCAGTTTCTTCTCCCTCCTCACTTGCACATGGGTGGCTGTTTGGGGGCAAAGTTTAAGGCAGGAATCAGCTTTTGGAATCATCCTCCCTCCAGCAGGCCACCTCACTCTATCAGTGAATGTAAACAAGATCATGCCAGCAACAATACTTGGTTAAAATTCCACTTTGAGATTTCCTGGGGTTAAAGAAGGGGTACAAGAGAGGAGAGGGCCTTTCTACCTGATGAGCTAGGCAGGACTACTTTATGGTGGAGTTTGCCCTCCAGATGAATCATGAAATACCAATGTAGGTTTCTAAGCAAAGGACAGATAAGTTAGGAATTCTTTCAAGGGTGCATTCCAGGCAGAGGGAACAGCATAAGGCATGAAGCTCTAAATGGTCTTCTGTGTCCAGAAAAACTCAGCTGTTATGGCTCAGGCACAGAGAAAGTAATTAGAAGGGAGGAGAAATCCATGTCATGAGAGTTTTTCAACACTCTGCTGTGGAGATTAAATTTTTTTAAATTTTTTTTTTTAATTACATTAAAAAAAATATGAGGTCCTATTCAACCCCACCGCCCCCGCCCCCCACTCCCCCCACAGCAACACTCTCTCCCATCATCATGACACATCCATTGCACCTGGTAAGTTCATCTCTGAGCATCACTGCACCCCATAGTCAATGGTCCACATCATAGCCCAGACTCTCACGTTCCATCCAGTGGGCCCTGGGGGCATCTACAATGTCCCGTAATTGTCCGTGAAGCACTACCCAGGACAACTCCACGTCCCGAAAACGCCTCCACATCTCATCTCTTCCTCCCGTTCCCCACACCCAGCAGCCACCATGGCTACCGTTCCCACACCCATTCCACATTTTCTCTGTGGACATTGGATTGGTTGTGTCCATTGCACACCTATGTCAAGTGAGGGCTTAGATTCCACATGGGTACTGGATGCACTCCTCCCGCTTCCAGTTGTAGACACTCTAGGCTCCATGTTGTGGTGGTTGACCTTCTTCAACTCCATGTTAGCTGAGTGGAGTAAGTCCAATAAATCAAAGTGTAGGAGCTGAAGTCTGTTGAGGCTCTGGGCTGATAATATGGAGATTAAATTTTATCCAGAAGGTCAGATGCCATTGAAGGGTTATCAGTAGAGAGTGAAAGAAGAGCCAGGATTGATATCACAGTAGATGCTGGAATCAGAAGCTCCATGACTCAATCCTTTGGCCAAAACAACTTTTAAGCTTGACCAAAACGGTCAAAATAAAATATTTCAGAATTCTGGAAACTCTTCCAACACTTACATCATTCAGGGCATTTTTGATTGAAAAAAGAAGCTGTCATGTAATCAAATGTCTTTCAATACCTAGTTAATCTCAGAAAAATTGCAACAGATTATTTCAGTAATCACACATACCAAGGAATGTAACCTTTGCAAAAAAATTCTGTAAAAGCCACTATAGAATGAAAGCTATAGCCCTCTACAAATAACAACATGATCCCTGACAGAGGGGAGAATCTGAATTCCAGGATTATGACATTAAATATTCGAGGTGCCCCATCCTAATAAAAATTACAAAAATACAAAGACTCAAGAATGAATGGCCCATTCACAGAAGCAAAGGGTATCGAAGTAATCAGGAAAACAAAATAGGAAGGGTAAGAAAGAACAATTTTAAAATGCAAAATATAATAATGGAACCAAAAAGAAATTCTGGAGCTGAAAAGTACAACAGCTGGAATCAAAAATTCACTAAAGAGATTTGACTGCAGATACGAGCAAAGAAAAGAAAGAATCAGTGGACCATTGAAATTTCCAAAAGCAGAAAGACAAAAGAATAAAGAAAAGCTAAGAGAACATAAGGGATGGAGGAGGTACAATCAAGTGTACCAAAATACACATTATGCAGGTGTCAGAAGCAGAAGAAAGAGAGGGGAAAAAAGGGAAGGAAAAGAAATCAACCTAATAACAAATGAAAACTGCCTACATTTGATGAAAACCATGAATCTACACATTCAGGAAACTCAGTACACTCTGGGTAAGATAAACTTAAAGAGACTGAGACACACTAACTGTGTTGAAACTGTTGAAAGGCAAAGAAAATGAGAGAATCTGGAGAGCAGAAAAGAGAAACAACACATATCATGCAAATGATCTTCAATAAGGTTAGCAGCCAGATTTTCATCAGAAACCAGAGAAGTAAGAAGGCAGTGAGATTATCTATTTGAATTCTGGACAGAAGAAAATTCTATGAACCAAGAATTCATTATGTGGCAAAAATCCTCTTCAAAAATGAAGGTGAAATTAAGACATTCAGAGGTAAACAAATACCTGAGAGTTCATCGTTAGTACACCTGACCTGCAGGAAAGGCTATAGTGAGTTCTTCACGATGAAACAAAAGGACAGTAGAAGGTAACTTAAAGCTATATGATGAAATAAAAATCAATGCAAAGTTAACAACATAGGCAATAGAATAACCAGTATTATTGTATTTTTTTTCAGTGTATAATTCCTCTTCCTGTTGCCTAAATGCTTTAGGATACAAATGCATAAAACAATATAAATCTACATTAATGGACTTATGTATTGTATAAAGATGTATTTGTGACAATAACAACATCAGACGTTGGAGCTAATAGGAAGAGTTAATGTATGCTGCTGAAATTAATTGGTATCAATTCTAACTAGATTTGGGTGTTAAGTGCAATATCCATGGTAAACACTAAGAAAATAATTTAAAATTAACAGAAATGTAAGCAAAAGGGTAATTTTTAAATTACCTAAGAAAATCAATCAAACACAAAAAGTTCAATCAAACACAAAAAGGTTGTATTGCAGTAACTGAGGCGAAAAAAATATGTAAGCCTTTTAGGAAACAAAAACAAAATATCAGAAATAAGTACTTCATTATCAGTAATCATTTAAATGTAAATGAATTACATTCACCAATACAAAGAGATCATTGGCAAAATGGTTAAAATAGACACGACCTAACTATATCTTGCATACAAGAGACTCATTGTAGGGAAGCGAACTTGGCCCAATGGATAGGGTGTCCGCCTACCATATGAGAGGTCCGTGGTTCAAACTTCAGGCCTCCTTGACCCGTGTGGATCTGGCCCATGCACAGTGCTGATGCACGCAAGGAGTACCATGCCACACAGGGGTGACTCCCGCATAGGGGAGCCCCACGCACAAGGAGTGCACCCGGTAAGGAAAGCCGCCCAGTGCAAAAGAAAGTGCAGCCTGCCCAAGAATTGCACCACACACACGGAGAGCTGACACAACAGGATGATGCAACAAAAAAAAACACAGATTCCTGGTGCTGCTGATAAGGATAGAAGCGGTTACAGAAAAACCACAGTGAATGGACACAGAGAGCAGACAACTGGGAGGGGAGAGGAGAGAAATAAATTAAAAATAAATTTTAAAATCTTAAAAAAAAAAAAGGAACTCATTTTGGACCTGAGACACAAAAAGTTTGAAAAAAGAAAGGATGGAATAAGATATTCCAAGCAAATACTAGAAAAAGTGAGTTTAATTAGTAATTCCAAAATCAGACAAGAGATTTTAAGAAAACATTTGTTATGAGACAAAGAAAGATATTACATATTGATAAAAATATAATATCCCCAAGAGGATATAACCATTATGAATTTATGCACAATAGTCAGAGACCAAAAATATATGAAGCAAACATTGACAGAATTGAAGGTAGAAATAGACAGTTCTACAATAATAGTTGGAGACATCAATATCCCATGCCCAACTAAGGATTCAACATCTAGTAGAATATCAACATGGAAATGGAGGACTTGGACAACAATATAAACAGAGCTAACAGATTATACAGAGCAATACACCTAAAATATCAGAATACACATTAGACTCATGTGCGTATGGAATATTCTCCATGTTAGACCATATGTTACGCCATAAAGGAATTTTCAATACATTTAAAGAGGTTGAAATTGGACAATACAAGTAGACATCAGAGTAGCCCAAGCAGGATGCAGCTCTCTTGCAAAATAGGAGCAAAAGTGTAGAAGTAGTCTGAGAGGGTCACTTTGAGGACACCTGTAGGTCAGGAAACTGCCACACACATTGTTCAGGAGGGACTGGGGACACAGAGATAGAGAGGCCAAAGGGAAAACCATTAGTTGATATACTTATCACTGGAAAAACCACCCATCCGCCACCCTTGAAACATCGGCCTTGGCAAAACTTGTGGCTGATCTGCCAACAGAAAGGGAAAAGGGCATAGTCCTCCAAAGAGCTGTGAAATAAAACCACTAGGCAAATAAGAGAAATTTTTGATCAACAGAGTAAAATCACCAACATAAGCAGATGCCTAGGTGTCAACAAAATAAACAGCCCACACTATGAAACAGGAAGATACGGCCCACTCAAAGTAAAAAGCCAAGAATTTCGATAAAACTCAGGATTTAGGAAAACTAATTAATGATGTTCAACAAACCTCCTTACTCAATTTAAGGACATGAGGGAAAACATGTCTAAAGAGATAAAGTATATTCAGATGACATGGAGTGAGCATAAAGAACAATTGGAAAGCATACAAAAAATGTAAGAGTTTATGGAAATGAAAGACACAATGGATGAGATTAAAAATACATTAGAGGCATATAACAGCAGATTTGAAATGTTAGAAGATTGAAAATTGAATTTGAATATAGAACATTTGAAACTGAAAAGATAGGAGAAGAGACAGAGAAAAAAGTGCAAAAATTGAAGAGTCTCAAGGAACTAAACGACAACATGAAATGCACAAACATTATTAGGAGAAAAGAATAGAAAAGGGGTAGTAAGAATATTTGATGAAACACTGCCTGAAAAGTTTCCAACCCTTATGAAGGAAGTGAATATCAGTATTCAAGAAGGACAATGTACCCCAGGTGGAATAAATCCTAATAGACCTACTCTGAGAACTTAATATTCAGATTGACAAAGTCCAAAATAAAAGAGAGGATTTTAAAATCAACAAGAGGTAAGCAATGTATTATTTTCAAGAGAGGCTTAATAAGGCTAAGAATAGCTCTCTTCAGAAACCAGGAGGTGAGAAGCAGTGGTACAGTATATTTAAGGTACTGAAAAAGAAAAACTATGAGTCAAGATTTCTTTATTCAGCAAAACTACCCTTCAGAAGTAAAGGCAAGTTTAAAGTATTACAGACAAAAAAACAGATTGCAGAGTATGTTACCAAGAGACTCTTGGCTGATCTACTCTTTGTAATATATATATATAGAAATATATATTTATTGCATATTGTATATTTATTATGTGTTATTAGTATATAGTAATCTAACAAGATTTGATTACTATATACTAATAAAAGGGATAAATCACCAAGAAGAAATAGCAATAATGAATACTTATGCAGCTAACACAGGTGCCCAATAATGTATGAGACACACAATGGCAAAACTGAAGGTGGCAAAAACCATCTCCACAATAATAGTTGGAGACATCCACACACATTTTCAGCATTAGATGGAATATCAGGAAAGAGAATAAATAAGGAAACAGAGCTTGAATAATATGATAAATGAACTAGATCTAGTAGACATTTATAGAGCATTACATCCCCAAAAAGCTGGATATACATTCTTTTCAAGTGCTCATGGATCTTTCTCCAGGATAGATCATTTCTTGGGCATAAGTTAGATCTCAATAAATTTTAAAACATTGAAGTTATACGGAATACTTTCTCTGATCACAATGGAATTAAGTTGGAAATTAATAACAGGTGGTAAAATGGAAAATCCAAAAATATATGGATATTAATCAATACACTCCTAAATAATCAGTGAGTTAAATGAGAAACTACGAGACAAATCAGTAAATAAGTAAATACCTCAAGACAAATGAAAATGAGAACACAGCATACCTAACTTATAGGATACAGCAAAGACAGTGCTGAGGGGAAGATTTATAGCCCACAATGCTTATATTAAAAAGAAGAAAGTGCAAAAATCAAATACCTACCGTCACATCTGGAGAAATTAGAAAAACAGCAAATCAATCCCAAAGCAAGCAGGAAGAAAGAAAGAGAGAAAGAGAGAAAGAGAGAAAGGAAGGAAGGAAGGAAGGAAGGAAGGAAGGAAGGAAGGAAGGAGGGAAGGAGGGAAGGAGGGGAAGGAAGGAAAGGAAGGAGGAAAGGAGGGAAGGGAAGGAGGGAAGGAGGGAAGGAAGGAAGGAAGGAGGGAAGGAGGGAAGGAGGGAGGCAAGGAGGGAAGGAGGGAAGGAAGGAGGGAAAAGAAAAGGAAGAAGATCAGAGCAGAAATAAATTAAGTGGAGGAATAAAAAAAACAAAAACAACAAAATTAAAGTTAGTTCTTTGAGAAGATCGACAAAATTGATAAATGCTTAGCTCGATTTTAAAAGACAAAAAGAGAAGTTACAACAAAATCAGAAAGGAGAATGGTGACATTACCACTTACTCACTAGAAATAAAAGAGATCATAGGAGGAAACTATGAACAGCTACATGCCAAAAAAGCAGTCAACACAGATGAAATGGACAAGTTTCTGGAAACACATGGACAAGCCACACTGACCCTAGAAATAGAAGACCCCAGCAAAAACAATCTCAAGTAACGAAACTGAAACAGTCATCAAAAATCTCCCAAAATGAAAAGTTCAGCACCAGATGGCTTCACAGGTGAGTATTACCAATCATTAAAAGAAGATCTAATACCAATCTAGCACAAACTTTTCTGAAAATGAACAGGTAGGAATGCTACCAAATTCATTCCATGATACTAACCTCACCCTAATATGAAAGCCAAATAGAGATATTGTGAAAAAAAGAAAACTACAGACCTATTATTTAAAGAACATGGATGCAAAAATCCTTCAACACAATACTTGCTTGGCTAATGCAAAGACACATCAAAAAATATATACATCATGATCACATGGACTTTATAACAGATATGCAAGGGTGGTTCAACATAAGAAAATCAGTGTAATACACAACATTAAAAAATTGAAGATAAAAAATTACATGATCATTTCAATTGCTGCAAAAAAGGCATTTGAAAAAACACATCCTTTCTTGATAAAAACCCTCTGCAAGATAGCAATAGGAGGAAAGTTTCTCAATATGATAAAGTGTATATTTGAAAAACCCAGAATTAACATTGCACTTCAGGGTGAAAGACTGAAAGCTTACCCACTGGGATCAGGAACAAGACAAGGATGCCCAATCTTCCCAATGTTATTCATTATTGTACTAGCTGTTCTAGCTGGAGCAGTTAGGCAAGGAAAGGAAATAAAAGGGACACAAATAGAAAGGGAAGAAGTAAAACTTTTGTTATTCACTGATGATATGATCGTATTCTTAGAAAATCCAGAAAAATCAACAAGAAAACTATTAGTTTATATACAATTTCAGCAAACTGTCAGGATACAAGATTAAAATGAAAAAAGCTTGGACAGTGTTTGGAGCTCAATGGTAAGGGCCTGCATCACATGTACAAGATCCCAGGTTCAAGCCCCAGTATTCCCTAAAAAAATTATACAAAAAGCAATGCTGCTTCTATATACTACTAATGAGAAATCTGAAGAGGAAATCAGAAAAAATTTCCATTCACAAAAGTGACAAAAATAAATTTAACCGAGGTTATAAAGGACCTATGTTCAGAAAACTGTACAACATTGCAAAAAGAAACCAATGGTAATCTGAATTAATGGAAGAATATATCATGTTCATGGCTTGGGAGATGAAATGTCATTAAGATGTCAATTCTACACAAACTGATCTACAGATTTAAGGCAATGCCAATAATAATTATAATATCCTTCTTTATAGAATTGGAAAAGCTGGTTATCAAATTTATCTGGAAGGGTAAGTGTTCCCAGAATAGCCAAAATTATCTTTAAAAAGAAGAATGAAGTTGGAGGACTCTCAATTCCTGACTTTAAAGCACATTACTTAGCTATAGTGGTAAAAATAGCATGGTCCTGTCATAAAAATATACAGATTGACCAATGAAATTGAATCAAGAATTCAAAATAGAGCTTCACACTATGGTCAAGTGATTTTTGACAATAGTGTCAAACCCACTCAGCTAGGTCAGAATAGCCTATTCAAGAAGTGGTGCAGGGAAAATATCTAAAAGATGAAAGAGGATGCTTATCTCACACCTTATCCATAAATTAATTCAAAATGAACCAAGGACCTAAATATAAAACTAGAACCATAAAACTCTTAGAAGAAAATGTCGGGGAAAATCTGCAATACCTTGTGCATGGTGGTGGTTTCTTGAACCTTATAACCAAAGCATGAGCAACAAAAGGAAAAATATGTAAATGTGACAGCCTTAAAATTAAATACCTTTGTTCTTCAAAAGACTTTGTCAAGAAACTAAAAAGGCAGCATACTCAATGGGAAAAAATCTTCAGAAACCATATATCTGAATAGGGAATGATCTCCATATTATATAAGGGGATCACACAGCTTAATGACATAATGACAAGCAAACCCATTAAAAATTGGGCAAAAGAATTGAACAGACATTTTTCCAAAGTGGGAATACAAAGGCCAAAAAATACATGAAAAGACATTCAACATCACTAGCTATTAGAAAAAAGCAGATCAAAACTATAATGAGATATCATCTCATACAATACAGAACCATCAATATTAAAAGAACAGAAAACTCCAAGTGCTGGAGAGGAAGTGGGGAAATAGGAATCCGCCTTCACTGTTGGTACTGTAAAATCATACACTTGTGGAAGATGATATTGTGGTTCTTCAGGAAAGTAAATATAGAACAGCTATCAATCCTGCTAGTAGGAATATATTCAGAAGAAGTGAATGCAAGAATGTAAACAGATGCTTTCCCACCAATGTTCATAGTGGCATTATTTAAAATTGCCAAAAGATGGAAAAAACCTAAGTGTCTGTCAATCAATGAATGGATAAACAAGATGTGGTATAGCAATATGATGGAATATTACTCCACTAGAGGAATAAATCAACATGGAGGAATCTTAAGGATATTATGCTGAGTGAAATAAGCCAGGCACAAAAGGACAAGTATTGTAGGGGCTCACTGATATGAACTAAATACAAAGAGTATACTTATGTGGAGTTGGACTATGAAATGTAAGTTGGTGGGAGATGGAACATGGCATGAGACCAGCAGAAGTAGCTGGATGTGTTTAGAATTTTAATACTTGCAAATGTAAATACATGGTAATGGTTGGACTTGATGGTAACACATTATAATAAATGTAACATACACTTGATAATATGGATGTGATTGTGTCTGAATTGAGTAGGCTAGGAAGATTAATGTTAGTTGGAGGACAGCTGGAGGATAATATTGGGAATATATACCAATGCTTTTGGAAGTAGATGAGGATTGTGGTTAATAATATAAATACAGGAATGTTCTACTACAGGGTGTTAAGAAATGTGGCGATATGTGGGAAAATATGATTTATGGACTATAGTTAACAACAATATTGTGATATTTTTGTAGCAAAAGGAAGGTTAGTACTATATTATTTCTAAAGGTAAAAAAATAATATAGGGTTTGGTTTTGTGAGACATGAATTCACTGAAGCATTTTTTATTTCTTTTTTTTTCATTAATAAGAAGAACTTGACTATGTCTTTTAACTAATCTGTGTTCATTTGTGTATGTTTGTGAACCCAGAGGAACAATTGAGTTAGCAACTGGAATAAGGTGAGTTAAAAGTGCTTGAAAAAGGACTTTTTAGGATTAATGTTTCCATAATTTGTTGAGCTGACTTTTTCTGTTCTTTTATTTTTGTCACTTTGAAATAAAGTTGTTAAAATAAATGAATGAATAAATACATTGAAATAACATGAAATATCTTCTTTGACCTCATAAAATGAAGCTAGAAATAGATAACATAAGGAAATCTGTAAGTTTGCAAATATGTGATAATTGAATAACACACTTTTAAAGAATATGTGGCAAAGAAGAAATCACTTGGCACATTAGAAAATACTTTGAGAAAATGAAAACAAATGCATATCATCCCCAAATTTATGGGGCACAGCAAAAGCCATGTTCAGAGGGAAATTTATATCTATAAATGCCTATGGGAAAAAAGAAGTAAATGAACAACTTAAAGGAACTAAAAAAAGAAGAGCACTCTAAACCCAAAAACATCAGAAGGAAAGACAGTATAGATTAGAGGAGAGGAGATGGAATAGAGCATAGAAAAATAACAGAGAAAATCAACAAAACCAAAAGATATTTTTTTTGAAAAGAACAACAAAATGTACTTTTAGTTGGAAAAAAAGAGAAAAAATATAAAAATGACTAAGGTCAGAGATGAAGTGGGGGCATTACTGCTGATTATATAGAAATTCAAAGGTTTAGAAGAGAATACTATGACCAGTTTTACACTTACAAATCAGATAATGTAGATGAAGTGGATAAATTCTTGGCAACATGCAAATTATCAAAACTTCTACAAAAAGCAGTAGGAAAACTCAATATACTTAAAACAAGGAGAATGATCAGTAATCAAAAATCTCCTAACAAAGAAAAGAGTTGGACTAGAGAGCGTCATTTGGTGAATTTTACCAAACATGTTAAAAAGAACTAATTCCAACCTTACTCAAACTTTTCCATTAATTTAAGAAGGAGGAATATCTTCCTAAGACATTCTATGAGGCCAGCATTAACCTGATACCAAAGTCCAATGAAGAAACCACAAGAAAGCTACAAATCAATATTCCAATGAATATAGGCATAAGCACCCTCCAAAAAAAAAAAAAAAAGCCAGCAAACTCAATCAAACAGCACATTAAAAGGATTATAGAGGGACAGGATATGGCAGCAGGTGGGGGCCCACCTCCCAAAGGGGAGGTCCCAGGTTCAGTTCCTGATGCCTCCTACATAAGACGAGCTGATGCAATGAGCTGATGAAATGAGCTGATGCAACTAGGACACACAACAAGGAGACAAAACAAGCAAGGGGTAGATTTGAATTGAGTGATTGAGCATCTGCCTCCCAGAAGGGTTCCATTCCCGGTGCATCTTAAAGATGAGCAGTCACAAAGAGCAGACAGTGAGTGAAAACAACAAGCAGACAATGAGAGAACCATGGAGGGGCTGCAATAAATAAATAAATCTTTACAATAAATAGGATTATAGACCAAGACGACATGGGATTGATCATGAAAATTCAAGGTGTTTTAACATGAGAACATCAGTCAATGTAATACACCACATTAATACAAGGAATAAATATGACTGCCTAATAGATGCATAGAAAGCATTTACCAAAATGCCACACATGTTCACAATTTAAAAACACTGGGTAAACTCAGAAATGGAGGAAACTGCCCCAATATAAAAATTTAAAAAAACATTTATGAAAAACCACAGGTACATCTCACTCAGTGGTGAAATACTGAAAACCAGTATATGAAATCTGGAAAATAAAAAGGCTGTCTGCTATCACCACTGCTATTCAACATTATTCTAGAAGTCCTTGCCAGGGAAATTAAGCAATATAAATGAATGTCATTTATATTAGAAAGAAAGAAATAAGTCTCTTTATTTGCAATGAAAATTATTCCATACATAGAAAATCAGAAAGATCCATGTCAAAAAAGAAATTACTATACAAGCATATCTCAGAGATATTGTGGATTCAGTTCCAGACCACCCCAATAAAGCTAAGATCACAATAATGTAAGTCACAAAAATGTTTTGGTATTCAGGACAGGTAAAAGTTATGTTTATACTATAGTCTACTCAACGTGTGATAGCATTGTGTCTACAAAAACAATACACATACCTTAATTACAATTTGATACAGAATAGAAGTGAGCACTGCTGTTGGAAAAATTCTTGATGCAGTGTTACCACAAACTTTCATTTTGTAAAACACCCAATATATGTGAAGAGCAAGAAATTGTACTGCAATGAAATGGGGTATGTTTGTAGCTAATAGATTTAACAAAGTTACAGGATACAAATTCAATATTTTAAAAATCAGTTGTATTTCTACATCCCAGCAATGAACAATCCAAAAAGGAAATTAAGAAAACAAACCCACTTATTAGAGCATACGAAAGAATAAAATACCTAGGGAAAAAATGTACCCAAGGAGGAGAAAACCTTTTTTACTGAAAACTGAAAAACATTGCTGAAAGAAAATAACGATTTAAATAAATGGAAATACATCCACATTCATGGTTTGGAAGGCAATATTGATAAGAAAGCAACATGCCTAAATGTGATTTAGAGATTCCTTGCAATTCCAATAAAAATTCTAATACCTTTTTCAGTAGAGATAGAAAAGCCAATTCTCAAATTTATATGAAATTACAAGGGGCCAAGAACAGCCAAAAAAATATTGAAAAAGAATAATAAAGTGGGAGGACTCACATTACACCATTTCAAAACATTGCAAAACCAAAATAATCAAAACAATATGGTACTGGCATAATTAAACATACAGACCAATTTTTTCCAATTTGTATGATTTGAGGCATAGGCAATATTCTAGGCAAATAAGCCTTGGATTTTGATCTCACTTGTGCAAAGGGGGCCAAATTATAATGTAGCCCCTTGGGGAAAAAAAAACGAAACTGTGTACAACGTACCATGCCCATTACAAGTCAAGAGTGAAAACTACCATCCTTATCCAGGGGTAAATTGTAAATACTAAAAACAAAACAGGAACAATGGACTGTCATGGGCTGCCCTCTGTGGAGGAGAGATCTGTGGAAAGACATCTGAAACACTGGCCAGCATTGACAGGTAACTGTCTATCATCTCCCTGTCCACTCCTCTAGCACTCCTCTCGGGAATGTTAAAGCAAATACCCTCTCAAAGATCTGAAAACTCTGCAATTGAAACCCAGGAAGCAGCAGAGCAACTCCACAGGAAAAAACAGAGATCATAGCTACCAGAATCTGTGGCAGCAGTTCCAGCTACCTGTCACCCACCAGCAGCTGGTGGACATTACCCACGAGTGTCCTTTGTGCTCACTCCAACAACTGCAACAATTACTGCACTGGATGGAACATACTGGCCAAGCACAGATTCCAGTAGCACAATAACAAGTGGATTACATTGGTCCCCTCCTGCTCTCAGAAGGGACAATGTATGCTGTCACTATCACAGACAGCCACAGAACTCTTGCAACCAGCAAGCTACCATTAAATAAACTCCATTTGCTGGTCACCTCACACAGTCTTAGGTTATGAATCAGAATATTATTTAAACTTTCCATCTGTCTTACAACCCCACTGGTGCAGGTCTTATAAAAAATAAATAAATAAATAGCCTTTGAAAGGTGCAAATAAAAAGCAATAAGGGATCTTTACAAAGATGAATTTAAAAACTTTCTCCAACCTTAACCTGTTTAAATTCAGTACTTCAAGTTATAACCCCTGCTCCAATTAAAATGCTAATAGCAAGACCAATGCAATCACTGAGAATATAAATTAAAGGACGAGTGGCCCTACAGCCCAAAAGGGAATAATAATAAAAGGACATTAAAAGAAAGTAAGAAAACAACCTAAAAATGAGAGAAAATAATTGCAAATCATAGATCTGGTAAGTCGTTTAGTATCCAGAATATATAAAGAAAACTTACTACTCAACAACAAAAAGACAACCCAATTATAAAATGGGAAATGTCTTTGAATATATGTTTCTCCAAAGAATATACACAAATGATGAAGAATATGTTCAGCTACCACAATGGCTATGATTTTTTAAATTTGAAAATTGTTAAGTGTTGGTGAGAATATGGAGAAATGGGAACCTTCCTATGTGGTTGGTGGAAATGTAAAATGGTACAACCACTGTTGAAAAGAATTTGGTCCCTCAAAATGTCAAATGTAGGGTTACCATATGATTCTATAATTCCATTTCTAGGTATATACCCCAAAGAACTAAAAATAGAAACTCAAAGCAGTACTCGTTCATTGCTATTCACAGCAGCACTATTCACTCTAGCCAAGAGGTGGAAACAAATCAAAGGTCCATCAAAGGAAGAAGGTAAACTGTGGAATATCCATGCAATGGAATATTATTCAGGCATAAAATAGAATGAAAGACCGGTACCTCCTACAACACAGATAAACATAGAAAACATTATGCTAAGGGAAGGAGCCAGACACAAAATGTCACATATTACATTATCCCTTTTGTATAAAATACACAAAACAGATAATTGTCTATCATGGAAAGCAAATTAACAGCTACAAGGAGATGGAGGCAGAGGTAGTGGGTACTGATTATTTAATGGATATGGGGTGTTCTGTGGTGATGAAAAGTTTCTGACATTAGAGGAAGGTGGTGGTTGACAACATGTAAACGTACTAATTGCCACTCAATTGTTCATGTTAAGATGGTTAATTGTATTTAGATGAGTTTCATCCTAATTAATAAAAACGGGGATCAGAATGAATTTAGATACCTCTGGTGGTTAAGTGGAGGGTAAACCAGAAGAGGCCAAGATGAACTCATTCCTAGAAAACTCCAACAATAGAAGCAAACAAATCTCAGCACTAGAGCACTTACTTGTGGGCAGGAAATGCTAGAAGAACATTCTGAGATGGCTTCACCTGGATGGTCCAGACACAGACAGCTTTGTGCCTGAGAGAGATGTTGACACTTCCCAAAGTTTCTGTGGGGAGTCCCCCGCATTCTTCAGGCCCTACAACCAGAAAAGAAAGTTGACGGGCTCCAGGGCAGCTTCACTCCATGAGGGGCTTGCCTAGTCGTACGGCCCCCATCACTGTAAACTGACCAATGCCCTAGTCCTCCCACTAAGCACAATGTTTATGGTCCAATCACATGACTCTAGAAGCATAGTGGGATGCATTGTTCAATGCTTCTCAGAGAATTTTTTTTATGAGACCTATATTTATGTCTGGTACAATTTGTTTTGAATAGTGGAAATAGAAATTTAACACCTCCACAACACAGCAGTTTTTTTTATGATCAACCATATTGCCAGATGGGTGAGCAAAGATGGCACAAACATCTAATTTGGGCCTCCCTAGAGATCTTTTCCAAGTGCAGGACAGAAAAAGAGGAAATAAGCCAGTTTTTCTGCCCCAGACTATGACTAACACATAATACAAATGAGAATCTATCTTATTTTAATGCATGCCAAAAGGGGTTGGTCTTTAATTAAGCTCAGTGGTACCTTGGTTTTCAAAATATAATATAAGGATACAATAACAGCTCTCTCAGAGAATGTTACAGGATCAAATAAGTTCATGTCTGTAAGGTGTTTAGCTCTAGTAGTGCCAGGTAAATTAATAAATCAAGGGTTCCATGGAGCCCTTTGTCAGTCAGGTGAAACCTAAGTCCACACTATCCTGTGTATTATTTAATAAATATATCACAACTGCACCATCTTGTCCCCCCAAGAATAATTATTTCTCTTGAATTTTCAATTCAAACTCAAGAATTCCCTGAAATCTTTCTACAGGCCACTTGGGAGTCTGGGAGCCACTGATCAAAACCCCTGAAATAACTGAATATGCTGCCTGCTTCCCAAACACATGATCCCCTCCCTCTGGTCCCCATCCTACCTGCTGTAGTTATTCCCTTTAATGCCCCCGTTTCCTGTACCTAAATATAATGGAGCACCTCAGCTTTCAGCACTCCAAATATTTGGAAAGCTTCAAGTCCTCATTTGGTCTGATATTTGGAAAAGCAGAGCATTGCCCTATCCAGTGAGTCATGGGATTGGCGTGGGTGAGATGTATGGGAAAGGAAGCCCTGAGAGGGTCAATGTGATCAGGGATTTAGGGATGGTTACGGGTTAAAGCAGATGGTCAAATACAGATGCCATGTCCCTTTGTCAAGACCATGTCCCAGTAAGCCAGTTGGACTCAAAAAAAACCAAACATATATTCTCTGTAAGAGGAGAAGGAAAGTTATAATAATATTGGCCAGATTTACTGCTTCTCCTTACAGGTGGAAGGATTACCTCTGAAAAGACACCAAGACAGAAAACAAATGAAAATTTGGAAGTTCTTGCTGTGTCAAGGAATGCAATTGAAAATGATCACAACTGTTTAGGAGGAGCTTGAGTCAAAGGATATTGACTGAGAATAGAGAGCAGATACATCCCTCATATCTCCTGAAGATCTCCTGGACCACACAAGGAAAGGAAAGAAAAGATATCACACTCAGCATACACAGATTAGCTCATTCAGCTCTTTCTCCTTTTTCCAGTTCCACTCAATTAGAGTTCAATGGTCCCACTCTGGAAACAAAGGTAGAAAAGTCCACTCTGATCATGGAGGCAAACTTGTCTCATTTTGGCCTGGAATTTCCTGGGTTTAACAGTGAATGCCTCCTAAATTTTGTAATGATATCAATGATCAATTTGATGTTGGAATAACTGATTGAAAAAAAAAATGTTCAAGGGAAGAGAATTCAACCATCCTTATTTATAGATGTTTCACCATTTCAAGGATCCAAGTTAGGTATAGTAACCCAAGAGACATGAAGGTAAACACATGGCATCATACGTTTGACCTGGTCCTCAGGTTAGTCTCATGATATAATGTAGTAGGTAGGAGTAGAAATTTGGAATCAGATGGCCCTGGATTTGAGTCCTGGTCAGCACTTAGTAGCTGTGTGGTTTGGACAAGATTACCATCTTTAAATATGAGGTTCTTCATCTGTCAAGTAGGGATAATACCAAAGCACAGAGTTCTTTTCAGGATGAAATTAGATAACCTGTCTAGAATTTTTATGGAATACCTAGATATGGTAAGTGCTAACTTTTAACATTATTATCTACTTAATTGTTACTTTGTTTCTATTCCCAATTTATAAATGAGGAAACCACATTCAAGAAATATAAAAGGACATACCTAATGCCACACACCAACTAGTAGCAGAATCAAAACTCATGTTACCCATGTTAACCATGAAACCCCCACTCATCATCCCATCCTAGCCACAGACACTTCTTGTGTTCCCAAGGGAGAGGCTGGAGGGTCTCTGATTATAACAAGACACATGGGAGAACACCACAACGAAGCACAAATTCTGGCACCTTTCTGCTGGTTTTGCTATTGGACCAGCCTGAGTTCCTTCCTGGGTGCCAAGGGCAGTGGGATCCAAAAATAACCTTTGAAAAGCACAAAGATTTCAAGAGAGTCCTTCTTTGTGATGCCTGGAGAAATGGTGACACAAGGAATCCCTGTTTCTTTTCCTTCTTCCCCTCTCCTCAATCTCCTTCTTTCTTGGTTTCCCCAAGCTTTGACCTGACCAATGATTTAGGATGGTTAAGGACGGATGCAGATAACAAACTACAGATGCCACTTCTTTTGCCAAGACCATGTGTCAGATACCTGACCTTCCCAGTGAGCCATTTGGACTCCAAACAAAAGCATATATTCTCTGAACTGGGAGAGGGAAGGGTGCAATAATATTGACAACATGTACATTTCCTCCTTGACCTTGAAAGGGAACCTATACAGAAAAACAAAACAAAAAGTAGAAAGTTACTGATGGTCAAGGAATAAGAATGGAAAATGACGGGAAACGGACTTTGGCCCAGTGGTTAGGGCGTCCGTCTACCATATGGGAGGTCCGCGGTTCAAACCCCGGGCCTCCTTGACCCGTGTGGAGCTGGCCCATGTGCAGTGCTGATGCGCGCAAGGAGTGCCGTGCCACGCAAGGGTGTCCCCCGCGTGGCGGAGCCCCACGCGCAAGGAGTGCGCCCAGGAGGAGAGCCGCCCAGCGTGAAAAGAAAGAGCAGCCTGCCGAGGAATGGCACCGCCCACACTTCCCGTGCCGCTGACGACAACAGAAGCGGACAAAGAAACAAGACACAGCAAATAGACACCAAGAACAGACAACCAGGGGAGGGGGGAAATTAAATAAATAAATAAATCTTTAAAAAAAAAAAAAAAAAAAAGAATGGAAAATGAACATCATTTAAATTCAAAGGGATGGGTCTATCCAGAATCATGAGAAAAATCAAGCCCTCCTCTGCCTCAGGGCAGACCTCAGACAGATCTCTGAGGAATCCGCAGCCAGTCCCAAGTCAGCAGGATGTCTAAAGTGCATTCAAAGGCTAATTCTGAAGGTCCTGCTCCAAACCAAACCCAATATTCCCTTCTCTCTCCCAGAAACTCTGATGGAATATGGAGGACGCACCGTACCTTTCTCTATATTCTCTCTGTTCCTAAACTTACCATGTTCATTGATTCTGCAACCTTCTCGATGTGGCACCTCTAGTTCAGAATATTCTGCCCTGGTCTCTGCAAACCTACCAATAGCTGAAGACCTGGCTTGAGCACCATATCCCTATGATGCCTTCTCTGTTCTCTCCATAGAATGAGTAATCCATCTAATATCCGATAGTGTCTGCACCTACCACTCACCGATGGTATCTATCCTGAAGCCATTGCTTCTTATTTTGCCGTTTGACTTTACATGTGTTAGTTTGGGGTCCCAACAGAATTAAAAACCTATTAGGAATAAAGACAGGATATTGTACCTTTCATTGTGCCAAAAGGAGTTAAATGAACATATATTCCTGGACAACCAGGCTATAATCATATTATATGCATATCTTTATTAAAAATCATGCATATGTATGCATATTTATATATATAGTTTATTCATACATGTATACTATAAGTCATGTATATATACACTTCTCAATGCCAAAGTGCTGATACTAAGATCAATAAAAAGAAAAGGTTACGTTTTCAAAGGATATATGTCCCATTTTCTGGATTAAATCTACAATTCATGAAGCACCAGTCTGTAAAATACTGTAATCTAAATATATTTGTGCAGAGGGTCACTGGGCCTCACTAACTCTCCTTGCCTTATGTCAACAGTTAACCCGACCATAATATTCCCATCAAACTACATAACCAGCCTAGGTGGGGAGAAGAACATCAGAATGAACCTCTCCCCACAAATACCTTCTACCCCTTCATGGAAACAGTCATCAAAGAAAATGGCCAGGTAACTGGAATTTCTTGAGTGCTTGACAATCATGATGTTGGAAGATGATGTAGAGATGAGAGGGCTGCCTTGACAAACATTTCCAAGGGATTCAGAATCCTGAGGTCCATCCAGGACTTCCACCTGCTCACACCCATATGTGAGGCTATTTGGGCAGAGGTAAAGGCAAGCATCAGAGTTTGAAATCAGCTCCCCTTCACCATGACACCTTACTCCACCAGTGGGAAGAAATGGGGAGACTGCACTGGGATAGAAGTGCTGTGAGCTATTGCTGAATTGGAAATTCCTTCTATGTCCTTGTCACTGGATTCATTCACTTATTACTTTATTCAGTCATTCATTCATACAAGAAAATTCCCTTCAACCCCAGATATAGAGCTCATATTCTAGTAGAAGAAAACAAACAAATAATCAAGTGCAATTGTGTACCTTAAACCCCACAGAGATTAGCATGGGGTGATGACTGGAACAAAAAGGAGAAAGACATCTGTTCTGCCTACAGAGGAAGTCAGGATGACTTCAGTAAGTTAGTTCCTGAGTTGAATCATGAAATATGGATACAGTCCCCTAAGCAGAGAGCAGAAAATTCTAGAAGGGATGGAAGGATACATTTCAGCCAGAGGTATAGGTGAACAAAGACAAGGAGCTGCTAAATGATTTTGTGTGTCCAGAAAACTCAGTCTGTCATGGATCAAGCACAGTATGGGTGGCCTCAGGGGATAGGAGATTAGAAGGGGGTAGAGATCCAGGAATTAGAACATGTGGGACTTTACAAAGTCCTGCAAAGAAGATGAAACCTAAATCAGAAGGCAGGGAACCATGGAAGGGTTTTCAGAAAGGAATGAATGTGGATTCACATGTGCTTTAAATGCCTGTGATGTTTGGGTAGTGGATTAACTGAAAGAGGCCAAGATGCACTCCATTGTAGAAAACACATCAGCAAACAGAACTCAAGTCCTGAGCACTAACTTGAGGAAAGGAAACAAAAGATGAACCTTCTTTGAGAGCTTCACCTGGATGGTCCAGACAGTTTGGGTCTATGATAATTGATGGACCTGCAGGAGGAATCTGTGAGGAGGCCCCCACATTCACCAGACTCAACAATCAAAAGAAGACGTGAGGGGCTCCAGGGCAGCTTCATTTTGGTTAGGGTGGTAAGCAGGAATTATGGGAATTATGAGAAGGAGAGCCCTAAGGGAATTCATGGGTTTTAAAGAGTTAAAGCAGATTATCAAGTAGAGAATGCCACAGGTCTTGGATGAGAGCATACCTCAGCTCTAAGAGCTTCCAGGTGAGCCATGTGGGCTCCAGACAAAAAGCATATATTCTCTCAGTGAAGAGAGAGAAAGGTGCCATAATATGACCAAATATTTACCTTTTCTCCTTGTATTTGATAGGCTTGCCACTGAAAAGACACCAAGAGAGAAAACAATGAAAAGCTGAAGTTACTGATAGGTCAAGGCATAAAAATGGAAAATGAATGCTATTAGGAAGGGGAGATGGAATCCAAAGGGATGGTGCCTGGCATACAGAGGAGAGTCACTCTCTTCTCCTGCCTTGGAGCCCTTCTGGTCCACAATAGGAAGAACAGAGACAATATCACATCATCATCCACCAACCAGCTCATCAGCTGCCTTCTCCTTTTCTCCAGTTCCAAGTCTCTCATGTACAATGTGTTCACTCTGGAGGGACAGGAATAAAAATCTGTTCCTACAAGGGTCACCAACTTGTCTCGGTTTCCTGGTCTTTCCCAGGTTTCCCACTGAAAGCTCATGTCCCAAGAAACCCTCAGTCGTGAGAAAATCAGGAAAACTGGTCACTCTAACTCTAACTTCAAGATTTCTTATTGTACATTCTCTGAGACAAATGATCAATTTGATGTTGGGGTACACCAATTAAGTAATATTTTCAAGCAAGGAAAAATCTGCCATCTGCATTTAGAGAAGTTTCACTATTTCAGTGAAACTGACCCAAATTAGGTACTGGGATCCAAGAGAACTGAAAAGAAACCCATGGTACCCTGCTGTTGACCTGGCTCAGTCCTCATGTTGTAAGTGTAAGGTACAAGCTCCGCTATGGATCAGACACTCCCTCAGTTAGCATCGTGGTCAGCATGTAGAAGCTGTGTGGACTTGGATTGGATATATCTACTCTGTAAGCCTCAGTTCACTCATTTATAAATGGGGGTGATAATTTTACCTGCCATTAGGGATAAGGGGAATAATTCCCACACAGCCCATGGCACAGAGCCCCCCTAAAAATTTGCTCCACACAGGTCACCTGCGACTGCTTACATTTTAGCATTTCTCTTCATTCCCCAAGTTAAGTATTTCTTTACTCAGCCAATTAGAGACAAAACAATGTTCTAAGATCTACTCTAGCCAGAAAACTCAACCGGGACCCTGTCTTAGCTCCTTTTCTAGTCCCTGAGGCTGCACCAGTCTTATGGGAGAACAAAGAAAAGACACCCAACCTCAAGTGTTCCATCAATTCTACCTTGGGGGATAAAAGTCATGGTTTGCAGGATGCAGCCTACAAGTTACCAAATCATAAAATATCCCTATGACCTCCTGTGACATCTCTGGACTGAACCCTTGGAAAAGTGGGTCCCTCAATCCAGCTCCACCTTTGAAAACTCCTGTGCTATAGATCCTGAGATGCAACCTTGAAGCTTGGAGAAGAAGCAGACCCTCAAATGTAACCCAAGTAAAGCACCCTCTAGTGTCTAAGATGAATATTCACCTCAGGGGATGCTTCTGCTTTAGTAATGACCACCCCTCATGTTTGTCTATGGTGTTATGACTTTTAGTGGAGTTTCAGGGTTCATTCCCTCCATATGTTCCTCATTTTACTAGAGCTGAGGCTCAAAAGGTTGTGTGATTTGGCCAAGGTCACATAGCCACTTACTAGCTTCTAGCTGCAAGCCCAGGGCACATGCTTCCTCTACAATGGTTTACTGACATTGGTTTACTCACAAAGGAACAAGAAAGTAAACATGAAACATATTAGTTGTTCCAGTCAAGTTGTTCCCTGGCCTATGGCTTTGAGATCCCACTGATAGCACCTATCTGAAAAAAGCAATAAGCTCTTATCTGTTCAGGGACTGCAGATGGACATCTGAAGCTGGACTTTAGTGGGACGAGCAAGCAGAGGGACAATTGGTGCACTGCACAGGTCCAGACATGAGAGGAGAGCACCCCAATGAGTAGAGCAGCTCCTCAAGGAAGAAGCCCATGTGGTCGGCAAAGGCAAATGGTGGTACATAAAGGCACAAGGCTAGGAATGCTGGGCCAGGGCAAGAGAGATGAGAAAATAGTGAGGAAAGGGTGAAACGAGCTGGTGCAGACTAAGCAGAGAGAGAGAGAAGGGCTGGAGAGAGAGAGGGTATGAGGGAGATGGGATTAAGGGCTTTCCCAGAAGAAATGTTACCCTTTATGTTTGGGCCAGCATTCTGGAACCTCATGTATTAATGCTTTTCCTAGGGCCCGGCCCCTGGCCCACTTTGGCTCCCCCTTCCCAGGCATTCCTAAGCTGCTCTTGGTGAGCCCTGTTCCTTACTGCTCCTCTACTTGCTGCTGCTACACTTGTCATAAGTCATTGCCCAGTGCAGAGCACACCCACCTCCAGGGGCATTCTCCAGGGCCCCAGTTACCCCATGATGGCCACTTGGACTCATCCCAAGCTCGGTTTCCCACCTAGCCTCTTCCTGAAGGACACCCCTGGAAACATCTCCAAAGCAAGACCATGTGCGATTCACTTTGAGCCAAACCCTGGGCTGCCCCCTACCCCTAGTAGAGCATCAGTATGTTTGCAAAAGGCAGAAGGACAGAAGGAAACAGGGCAATGAGGCAAGTTGTCCCACAGAATACATGTCAAGGTAGGGGACATGAGAGGCCAGAAAATGTTCAGATCAAGATGGCATCAGGCCGCTGGCATGAACAACCTCTCTGACCCTCTTCTTCCAGCACTAAGTGTGAATGAAGCCATACATTTTGCTTGGAGGAGACTATGAGGCAGCTTGCCAACCATGGAGCATTTTGTCAACAACAATCAAACTGAATAAAGTCTCCAGAGTTGAACAGGAAAGCAGAGAGAAGCCCAGGAGAAAGGGCTCATGCATTATGCATTACCTGTACCAAACAGCAAAACCCAAGCAAAGGCACAAGATGCCCCCATATTGATGAGCTTTGGCCAGGGGGCTTGGGCTATATAGAGACAGCCCTGAAATCTGATCTCTCTCTGGACCTGTAGGCCTGTGGGGCAGGGATAAGGGTGTTGCAAGACCTGTTTGGTTGTTATAGAAGAAAATGTGGCTAATTGGGCCAATTAGCACTTTTCTTTCTCAAGCAAATTTCCTGGTGCTTTGCCACCTAGATTGAGAAATGATGGGCAGATTCTTCCTCTCCTTGTCTCTTTCACTGATCTTGGAGGAAGAGTGACAAGTTGGCTATAGACCAACCTTATCTTCTGTTTGAGTAGTCTTCGCTGCCTTGTGCTAACTTGTAGCACTTTCACTTTGCCATCCTCTTGTAAGCCTCACAACAGAGAGGTAAAGAGCACAGGTCCAGAGGGGCCCAGAGACTTGCCCAAAATCACAAGACATCAGTGGCAGAATCAGGACAAGACCAAATCTCTTGACTGCTTGGGCTTTCTCAGAGCCCACTCTGAGCTCATAGTCTTTTGTTACACACAGGCAAAGGCACATAGACAGAGCATCAGTCTACTCAAGGCATGAATGGGTAAATTACAGCACCTGCAGATGTGGATCAAAGTGTGTATGGGTATACCTACACGGTGTTATTTATTACATTTATAAGGCTTTCCTAATACCAAGATCCCCATGGTTCAAGACACAGAAAAGTGGGAAGCAGATGTGGCTCAAACAGCTGGGTGCCCACCTACCACATGGGAGGTCTTGGGTTCGGCTCCCAATACCTCCTAAAGAAGATAAGCAAGACAAGTGAGCTGACACAATGGGCTGGAACTGTGAGCTGACCCAACAAGATGATGCAAAAAGATGACCCAATGAAGAAACACAATGAGGAAACACAATGACAGATACAACAAGGGGGAAGTGGAGGTGTCTCAAGCCATTGAGTGTCTCCCTTCTACATGGAGGTCCCAGGTTCGGTTCCCAGTGCCTCCTAAAAATAAGAGGGGCACACAACACACAGACATAGAGAGCAGACAGCAAACACCAACAACGAGGGATGGGAGAGAAAGAAAGCAAGAAAATAAATCTTAAAAAAAAAAGAAGACATAGGACAGTGTCATGGGTAAAAGAACACAACACAAGTTGTTTGGAAAACAGTCTAAAAGCTCCTCAAAAGGTTAAACATAGAGTTACCATGTGACCAGATATTTCCTTTCCTAAGTACATACTTAGGACAAATGAAAATATATGTCCACACAAAAACTTGTACAGGAACATTCATAGCAGCATGATTCATTAAAGCAAAAAATGTAAACAACACAAATGTCAATCAACTGACAAATGGTTAAGCTAAATCTGGCATATGCATACAATAAATGGGATGTTACTCAGTCATATAAAGGAATGAAATACTGATACATGCTACTACAACATTGTGAACCTGGAAAACATTATGCTAAGTGAGAGAATCCATCACCAAAGGCCACATATTGTATGATTCCATTTATAACTGATGTCCAAAATAGGCAAATCTATATAAAGAAACAGTAGATTAGCAGTTGCCTAGTGCTTGGGGGGAAGTTGGAGGAAAATGGAGAACGACTAATGAGGGATATGATTTCTTTTTGGGGTGAGGAAAATGTCTAAAGTTGACCATGGTAATAATTGCACAGTGCTGTGACTATGCTAATAAAACATTGAATTGTCCCCTTTAATTATTGAATTATATCTCAGTAAATTGTTATTAATGGAAGTAATATAAATAATATATTCATAGCACATATTGTGTCATATAGCATAATATGTACATAATACTTTTGTGACACCATTTCTTTAGGAGAGAAATTTTCAACCAGTTTTTTTTAAACCACCCCCACCCAAGGACATTTGACAATATGTGGAGAAATTTGTGGTTGCCACAACTAGTGGTGTGTGTGTTGTATGTAAGTTTAGTGGCATTTTTGGGTAGAGACCATGCATGCTAAACATCATACATTGCACAGTGTAGCCTCCCACACCCACAACATAGAACTATGGGGCCCAAAATGTCAATAGTGCTGAAATTACCATGTTACAGTAATTTCCAGGAGAGACACTGTTGAATCTAAGAGTAAGTATCTGTTACAGGTTGATACTACTAACAGCCAAAATTCCTACCAAGACATATTTGGCAGTTTACACACAACCATCCCATTTTACACACAACCAATTTACACCAACACTGGATTTTACAAATCTTTGAAAATGCTTTGTTGACCAAATATGCTAGAAATAATACCTCATTTTTTACATTTGCATTTCTCTAATTTCCAATGGGCTTGACATTTGTCATATTTTTAGCTGAACCATAGCTCTTCTATGAAATACCTGTTCTTACCTTTTAGTCAACTTCTATTTTCTTGTTCATCTTTCCCCTGTTGATTGTAGAAGACTTCCTTGTCCTTTCCAACCCTTACTTTTATTTACAGAGTGTTCTGTGGGTTCACAATGTGGATGGACATTCTAACTCAATTAGAACAGAGGAAAAGTCCATGAGCCATCTAGCCATTCAAAGATTTCCTGGCTGAAGAATATAGGAGCAAGAAGAGTTGGAAAGTTTTCTCTCCTTTCAGATTTTGATGCTATTTCTCTTTTAGTGGTTAAGAACTTCCTAATAGTGATTACTTGTTGCTTATTACTAGCTCCTTACAATTCTCCCTTTGTTTAAGAATTCCCCTTTCCTCTTCTATCCAGCTATCCTCCACAATCCCCCTAACTCACCACATTCCCTGACCCTGAGCAGTTACTTACATAACTTTAACTCTATTGACTGGGTTTCCAGGAGTCTAATTGTGGGAAACCATGACACCGCTCTGGAATCCAGTCTTCACCTTATGAGTTATTTGCTTTAGGACCTCTTAAAAAAATAGAAATAAAACATTGCAAATTCAAGTAAATCTTCCCTCCCAAGAGTTGTCCAGTATTACAAATCCAGTTTTGGTTATTCCTGTTCAGGTTTCCATAAATTAATTATACATTATTCATCCATAAACATTATACAGTGTCATGCCACAGGTTTTTAAATTTATATGATATCATTCTGCAAATTGTGTTTTCTTCACTCAGTATTATATATTTTACATTAATCCATGTTGAAAAGAATGGTTCTAGTTCATTCATTGTAACTGCTAACAAGTATTCTATTATAGGAATAATCTAAAATTCATTTGCCCATTTTTCCATTGATGGGCATTTTCGCAGTTACTGATTACTTATGAATGGAGTAACACATGATGTTTATTGAATTCCAAATGGGGATCCAGTTCTCCTGCCACTGATCCACCTGTCTCTTCTCGTGCAATAATATGCTATCCTATTATCACAGCTTTATTACATCCTAATAGCTGGTAGGCGCAGTCCCGCTCCTAAATGTATTTTTTGTTCCTTTCGATATTTGTCATGCTATTCTCTACCCTTTGCTTTTCCATTTGAATTTTTTGGACTATCTTGTCAAATTCCAAGAACATTTTCTGAAATTTTGATTGGAACAGCACTAAATGTATAGATTTACTGGGGGATAATTGACATTTTGATGGTGAGTCTTTTAACCCATCAACATTTATTCCACTTTTTAAATCAGGTTTTATTTATGTTCTTCAATACTGTTCTATAAATTTTGTCCACAGAAACTTAATACATATAATTGATTATTGCTATAAAAAGTATTATTAATTTTCCCACTTTTATCTAACAACTTTAATCTTAATATTAGTTCTAAAACTTTCACTGTAGAGTATCTTAAATTTTCAATATGTATCATATTGACTGAAAATAATCATAGTTTTATTTCTTCTTTGCCAATTCCCATAACCCTTCCCTCTTTTTTTATCTTATTAAAATAGCTAGAGCCTAGAACACAATGTCAATGGAAAGTAGCAACAGCAGCCATCCTGTCTTGCAACTACCTGACTGTAATGAACTTGCTTCTAAAGTCTCAAAAGTAAGTTAGGGAAGAGGTGTGATATGGGGCATTTTCAGGACTTGGAGTTGTCCTGAATGATATTGCAGGGACAGATGCAGGACATTGTTTATCCTGCCATAACCCACTGGATGGACTGGGGGAGCGCGTGAACTACAATGTAAACTGTGGTCAGTGCAGTGTGGCAGTGCTCCAGGATGTATTCACCAAAATGATGAAAGGGAATGTTGATGTGGGAGAGGGGAGGTAATATGGGAACCTCATGTTTTTTAACACAACATTTTGTGTGATCTATTTATCTTTTTTTAAAAAAGACAATAATAAAAATAAATTTAAAAAATAACCCTAAAAGGAGTGAGTTAAATATTTCCTTAGAATTTTTTGTAGTTGTACTTTATGACATTAAGGGAATTATCTTTGAATACTAGTTTCTAAACCTTTTTCTTACTTATCATTACAAATTGTTGAATATTTAAAATTTTTCTGCATCTATTGAGATGCTAGTATGGAGTTTATTGTTCTTCTATTAATATGTGAAATTACATTAAATGATTTTTCTTATTTTGAATTATCCTTACACTGTTGAGATAAATCCTATGTTGATTTGTAAATATTCTTTATGCTGCTTAATTCAATTTCCTAAAATTCTATTTTATCTATGTTTGCATTATATGTTCATGAATTTGATTAGAAACTTTCCTTGACTGTACTTTCCTTGACCTTTACTCATATCAGATTATGTGATAGATTTATTCTGAACTTGTAAAATGAATTGGATAGCCTTTTTGTTTCCTATAAGATATTGTAAATAAGATAAGGATTATTGAAGGCTTAGTTATACTTCCTACTAAAACCGGACCTGGTAGCTTTTGAAGTAGACAACTTTGGATTACTTATTCAATTGTTTAAATGATTATTCTTTTGTCTATGTTTTTATTTCTTTTAGTAACAACTTTGGTAATATTCAGGTACATATCTGAGTGCTGTTAATTGCATTCACAATGTTGTGCTTCCATCACCACTACCCATTACCAAAACATTTCCATCATTCCAAATGGACCCCTGTACATTTTTAATTTCCCAATCCTTACCCGCACCCTATTCTCTGGTAACTTGTATTGTAGATTCTCTCTCTATGAGTTTGCTTATTCTAATTGTTTCAAATCAGTGAGATCATACAATATTCGTCTTTTTGTGTCTGGCTTATTTCACTCAACATGATGTTTTCAAGGTTCATCTATGTTGTCACAAGTATCAGGACTTCATTCCCTTTTTTTTTTTTTTTTCTCCTATCTGGCTGTGTCTTTGTCGTTTTGGTGCATTGCTTTGCAGCGTGGGGGCCTGTACCTCTCCACACTGCACAGGTCTGGGACACCTTTTTTTTCTTTTTTTTTTTTTTGCCAGGAGGTACTGGGGATTGAATCCACGTCCTCCATATGACATATGGGAGCTCAATTGCTTGAGCCACAACTGCTTCCCAGGACTTTATTCTTTTTTAAACAACTGAAAAATATTCCATTAAATGTATATACTACATTTTGTTTATCCATTCATCAGTGGATGGACATTTGGGTTGCTTCCATCTTTTGTCAATTGTAAATAATGCCACTATGGGGGCGGCGGACTTGGCCCAGTGGATAGGGCGTCTGTCTACCACATGGGAGGTCCACGGTTCAAACCCCGGGCCCCCTTGACCCGTGTGGAGCTGACCCATGCACACTGCTGATGCGCGCAAGGAGTGCCGTGCCACGCAGGTGTGTCCCCCGCATAGGGGAGCCCCACGCACAAGGAGTGTACCCCGTAAAGGAGAGCCGCCCAGTGTGAAAGAAAGTGCAGCCTGCCCAGGAATGGTGCCATACACACAGAGAGCTGACACAACAAGATGATACAACAAAAAGAAACACAGATTCCTGTGTGGCTGACAACGACGGAAGCGGACAAAGAAGGCGCAGCAAATAGACACAGAGAACAGACAACGGGGGGGGGGGAAGGGGAGAGAAATAAATCTTTTTTTTAAAAAATAATGCCACTATGAACATAGGTGTGCAAATATCTGTTTGAGTCCCCAATTCTTTTGGATTCATAACTAGCAGTAGAATTGCCGGGTCCTATAGTTCTATATTCAGCTTTCTGAGGAACCGTGAAACTATCTTCCACATCAGCTGTACCATTTTTACATTCCCACCAGCAACAAATGAGTGCTCCTATTTCTCCACATCCTCTCCAACACTTGTTACTTTCCATTTTTCTAAAGAACAGCCTTTCTAATGGGTGTGAAATGATATCTCATTGTGGTTTTGATTTGCATTTCCCTGATGACTAATGATGTTAAGCATCATTTTCATGTGCATTCTGGCCTCTCTTCTTGGAGGGATGTCTATTTAAGTCTTTTTGCCCATTTTTAAATTGGCTTGTTTGTCTTTTTGTTGTTAGGTTGAAGGATTTCTTTATATATTCTGGATATTAAACATTTATCAAATATGTGGTTTCTAAATATTTTCTCCTATTGTGTATGTTGTCATTTTACTTTCACGCTTAAGTCCTTTGATGCACAAAATCTGCTGTCTTTTAAGATGTGATGTAATTCATCTAGTTGTTGATTTATTCTTATCTATCCTAATCTATCCTACTCCAAGGATACCTTTAATATAAAGACTTATGACTTCCATTTCTTGTGGAATATCCTTCACCACTAACTCATCGACTATTTCTTGTGTGCCATCCCAGCCCTCTTTTCTTCAGGAGTTTCTATTAGATAAGTTTTGGAATCTCTCAATTGATCTTCCATGTCTCTTCCATTTTTTAAAAATTTGTTTTGTCTTTTGGTGCTGCATTCTAGATTAGTTCCCTAGTATCTTCCAAATGATTAACATGATCTTGAACCATGTATAACCTAGAGTGTACCCCATCTATTCTACGTTTTAGTTCAATGACTATACATTTCCAACATTTCTCGTTGTTTTTTTTTTTACATATCCACCTGTTCTTATTGTTTTCTGCTGCCAATGTTTTATGTTTTTTAAAATAAAACTTATGGCTCTCCCCTTTTCTTCTTCCTTTCCTCTCAACTATCCATTCTTTCACTCTCCTTCCTGGTATGAAGGAGTATGAGGTGGGCCTGCCCCAGGAGTAGAGAAGCAGGTGCCACAGGAAAGCATATCAGCAGTGTGTCCACCATCACACAAGGCCACAGATTACTGAGGGAAGGGCGGACACCATGTGCTGGCTTGAAGGTAGTATACCAGCTGGCCCTTGAAAATATAGGGTTCCTGGGGCTGGGGAGCACAGTGGTGGAAGGTGAAAAATTGGCTTGAGTGGGGGTGTGCTTACATTGATTAAATGAATAAGTTGACTAAACAAATAAAGTAAATATATTGAAAATAATATAAGCCAGATTTCTCAGCAAAATTATTTTAAAACATGAGATAGGATAAGGCTACAAAGAACTAATATATTTTGGATTGGAATTGAAGTGTTATATGCTCTCAGAGTTTGTAAAATAAACATATGTAGATATAGAAATGGTTATAGATGTGTGTGTATGTGTGTGGAGGTTAATATATATATACATATATTTTCTTTTTTCTTTTTGGCTTAAACAATGAGAATTTTTTTATATTAAATTGTCTTTTTTTTAAGGTACATAGATCACCAAAAAAATGTTATATTAAAAAATATAAGAGGTTCCCACATATCCCAAACCCTATCCCCCCCAGTCCTCCCACATCAACAGTCTCTTTCATCATTGTGGCACATTCATTGTATTTGGTGAATACATTTTGGAGCACTGCTGCACCACATGGATTATAATTTACATTGTAGTTTACACTCTCCCCCAGTACATTCAGTGGGTTATAGCAGGATATATAATGTCCAGCATCTGTCCCTGCAATATCATTTAGGACAACTCCAAGTCCCAAAAATGGCCCCACATCTCATCTCTTCTTTTTTCTCCCGGCCCTCAGCAACTACCGTGGCCACTTTCCCCAGATCAGTGCTACAGTTTCTTCCATTACTAATCACAATACAATAGTTCTATAATAGAATACAAGTAAGTTCACTCTAATCCATATTTTATTCCTCCATCTTGTGGACCCTGGGTTGGTGATGTCTGCTCCACCTCTATAACGAGAGGGTCTTAGATCCCACATATTTAATGGATGCAATTCTCCTGCTTGGAATTGTAGGCACTCTCGGTTCCCAGACATCTGAGTGGTTGACCACCTTCACCTCCCTATTATTTACTGCCTCATGGTTTTGAGGTTAGGAGAAGTATAAATCAAGGCATCAGCAAGGTGATGCTTTCTTCCTACAGACCTTGGTGTTCTGGGGCTGGCTGGCTGCCAATGATCCTTGGGGTTCCTTGGCTTTTTTGTCATATGGAAATGCATATGGGGACATCTTCTCCTTTCTCTTTTGGATTTCATTGACCTCCAGCTTCTGACTGCAATCTGTGGCCTCTCTCTCTCTCTGGTCTTCTCTGCAAGGCCTCCAATAATAGGATGAAGACCATCCAGATCAGTTGGGCCACACCTTAACAGATGTAACCTCGTCAAAATGTCCTATTTACAATGAGTTCACACCCACAGGAATGGATTAAGATTAAGAACATGCCTTTCTGCAGTACATAACTCCAAGCCACCACAAGGAATAAAAAGACTACTTGTTAAGCAATTGGTAGCTGCAGTGCCAGCTACAGTAATAGGAGAAAGTGCTTTACAAGCATGAGCTCAGGGAATATTCACAATACTAGTAGAAGATAGGTACTGTTCTCTGTTGTAGAGATGAGAAAATCAAAGCCAAGTACATATGCAAGTTCTTCTGCTAGACAGCAGGCTATTCACCTTCAATGCCTAGACCAGCAGGCTGAATGCTTACATGGCTGGTGGGAGGAAAACAACTGTGTGTACTGAACACACGTGCATCTCTCCAGAGCTTTGGGAGCAGGAGTACTGGGTAAGTGATGATCAGAGGTGGATCCAGGGTTGGCCAGGCTTGGTGCATATGCAGTTTGGAGTCCCTCTCCAACTTATCATAGACTTCACCCATGTAGGCATCAGCTTGCAACCTTTCTCTCTCCCCTCAAATTCCTTTAAGCCTAACTTCCAGTTACTCTAGCTCTCTGAAACAGCGCGGTTTGCTTGTTTCACATCAGAGAGGTCATGTAGTATTTGTCCTTCAATGTCTGGCTTGTATCACTCAACATAAGGTGCTCAAAATTCATCCATGTTATGACATGTGCTTGTACTGTATTCCTTCCAATAGCTGAGGAGTATTCCATTGTATGGATAGGCCACATTTTATTTATCCATTCATCTAAGTAGTATTTCATTGCATGTATTTTCCACATTTTATTTATCCTATCAAATTGGCATTTGGGTTGATTCCAGCTTTTGGCAATAGTGAATAATGCTGCTATGAACATTGGTGTGCATATATTGGTTTGTGGCATTATCTTCAGTTATTCTGGGTATATACCCAGCAATGGAATTCCTGGGTCATATGGCAAATCTATAGCTAACTTTTTGAGAAACCACCAAACTGTCCTCCAGAATGGCTGGATCCTCTGTGTTCCCATCAGCAGTGGATGAGTGTTCCCATTCCTCCATATCCTCTCCAGCACTTGTAGTCTTCTGTTTTGTTTTTTTTTTTATAGCTGCCAATCTAATGGGAGTAAGATGGTATCTCACTGTAGTTTTGATTTGCATTTCCCTAATAGCTAATGATTTTGAGTATTTTTTCATGTGCTTTTTAGTCATTTGTATTTGTTTTTTGGAGAAGCATGTGTTCAAGTCTTTTTTCCATTTTTTAAATGGCTTATGTGTCTTTTTATTTTTGAAATATAGGAGTTCAATATATATGCAGGATATAAGTCTCCTATAAGATATATGGATACCAAATATGTTCTCCCATTGTGTAGGCTCTCTTTTCACTCTCTTGACAAACTCCTTTGAGATGCAAAAGGCTTTAATTTTTAGGAAGTCCCATTTATCTATTTGTTCTTTTGCTACTTATACTTTGGGTGTGAAGTTCATGAAGCCATTTCCTATTATAAGGTTCTGTAAATGCCTCCCTACGTTGTTTTCCAAGGTCTTTATGGTCTTGCTCTTACATTTAGGTCTTTGATCCATCTCAAGTTGATTTTTGTATAAGGTGTGAGATGGTAATCCTCTTTCCTTCTTTTACATATGGATATCCAATTCTCTACGCACCATTTGTTGAAGAGACCATTCTCTCCCAGTTGCGTGGGCTTGGTGGCCTTGTCGAATATCAGATAAGTGTATATATGAGAATCTGTATCAGAACTCTCAATTGAGTTTCATTGTTCTGTGTGTCTATCCTTGTGCCAATACCATGCAGTTTTCACTACTGTAGCTTTGTAGTATGTTTTGAAGTCAGGTAGTGTGATTCCTCCAGTTTCATTTTTCTTTTTCAATATGTCTTTGGCTATTCAAGGTCTCTTTCCTTTCCAAATAAATTTCATAGTTAGTTTTTCTAGTTCATTAAAAAAATGCTGTGTTGATTTTTATTGGGATTGCATTGAATCTGTAGATCAGTTTTGGTAGGATAGACATCTTAATAATATTTAGTCTTCCTATCCATGAACAGAGAATATTCTTCCATTTATTTAGGTCTTCTTTGATTTCCTTGAACAGTGTTGTGTAGTTTTTTGTGTAAGTCTTTTACATCTTTAGTTAAATTTATTCCTAGGTATTTGATTTTTTTATTTACTATTGTAAATGGTATTTGTTTCTTGATTTCCTCCTCAGATTGCTCATCATCAGTGTACAGAAATGCTACTGATTTTTGTACATTGATCTTATACCCTGTGACTTTACTGAATTCATTTGTAAGTTCTAGAAGCTTTATTGTAGACTTCCCAGTGCTTCCTATGTATAGGATCATGTTATCTGCAAATAGTGAAACTTTGACTTCTTCCTTTACTATTTGGATCCCTTTTATATTTGGTTCTTGCCTCAGTGCTCAAACAAGTACTTCTAATACAATGTTAAATAGAAGGGGTTATAGTGGGCATCCTTGTCTTGTTCCTGATCTTAGAGGGAAAGATGTTAGGATTTCACCATTGTAAATGATGTTAGCTGTGGTTTTTCATATATACCCTTTATCATGTTCAGAAAGTTTCCATCTATTCCTGTCTTTTGCAGTGTTTTTATCAAGAAAGGGTGCTGTATTTTGTCAAATGCTTTTTCTGCATTTATAGATATGTGATTTTTTTCCTTCAATCTCTTTATGTGGTGTATTACATTAATTGATTTTCTTATGTTGCACCATCCTTGCATACCAGGAATAAAACCCACTTGGTCATGGTGTATAATTTGTTTAAAGTGTTGTTGAATACGATTAGCAAGTATTTTGTTGAGGATTTTCACATCTAGATTCATTAGAGAGATTGGTCCGTAATTTTCCTTTCTTGTGATATCTTTGTTTGGCTTAGGTATTAGGGTAATGTTAGCATCATAAAATGAGTCAGGCAATAGTCCTTCTGTTTCAATTTTTTGGAAGAGCTTAAGCAAGATTGGAGTTAGTTCTTTCCGAAATGTTTGGTAGAATTCATCTGTGAAGCTATCTGGCCCAGGGCTCTTTTTTTTTTTAACTTTAAGGATTTTTATTAATTACAAAGGAAACACTCCCAAAAATATGATTTTGTTTTGTTTTTGTTTTTGTTTTTTTTATTTATTTATTTTTAATGATACATTCAAAAAATATGAGGTCCCCATATACCCCTTCACCCCCCTCACCCCACTCCTCTCATAACAACAACCTCCTCCATCATCATGGGACATTCATTGCACTTGGTGAATGTTGAACTCGGTTACCCACTGGCGTGAGGACGACGGAGATAAACACACTCCAGAGACCGGTTCAGGACATGAATCTACTTTATTGCGCAGCATCAGCGGCTTATATAGAATAAATGGCGGGCTGTTAGTTAGCTATTGGCGCTAGCGCAGAGTTGCTTTATATGTAATTTTTTAATTGGACTGTATGCCAACAGACGGAGGCAGGAGGGTGGCGTTTGATTGCTTCTGCTCTCTGCCGGTGCGCCATCTTTAGGATGTGCCCTAAAGCGTGTACACCTGAGAGTTTGCTTATCTGGCGGTGCACAGCACAGTGAGACTGAAGGTTTCAGCAGCTCTGCCCATAGATGAATACATCTCTGAGCACTGCTGCACCACGTGGTCAATGGTCCACATTATAGTTTACACTCTCCCCCAGTCCACCCAGTGGGCTGTGGGAGGACATACAATGTCCAGTAACTGTCCCTGCAGTACCACCCAGGACAACTCCACATCCTGAAAATGCCCCCACGTCACATCTCTTCTTCCCTCTCCCTACCCTCAGCAGCTGCCATGGCCACTTTCTCCATCTCAATGCTACATTTACTTCCATTACTAATCACATTAGTTCCAGAATAGAGTATCAGTAAGTCCACCCTAATCCATACTCCATTCCTCCATTCTGTGGACCCTGGGATGATCATGTCTGCTCCAGGGCTGTTTATATTTGGGAGGTTTTTAATGACTGATTCTATCTCTTTACTTGTGATTGGTTTGTTGAGGCCATCAATTTTTTCTTTTGCCAATGTAGGCTGCTTATGTGTTTCTAGGAATTTGTCCATTTCCTCTAAATTGTCTGTCTTGTTGGAATATAGTTTTTCAAAGTATCCTCTTATGATAGTCAATTATTTCAGTGGAGTCAGTGGTGATATTCACTTTCTCATCTCTTATTTTGTGTATTTGCATTTTCTCTCTTTTTTTCTTTGTTAGTCTAGCTAAGGGTTTGTTAATTTTATTGATCTTCTCAAAGAACCAGCTCTCTGTTTTGTTTATTTTTTTGAGTGCTTCCTTATTTTCTATTTCATTTAGTTCTACTCTGATCTTTGATATTTCTTTCTTTCTTCTTTCTTTGGGGTTTGTTTGTTGTTGTTTTTTTTACTAATTCCTCCAATTGTGCAGTTAGTTCTTCAATTTTAGCTCTTTCTGCTTTTTTGATGTATGAATTTATGGCTATGAATTTCCCTCTCAGTACAGCTTTTGCGGCATCCCATAAGTTTTGATATGTTGTGTTATCATTTTCATTAGTTTCAAGGTACTTATTGATTTCTGTTGAGATTTCCTCCTTGACCCACTGTTTTTCTAAGAGTGTATTTTTTAGCTTCCATATCTTGGTGCCAAATCTGCATTTCTGGCCCTTGCAGATTTCCAGCTTCATTCCACTCTAGTCAGAGAAATTATTTTGTGTGATTTCTATCTTTCTGAATTCATTGAGACTTTCTTTGTGGCCTAGCTTGTGGTCTATCTTGGAGAATGGTCCATGTGCACTTGAGAAAAATGTATATCCTGCTGTATTTGGGTGTACTGTTCTGTATATATCTATTAGGTTCAGATTCTCTAAAATATTGTTCAAAGTCTTTGTATCTTTATTGATTATCTTTTGAGATGTTCTGTCCAAAGTTGATAGTGGTGTATTAAAGTCCCCCACTATAATTGTAGAGGCATCTATTCCTTCACGTAGTTTCTCCAGTGTTTGCCTCACATATTCAGAGGTGCCCTTATTGGGAGCATAATGTTTATGATTGTTCTTTCTTCTTGAAAGATTTTCCTTTTCACTAACATGTAGCATCCAATTTTGCTTCTCACAATAGTTTTGCATTTAAAGTCTATTTTGTCTGATATTAATATAGCTACATCTGCCCTTTTTTGGTTATTGTTTGCCTGTAAGATTGTTTTCCAGCCACTCACTTTCCATCTCCTTGAATCCCTGGGTCTAAGATGTGTTTCTTGTAGACAGCATATAGATGGGTTATATTTCCTTATCCAATCTTCCAATCTGTGTCTCTTAACAGGTGAGTTTAATCCATTGACCTTCAGTGTTATTACTTGCTAGGAATTACTTATATTAGCCATATTGTCTTTGGATTTATGTTTATCATATGTTCTTTGTTTTTTTTTTTTCTCTTTTTGTCATTTTAGTTGATCTTACACTCTCTCCCAACTCTGTCTCTCCTGTTTTTTTCTTTCCTCCTGCAGAACTCCCTTTAGTGTTTATTAAAGGGCAGGTTTCTTGTTGGCATACTCTCTTAGTTTCTGTTTATCGTGAATATTTTGAATTCTCCATCATTTTTAATGCTAGCTTTGCTGGATATATTCTTGGTTGCAAATTCCTTTCTTTTAGTACTATGTCATACCACTGCCTTCTTGCCTCCATGGTTTCAGTGAGAAATTAGCACATAATCTTACTCAGTTTCTCCTGTATGTGATGGTTCTCTTTTCTCTTGCTGCTTTTAGTATTTCTCTTTGTCTTGCACATTGGATAATTTGACAAGTATATGTCTTGGGATAGGCCTGTTGGGATTTATGCTGTTTGGGGTGGGTTGTGTTTCCAGGACATGTACATGCATCTCCCTCAAGACGTTTGAGAAATTTTCAGCCATTATTTCCTGCAACACCCCTTCTGTTCCCTTTCCCTTCTCTTCTCCTTCTGGGATGCCTATGATGTGCATGTTTGTGTGCTTTGCATTGTCATTCAGGTCCCTAAGTCCCTGCTGGATTTTTTTCTATCTTTTTATCAATCAATTATACTGTTTGATTTCAGATGTACTGTCTGCCACATCACTAATACTTTCCTCTGCCTCTTCAAATCTGCTGTTATTTGCTGACAGTGTGTTTTTGATTTCTTGGATTGTGCTGTTCATCCCCATCATATCCATTATCTTTTTGTGCATGATTACAATTTCTTTTGTATGCTCTCCAAGTGTTTTCTTAATATGCTTAATCTCTCCCTTCACTTCATTGAATTCGTCCATGATACATGTTTTGAGAGCTTAAATTATTTGCTTGGTGTTCCACTTCTCTTCTTGGTTTTTAGTTTGTTCATTGGATTGGGCCATGTTTTCCTGATTATTGGTATGGTCTTTAGTTTGTCTGGTTTTTTTTGCTGTCTGGTCATCATTTTATCTTGTTGGGTTTATTCAGTTGATTAGCTTCTTCATCTTGGGATTTAATTAGTTGTTTTTGTGTGCCTGTTAAGTCTTCTCTTTGTCATTTTGTTCTTCTTACTCTATTTCCTTGTCATTGGCTAAGTTCCCTTGAGCAAGCACTAATTCTGCTGCAGTCTCTCCAGATCAACATCCAGTAGGCTCCCAAAACAGCCTGCTCCAGCAAAATTCCATCACCACACAGCCAGTCCTTTGCAAGAGAGATGACAACAGTGTACTTATTCAGATGCCATCTTGCCTGGTATTCCACATATTTTTCAACTCTACCCACTGAGAAGGCCTGCAAGCAATGATACTCCAATAACAAAAAGCACAACAAGCACCAGATCTTGGTTTCTAAATCCTATACTCCACTAAAAAGAATCAGGGTCCTTTGGAGAAATAGTTAATTCCAGAGCCAAGGCAGGGGAAGTACAAGTTGAGCCTGGAATGACTCCTTATGCCAGAAAATATGGAATTACATAAATTATGATAGAAATACATCAAGAGGATACAAGAGTCACCTTGAAAGAGCTCCCACTTACAAAATATGACACAAATTGAACATCAAAATTAATAGTAATAGGCGGCTGACTTGGCCCAGTGATTGGGGCGTCCGTCTACCACATGGGAGGTCCGCAGTTCAAACCCCAGGCCTTCTTGACCACTGTGCAGCTGGCCCACGCACAGTGCTGATGCATGCGGGGAGTGCTGTGCCACACAGGGGTGTCCCCCACAGGGGGGACCCCCACACACGGGGAGTGCGCCCTGTAGGGAGAGCCACCCAGCGCAAAGGAGGGTGCAGCCTGCCCAGGGGTGGTGCTGCACACGCGCAGAGCTGACACAACAAGATGACGCCACAAAGGGAGACACAGATTCCCATGCCGCTGACAACAGAGGCGGACAGTGAAGAGGACGCAGCGAGTGGACACAGAGAACAGACAATTGGGGTGGGGGGGTAGGGGAGAGAAATAAATTTTTTAAAAATTAATTGTAATAATGGATTACAACCTATTGGAAAAAAATAGAAATCCATGAGTGCACACTGATATAAACAAATGAATTAATTATTGAAAAAACACAAAATCACAGAAAAGGGGAAACTTCCTTTAAGGAAGAAGGCAAACTAATAAATATAGAAGGAATGATAGAAACAGAAAATCACTATGTGGCAACAATCTCAGAGGTGGCTGATTTAAGCAGGAGTTGTCAATAGAGGATAAGGCTGATAGGTGGAGCTTTAAATCTCAAAATATCTTCCCATAGAATGCTAATCTGATACAAAGGTGAAGAAGGTGGCTTTGCCATGAGCTGGTGTTCAGGGTGAACAGTATCACTGGGTATGACTCCATATCCTGACCCCTGCAGGTGATGCAAACTTCATTTCAGGGATATTCCTGCCAAGACACATGGCCTGCGTGCCACAAGGAAGCATCGGATGGGCCAGATTCAGGGGCATCCTGAAGACTGGAAGGCCTCCGCTGTTTAACACTGCCAAGGGCAAGAAAGTCAGGAAAAAAGGAAGAATCTTTCAAATTTGAAAATACTGTGAAGATACTGTAGAGACGTGACAGCTAAATGCAACATGTATTTTTGAGGTGAATCTTGAAAGTTCGTCTTTGACAGCAACAGCCTAAGGACAGTTGACGCAATCTGAATGGGTCTTTGGACTAGGTGATAGGGTGCTACCTTCACCAACAGGTGATTTTTTTAATTGGTGGTGTCAAGGGCAAGTGTCTTTGGAGAAACTTCACACTGGTCTTTTCAGGGGTGATGGGATATCATGCCAGTAGCTTGCTCTAAAATAGTTCAGAAAAAAAGACAAATGACAATGGGAAATGATAAAGATGGCAAGAGGGTGATGAGGCAAATGCAGTGAGATGTTAACAGAGAGAATCTGCTTTAGGGGAACAGGAGAATTCTTTGGACTGTTCTTGCAACTTTTCTGTAAGTTTGAAATTATTTCAAAATAAATTTTTCAAAAATCATTATGCCTTCAGCTATACTTTTGATCATCCTCATTTTTTTTATTAAAGTCTTTGCAGGAATGTTATTGAAAAATAATCTAGAATAATAGGTAAATCCATAGAAAGCAGCCTGGTGGCTGCCAAGGGCTGGAGGAAGGGGAGACTGTGGTGATAGCTTGATTGGTAAGGGGGTTTTATTTCAGGTAAGGAAAATGTTTTGGAACTAGATAGAGATGGTAGTTGCACAGCGCTGAGGGTATACTAAATACCACTGAGTTCTATACTTTAAACTGGTTAATTTTATGTTATGTGAATTTCACCTCAATAGAAAAGAATATTTTCAAAATTAACACGGAGTGAATTTCTGTTCCAATTGTTGATTTTTTGCCTATCATTCTTAGCATTTAATTCAACGTATTTTGGAATTTTATTTTACTGAGTCATTTGTAGTGGGAGTTTTTTCACTATTATTCTCTCTGCATCTCTCTCCTTCCCTGCCTTCCCTCCTCCTTATGATCTCCACCCCCACACTCCCCTCTCCTGGTCTTGGTGGTTTACAGTGGCCTCCACCTGGCTCTCTCCTGAGCCCGTAGCCCAGAACCAAATGGCCCTCTAGTGATCCAGGAGGAAGGGAAGATCTAGCCAGAGGTTCAGGGGTGATTGGGCCGCTTCTGTGCCTCTGCCTCCCACAGCAGTGGGACCACGTTCAGGAAAAGGATGTTATCAGCCTCCCTTAGCTGTGTTGGAGATGGGTGGGTGGACACACTTCGCTCTGACTGGTTAGCAGGTCCCTTGCCCCTTCTCAAATGTCCCTGGGAGATTCGTGAATGCCCAGCTTTCCCTGCACCCACTGAGCTCCAGCCCCATTCACCATTTTTGCTTCTGCTACCTTGGAAACATATATCTTCTATGTAAATGCAGGTACGAGCTTTTTGCTTTCACTTTTCATAGCTTACCCCTAACTGCTATATGTTGAACGCCGAGCAGATTTTCAGAGCTGAGGCCACTGCTCCATTGTCTTAGTAAACTGAAGCAGCTGACACCTACACATAAGCACACAGCACATGAACACACACACACACACTCTAAGGCCTGTGTGTGCTTTTGTAACACGGGATCTCTTTGATCAATTAAAGATTAATGGACTTTAATCCTATCACCCATTTGGGTCTCTACCCCTAAGGGCCTAAATCAGTAAAATGACCCCAAAACTGACCTGAGCCAAGGGCAGAATCCAAAGGCCTGTCTTGGGTGATGGAGGCAAGTCAGAAACCACCTTTGGATCCTGCAGATTTGACCTGGAGCCCTGCCTCAGTTTCTCTCCAATCTGCTCTGTTTGAGGGTTGTTAATATTTCCCTGGGCCCCTTTTCCCTTATCACTTGTTCTCCAGAGTCTAGGGTGACCAGCTGCCCCAGTTTGTCTGGGACTGAGGGGATTTCCAGGACATGAGATTCTCAGAGATAAAACTGGAAAAGCCCCAGGCAAATAGGGACTCATCAATCCCTCTACCCTTGTCCTGGGGTAACATAATCGAGAATTCAGGGATCAAAGGAGGGCGGAGCAGAGATTTTAGGAACCACATGGCCTTCCCCATGCAACAGGAGTGAACCAGGACCCCCACCAATCCTAACAGGAGATGCTCCCACAAAGATTTTACAGACTCCAAAGTTCCAGTAGCTTCCTGACTCTTTCCACCCACTCCACTCCTATCCTGACCCCTCATGGGAGGCAGGTGACTTGTCACGAGGCAGCCTCCTCTGGACGCTGAGCAGTTCCTGGTCCTCAGTCCCCTTGCTCTCACATCACAGTCCCAGCATTTCAGAAGCTCAGGCACCCTCGAGGGCAAGAACAATCTCAGGGTGGCGATACCCCCTTAGCCACTCAGGCCAACCCTCAGCCCTCCTAGACATAAATGCTCAACAGGGTAAGTCTCAAGAAGCAAATATTCTTTACCTTTGTCACCCGTAGCCCTATATACAGAAGGCTGTAATGGGTCCAAGAACAGAGGCAGGCTGGTCAAGGGAGGGACCCTAACTCCCTGAGAGCAGCGGGAAGCCTTGGGGTGAGTGCCAGCCCTTTCAAAGCCACCTGGACTGTGGAGAGCGCCCCCTGCAGGCTGTGAACGGAGGATGGAACAAATTTTGAAATTTTTCACCCCTCCATGTTCACTGCTCAATCTCTATTAATATTAGCCCTCACCGTGATGGCGTGTGTCATAATTCAGACTTTTGAAATATGCTGGGTCTTGGCCTCTCCTTGTTCTTTCTCAGCAGCAGCCCAAGACTTAGCAGTCGGGTCAACAGAGGCCTCAAGGCCCCCGGGTGACTCCATCACACAGCCTGGGAGTCTTGCGCAAATGTTTGTCTTTGGTTTGGCAGGTGTGCCGTTCCTCATTTCAGAGCTTGAACAGAATACAGGCTCTTTGCCTCACACCAGTGTAGAATTCCAAGGAAATGGAACTGTCACCTTGAGCAGGCCCCAGGTCATACATCCAAAACTGGGTTGAGAGGCAGGCGTCCGACAGGCTTTGGTGCTGGGTTGAGGAAACGTGAACTGGGGCAGGGTCTCCATGTCTTGCCCTTGGAGTCTTGGGCCTTGCTCCAGGGGCCGGGGGGGGGGGGGGGGGGAGGGGGGGGAGAGGAGGGAGTGGAGCCTGAGAAGACGCAGGTGGGAGGTAAGAGAGGGCAACATGAGAAAAGATGCCTACACCCACCTCCAGGCATTGCCCCAGCCGCAGGCTCTAGGCAATACTGAGTGAGACCCCATGGGGTCCTCTGTGCCTCAGCCCCACCCCCTGGGCCACTGTCCTCCATCTGCCCCAAACCCAGCCAGTCCTGAGGAGGCAGGGAGGAAAGAGGCCGTCACAGCGTTCCCAGGGACCCATCCTTCTGGCCTGCTTGCTCACTAACTCCTCGCAGCCTGGAGGGTGGGGGGACAGCAGGGTCAGACGCAGCGAGTCTCCCAGGCTGAAGAGGAGGCTGAGTCTCCAGGGTTAATCAGCCCTGGGGCTGAGGGTCAGCGTAGGGAGGAGAAGCAGGTCCTGGGAGTCTGAGGGTGCAGCCCCAGCCCCGCCTGCTGCCGCTGGCCAGGGGATCCCTCAGGGATTCTCCTACTTCACCCCGGGGCCTGGAGCTCCATCCCTGACTCTCACAGTTGTCAAGAAGATTAGATTTCACAGCCGAAGGGCCCGGCTAGTAAGAGACGCTTAATTTAATCAGCCTCTCCTCCACGGCTGCTCTTGCTAACCCAGGTGGAGGCAATGCAAAGGAGCAGAAACTGGGCGCTTTAAGATGGTCTTTGCAAGTTGGATTGAATACCTTTTCAGAGAAGAAAGTGGATCTTGGGGGACTACTCAAGGCAAGCCTGCTGGGCCCCTGCCCCCGGAGTCCTCCCCTCTGCACAGGGGCTCTCAGCTCCTCTGCTCCTGAGGCTCAAGAGGATTGAAGGAGCTAGAAATCAGCGGTGCTCAGACTTGGCTGCACACTGGGATCACCTGGAGACTGTAAATCCCCGACGTCTGGGCCCAACCCTCAGGGGTCCTGATCTAATTGGCCTGGGGGGCTCGGCCTGACATGGGGTTTATAAGCTCCCAGGGCCGCCTTCTATGCCGCCAGGGTTGTGCTCCCCTGGTCTAAACCACCATGTCCACCGCTGGGAACCACAGCAGCCCAGGGAGCCCACCCTAACCTGGGCGTGGTGCGGGTGGGGGGTCCCAGCTCCATGCGCACCTGCAGCTCCATGTGCTCCAGGCCCGGGCTCTGCCTCCCTGCGGCGGCCTCCAGAGCCCTTGCAGTCATGCCTTCTGCCTCCACCTGGCACCTGGCACTCCTTGCCTCTTGCTCCCAGGCTCCTTTGTCTCTGCACAATGAATGGGTGCTTCTGCCCCCTGCTCACTGTCTAAGCCAGTCTGAGGACTCCTGCCCCAAGAGGGGGCCGCTAGTGCTCTGTAGGCCGTCACCTACCTGCTTCCATCCCTGCCACGGCTGCTGGTCTGCCCACCAGGCTGCAAGCTCCTCCCCCCTGAGATGCTGCCTATGCCTCTCACCAAGCCCCACCCTCCACTGCAGAGCCCCCACTCCAACAGAGAGAGACTTGTTCCCAGAGAGCCTCAGCCACACCGATTCTTTGAACATATACAGTCATGGGACACTGCCATGAGCCCAGGCTTGGGACTGCCAAAGACTACAGCCAAGAGTAACTGTGGCAGTGGCTGTCATCAGGGAGGCACGGCTGGGGCCTGGGGAGGGGGGCTGGTATTCCCAAGGAAAGAGAAGATTCCCCTTGTATTAGTCAGCCAAAGGGTGCTGATGCAAAATATCAGAAATTGGTTGGTTTTTATGAAGGGTATTTATTTGGGGTAGGAGCTTACAGATAGCAGGCCATAAAGCATAAGTCACTTCCCTCACCAAAGTCTATTTTCACGGGTTGGAGCAAGGTGGATCCCAAAATCTGTGAGGGTTCAGGCTTCCTGGGGCTGGCTCCTCTGTCCTCTGTGTGCTTACCTCCTGGGGCTCCAGCTTAAGGCTTCAGCATTGAACTCCAATATCAAAACTCCAACATTAAGAACCCTCAACTCTGTTCTTCATCATGCCTTTTATACCCTAATCATAACTCAGTCATGCCCAGGTACAGATCGGATTACAAACATAATCCAATCTATTTTTGGAATTCATAACCATATCAAACTGCTACCCCCCTTTATAAAGGTAGGGCAATTTGTGACCTCTCTGCCTCCGCAGGGCCGAGCAGAGTCTAGCTTGGAGAAGGCACCTAACGGAATGAAAGAATAAATGAATGGATGGAGTCAGGATCACTTGTTGGGTTCCCAGACTCTGAGCCTTTTTGCAGTTCTCAGATGTCTGACTCGCCCTTTTGCTTTCCCCTGAAATCTATTTCAAATCCCATGTGCCAGCTCGACACGGTTGATTCTTCTGAATCTGCCCTGTTCTGAGCAGGGTACTTGCGTCTCAGCACACGGTCATTACTTTTCAGGCAGACTCGCCGTCATGGTGACCCTCGCAGCTGGCCTCGACCACCACAGCCTGGAAGGGCAATGGTGAGGGCGGGCGATGGCAGTGAGGACAGCAGAAATTCCTTTGACTCTGAGCTACCTAGTAAAGTCCCTGGACACTCCTCGCCCTGCTGGCCTGGCTCAGGGGTCGTGTGTCCCCCCACACACACCCCCATTCTGTGGAGGCTGAAGATTTCTCTCTACAGCAGCTGCCAGGGCTCAGTTTTGCAATTCTCTATGCCCTGGTCCTGGGGTGTCACCTGCAGCTGCCACCCTGCTGGGGTCCATTCTGCTCTGGCCATACCTCTGCAGATAGACTCATCCTAGCAGCCCCCTCTTGGGGCCGGGGTCCTCAGGACTGGCTTAGAGGGTGAACAGAAGGCAAAAGCACCCATTCCTCCTGAGCCCCCCTTGCTGGCAAATTCCCTGCCTCTGCAGACACCACCCATTCTACTCCAGCCAACCTCCTGAGGCCGCTCCTGGCTGCCTGACTGGATGCACTGGAGATCCCGGGGACCCTGTGGAATTTGTTCCCTTTCGAGGACCACCCCCCCCCCCCTCGCCCAGCCCACAATTCTGGACATGATATCAAAACCCAGAAGATAGAGATTTCTGGAAGAATGGAGACAACCATTAATCTTAAATTACAAGCAATAAAAATTGTGAGGCCGTTAGCATTCTTCTCTTTCTCTCACTTTCACCTTGCATTTCCTGCTTTGGGTAGGATCGAAACATGCTGCGGACATGAGGAGGACACTCTGTCTAGTCCCTGAAGGTTCCAGAAGTCATAGAGCAGAGCCCCTGCCCTCCGTCATTCCTTCTGACAGCCGCCCTGCCCATCTGCTTAGTTTGAATCCATCCAGTGCTCGGGTAAGCCATTAAATAACACTGACCAAGCCAACACTTGCTTGAAAAAAACTCCTTTATTCAACTTGCCCTATCATAAAGAAAGGCTAAGATGTACACCACAGACCTAAGAAGCTAGTGTATAAAAGGTCAGAGAAGAAATTCCACCTAGAAAGTTCTGCTGCTAAAGGGTAAAATCCCACAGTTTCCTGTGGGATTTTTGGTGCCAAACCTGCTTACCTTTGACATTTTGCCCCAGCATGAGGCCTGTAGGTCTGGGAACACCCGGCCCCCCACCTTCCTTCACCCCCACCATATGCCTGCACCAAGGGAAACAGAGCCCAGTGCTCTGGGTGCCAGGTCCTGCCGCCTCGGGCCTTCCTTCCTCGCGTGCCTGTCGTCACAGATCGGCGTCTGAGCACCGGAGCTGGGTTCTCGGGCTTCACATCTTCAAGCTTGGCTGCTGTTCACCGGCAGCGCGTGTCCTCCTGCCCAGCATGAAGGCCGCCACGAGCAGGACCACCGCCAGGAACACGCCCGCGGAGATGGCAGCGCTGTGGTAGGTCTCCGGGGAGCCGGCCTGCCCCGTCACGTCACTCTCCAGCTGGTCTGGGAAGGAGAGGAGAGCACAGAAGTAGAGTCCGGGTGGGGGCAGCCCAGAGGAGGAGGAGGGCAGAGACGAGGTGGGTGTGGGGCTGCCCAGTGCCATCCCGCTGCCTCTCAAGTGGCCGCCCCCCGTCCAGGGGTGGCACAGGTGCCACTGCACTGGCTCTCAGGATCCCAGCCTGGCCCTTCCACAGGGGGTGAAGAGACAAAATTCACACTAAATTGCAATTGGGCATATTGCTCCTGGTTTGACTAGTCCCCTCTGCAGCTGACTTGGACCTTGGAACTTTAATTTCCTCACTTGCACCAGAAATGCTGGAAAAAAATGACCTCTGAGGTTCCTTCCAGCTCCAGAACTCCACAATCTGATAACTAGCTGTTATGTGTCTCTTGTGGGGTGAAAAGTGCCTAGTTCTACTCCAGCCTGAATTTCTAAAATCATATTGAGCTGAGCCGAGAGATATTCCCTTGGGTCTTTTCTCATGTCCTCGTCCCTCAGACTTGCAACTGGACTCAGAAGACTCAGCTGGCCCCTCCAAAAACGGCGGTGCACACAGAGCCTTGATAGTAGCCAGGGCAGACACCAGAGGCTTGCTCTGGTGCTTCAAGCAACCCAAGGGGGCCCTTTTCTCCTCTCCCTCAGCCCCTTCCACACAGGCAGCTCCCAGAAGGGCTGGCACCCACTAGGACTCCGTTGTGGGTGATTGCATAAACTCTCAGACTCAGCACTTCCCCAGGACGGAAGGGTCTCTAGGTATCATTTGACTCAGTTCATTTTTGCACAGATCCGGAAATTGAGGCCGAAAGAGAGGAGGGGATTTGCCCTAGGTGGAGCGACTTGGTGGCAGAACTGATGTGGACTTGCACCTCCTCCAGTTTGCCTGACTTAGGGGCAGCCGTTGGCTCCACCAGCTGAGCTGGGGGACACAGCACACTGGGGTGTGGGTCACAGCAGCCCACATCTTGCCCAGCCTCACCACCGGGAGGACAGGGAAGGCTCAGGGTCCAACGGAGGGACCGCCTCCCGATGGAGACCGAGCAGCCGTCACCTCCTCAGGTGGGAGGATAAGGTTGTAGGCTCATGCCGCCCCTCTGCCTCTGGGGAGAGAGGGATGAAAACGGCAGTGAGCCACGTGCCGCACAAAGACATGTTCAAGGCCAACCCACAGTCCTGCAGGTGTGAACCATCTTGTAAATAGGATCTTTGAAGATGCTACTGGCTAAGATGAGGCCAAACTGAACCAGTGGAGCTTAATCCAATGTACCTGGAGTTCTTAAAAGCAAAGGAAATGTGAAAGCACGTGGGAGGAGGGGCCAGCAGGAGACGGATGCCCCATGTTAGAGGGAGAGGGAGCATGGACGGGCAGCAAGGCACTGCCAGAACCCCGCAGGCTGCAGAGGGAGCGGGTCCTGCTGCTACCTTGTGCACTTCTAGCCTCCACCATGTGAGACAACACACACCTGTTCTTTGAGCCGACCAGCCTGCGGTACGTGTTATAGCAGCCCTGGCAAACTGAGACGGGCGCCACCCCTGGGGGTCCCCAGGCTGGAACTGGCCACCTACGGAAGAGGAACTCTGCTCTCCTTTTGCCCCTCGACTTCCCAGAAAGTTGTGAGAAATGTGACAGTTCTGCCCCAAAGGCATGACACCTACTCTGCAAATTATAAAACGTAAGTTGTGGTTCTATCGGTTTAGGACTATAAAATCACAGCTTATTTGTTTCATAAAAGTAGACCCAGAACCTATCTACTGTGCTTTGTGGTCAGGCTCGCCTCCAGGCAGGGCCATGTGCACACACAAATAAGTGACACGTGGCAGAGACAGAAGGTGTTAAAGGAGAGGGGAGCATCCTGCTGGGGCACCAAGGAGGCTTCCAGGAGGAGGAGGCAGTGCAGCCTCAGGAGCCAGCGGCCAACAGCGAGGCAGGGGCGTCTGTGGGGAGGACACAGCACAAACACAGGCACCATGCCAGGGCTGGCAGGGGACGTGCAGTCAGAACTGTATCCCTGGCGGGTATGTCTAGAAAAGAAAAGGACGTGGGAGAGAAACCACGGAAGGAAGCCGAGGGCCAGTACGAGGGCACAGGAAATCAGAGCTGGGCTTTGGGAGGATAAATCTGGTCTGTGGTACCAGATGGATGGGAGAGACTTGGGGCATTTGGAAATTATTACAAAAGTGCCCAGCAAGCCATACCCAGGACTGCACTACGGCTGGGACTGGAGGAGAGGACTCAAGTGAGAACCCCCATCTGCCCTGCACTGCCTCGCCCTTCCCTGATGAACTTTTCTCCAGAGCTCCTACCCCCATCTGACATACCACATGTGCCACTTACTTCTTAATCGCATCTCCTCCCCCTGGAGTGTAAGCCGCACAGGGGCAGGGATTTTTATCTACCTCAGTTTCTCTGTCTCCTGGCATGTAATCAGCCTTTGGAAGTGTGCATGGAATGAATGAACACGGGAGATGAGAGGCTGGGATCCGCTGGCCATGGGGGCTGCTGAGCAGGGGGCACAAGGGAGGACACTGCCAGGGCTGCCAAGGAGTGACCCTGGGACCAAGGGGAGGTGGGTAACAACTACCCCCGCCCTCACGCTTCCCCCACACCACTCATTTCCACAGTCACCACATCTATTAATCTGGCCCCAGGCCAGATTTCCTGGACATCTCTGCAAACATCTCCTCATCCACACACACAGTAAAATAACACAGTAGGAATTATGATCCCTGGTCTACAGGTGAGGAAAAACCAAATGGCTCGTCCATAGTCCTACCCCAAGAGCAGTCGGAATGCACCAATGCTGCCTGCGTTTCCATGGCCCTGCCCACAGCCCAAGGTCAATGCTCCTGGCATTACAGTTTGCTGATATTATCATCGAGTCATTAATGTTGTTAATATCTGTGACAATAGCAATAGTAACAAAAACTCTTGTCCATCGATCACTCAATGACATGTGCCAGGCTAGTCTGTTTACTATTATTTTATGTAACCCTCTCAACAGTCCTTGGAAGTAAGTACGAATATTCTCGTTTTACAGATGAGGAGCACCAGGTCTAGAAGGTCAGAATACAGGGGATAAGGGCATAGGATCTGGCTACTTCCCAGCTTAGAACTCTCTTGACTATACCCTACACCTGGGACCATGAGCCCCTCAAGTTGCCTCATTTAGCTCCATATAGCCAGGTCTAATGCAGTGTGCCTGCGACACATTCAAATTGGAATACGAAACCACCAAGAGCATCCCACATTCCTGGCAGGTCACAGGGCCGGGCCCCAGGGGGCAGTGGAGGGCTGCCACATACCCACGCTCCTCTTCTCTTTGGGCGGGGCTCGCAGCTGGACAGGCCCCAGAACAAGGTCCACCTTCTCCTGGTAGGAGGCCGTGTCCCTCCTAGATCTCATCACGCAGCCCCTGTAGCACCGGGATGAGTAGTCGTAGGCCCGGCACACCACCATCTTACACTGCAGGTACACGGAGGGGAAGCGGTTCAGGAAGTGGAAGGACTTGAACATGAAGCGGGTCACGCGTGACGACGGCTGGGAGAAGGAGCGATAGGTTTCATCTTTCACGCACCTGAAAGAGGAGAACAGCAACCAGTGAGCTCCACCCACGGACCGGATGCTTCGCCACAATTTTCAACCTTTCAGTCTACTCATGTTTGAGTTATCAGGTATGAGTTTAAGTACAACCCACAGAGGCATTCCTTACCCACTCCGGATTAGGTCATAAGTCGAAGATGTAAAGTCATTGGGGTATGGCGATGCCACACAGGAGTCCACAAACAAAGCCAGGGAGGCATCAGAATGGAGGATTTCAGCCTGAAGGTACAAATCCTGGTTCAAGTCCACATAATATGGGGTTTGGGTCACGGGATACATGAATGAAGAGGATGTATAAAAGGAAATGTTCACGTCAAAATTGCCATACTGGACTTCCTGGACCTCAATGGTGTCATTGGCAATGTACATGGTTTCAACCCAAGTGTTCTGAAGCATTTTGCAGCTGACGTGAATGAGGAGGTCCTTCTTCCTTTTGATGATGCCACTTGAAATAGATGCTTTGAGGAAGTTGGAATAGGTGATGGTATCATTGTCTACCTGGAGAGGCAGTCAGGAGAGCAGAGTCAGCAAATGTTACCTGCTAAAGGAAACCCATCACTGATTTTGGTTAAAACTAGAGGAAAGTGACTCAAAGAGACTTCTAAATCCCTCCCCAAACCACCCAATGGTGGCCCATGCCTACTGCCATGGCTACCGTTATTGGACTGGACATCAGCTTAAATAGTGAGACTCCCCTCTTTTCACATGTCCCATCTCCTCTGCTATCTGATGGGTGCATTAGTTGTTGGGGCCCCCTGGGAGCTCCGCCTTGTGGCAAGATGTGGGTCTGGAGGGGCCCTTGCCCTGCTGTATAATTAAGTTGAGTTTGGGCCCTATGGCTCAGGCCTTTCTTGCTTCCCCTGATTCATACTCATTGTTGTTGGGGGAGGCTGGAGGAGCCAGTCACATACTTATTGGGGGCAATTGGTGGAATCTTACATTTGTAAGAATGTCAGACTCTCATGCATTTTATGTGACCTGTCATCTCTTATGAGTGACTTTTCCAGACATGAGAGCCTTACATCTGGTGAGCACCTCAAGGAAAGGATGATGTCTAAACATCTTTCTTTGCCCAGAGCTCGGCATAGGGTCTGGAAAGAGTAGTATCAATAAATGTGTGTGGAATAAATGAGAGGCAAAAGACTACAGAGTGTGGTGGATGGGGCCAGGAAGTCAGTCCAACTGGCCAAGAGAACTTAGGTGGACAAGGCCCCCCAGAAATCCCATGGTTATGATCGCCTGGCCCCCAAGTAAGGGCAGGGAGGCAAACAAGGTGAGCATAAGCAAGCACAAGCACCAGGCTGGGATCTCAGGGTGGTGGGGACGGATTCTGCCCTCCCAGCTGCTCCGATGGTCAGAAGCAAACTTCCCCTAGCCAGGTACTAGGCCCAGCAGGCCACAGGTGTTTTCACAAGAATGAGCCCAAAAACAACACCATAGTAGCCTAAATAGAAGTTTTAACATGGGAAGCAACCTTAGTTTTCTAGGGGAAAAAAGAAGCTTCTCATTTTAAGCACGTGTACTGTGGATCAAAACTCCATTCCTGCCCTATAGACACTAGGGAAGTTCCCTTCTAAAGCCAGCATTTGTACTTTCAATTTAATTATTCTTCAGAATTTAATATGCTGGAAAGATTTTCACTTGTCTGTAGTTTCAGAACTTTACTCTGAACATGCCCCCTCCAGAAAAAACAAACAAACAAACAAAGAAATAAACAAAAACACAGGAAAGGAGAGAAGCTTAGCAAGAAAAGTAAGTGAAGGTGCCATCTCTCAGACCCTTCCAGCCTCCTGGTCTCCGGATCACTCAGTTTCCCTTTCCTGCCTCCAGAGGGCAGCGTGAGTTCTCTGCAGTTCCAGCCTGACCAGGAGCCTGGGACAGAGCCAGCCTGGCCTGCAGGAGGCGCCAGAGCCTGCACTGTGGACCCAGGTCTGGAGGCAGAACCTGAATAGGTTTTTTATGTTCTCCATCTATTCATAGAATGAATATTATATTTTATGACTTTACATTTTCTTAAAAATATTTTTGCTTTATATTTAAGCCCAAATGATTTTCACAATAAGCCATATGAAATTTGTCACACCTTCAAAGACAAGCTCAAGTGTTTTCAATTAAATTCTGTACATTAACATGAAGTTCTTCATAGAATCTACACTTGTCTATGTTTTTCACGGCCAAGCAAAATTCTGAGTTCATCCCAAGAATGAATGTTGAGTGCAGATTTATTTTTTGAGCCATAAGAAGTAGCTCTATGTTTAGATTATTCTTTGCTATTAGAAGTCTGCTCAGTTGTGAAGGAAGATAACTCACTACATAAGGGGAATTCTCACAGATAAGCTGATTAATATTTCCTAGAGATTGGACTCTTCCTGCCTTGGGGACTCTTTCATATGGCTCCACAATTCTTGACAGTGTGGCCTGGGGCAAGTGGCTTCATTTCTCCAAGCCTCAGTTTCCTTATGACTAAAAAGGAATAAAAGTTGTCCTGAGAATTTTAAAAGTCCTGTAAAGTTCTTAGTTTCATGCCTGGCATATGTATTAGCTGTAGCATTCCTATTATAAAGTCTTGTGCTCTGCATGGGAGGTGCAGAGTGGAAGGAACTTGCAAAAATGAATAAAACATTGACCCTGCCCCTGAGGCAAATGGTTGGTCAGGGATGCAGCTATTTAAACAAATGGAGAAATAAGAATGTAGCCTTATTGCCCATGGCCAGCCAAGTTAGAAGAAACAAGGTTGCCTGGTAGCTCTGGGGGCTCCTAATGGATGTGAAGGAATATCAGTAAGGTTATTCAGATGTCGGAGTCCCAAGGCTACACTAAGTACAAAGAGGGACAGTCACTTTGGTTCACTGACTTGCACTGACTAAACTCAATCAGAGCTCAGCATGATTAAATTACAGAGCAAAATGTAAAAGGCAGGTTGAGTAGAATGTTTGCCTGACTTGGCTGATATCTATTCTTCTGTAGTGGCTTAGACAGAGACCCCCAAAAGATGTCCAAGTGGTAACTCCCCAGAACCCATGAAGGTGGACTTATTTGGAAAAAAGGTCTTTGCAGATGTAATTAAGCTGAGGATCTCAAGACGAGATCATTCTCGATTTAGGTAGTCTAATGACAGGTGTCCTTCCATGAGAAAGTCAGAGGGGACTTTGAGACCCAGAGACACTCTGAGGGGAAGGCCGGGGGTGAGGCATAGTACTGTGTAGCCCTCAGAACCTCCAGAAGGAGCCAGCCATGATGACATCTTGATTTTGAACTTCCGGCCTCTAGAACTGTAAGAAAATTAATTTCTGGTGCCTTAAGCCACCCAGTTTGTGCTAACTTATTATGGCAACCCTAAGACATCTTCTTTGCAAATAAATCTTCTCGACCCTCTAAATGACCCTCAGAAGGAGTCCTGGTGGACGTAGGGCACAAGGAAAAGGAGCTGGGTGACCCAAGTGGTGATCGCAGACCCTTAGACCCAGGCACCCACAACCAGTGGGCCCATCTGGCTGGCTAATGAATGTGCCTTCCTCTCTCCCTGTTTCTCGTACGTCCTCCTTGAACAGGCCTTTTCAGGTAATTAACCGCATCATCTTAGCATCTAGCAGCGTCTGGCATGAGGTAAACGCCCCATTCATCTTAAGTGAATGAATATGGCCCCAGCACATTTAGTACCTCTGCAGATGGATATGCCCCATGCATTGTATATATTTGAGTATTTAACGCTGTGTATTTACTATGGTCATAAGTCCAATAAAAGTATTTGAACTATTTCTGTTCCCTGACAGACAAAAGTGTCAAATGATTATTTAGTTGTCAGACAAAAATTCAGAATTTGCGAAAGTTCATTTTTAATATATTGTTATAAAACCAAATGCACCCATAAGTGTACGGATCAATGAGGTTTAGCAAATATGTAGTCCCACATAATTTCCACCACAGTAAGATAGAGACATTTCCATCAACCATCAACCAACAACCCAAACAGAGCTATTTTGCCCCTTTGCAGTCCATCTCTTCAACCTCTCAGCAGGCAGCCACTGATCTGCTTTTCATCATTACAGACATAGCCTCCATTTCCACACTGTCCATAAAAGGCATCATATGGGGTGGGACCTTCTGTGTCTGCCTTCTTTCACTCAGCATGATGTTTCTGGGATGTTCAGATTCTGGAGTCAGCCCTACCACTTCCTGGTTGAGAGACCAAGGGCAGCCTGCCTGACCCTTCTAAGCCTCAGCTACCCCTGTTTGAAGCAGGGGATGACAATGAAAGTAAAGTTGATAGAGATTTGGGGAGTATGACACAGGCTAATCACAGTATCTGTCACATGTAAGGTGACCCACTGTCCCAGGATGCCCAAGACTGAGGTGTTTCCTTGGATGCTGGATTTTTGATGCTAAACCCTACAAGGTCCCAGGCAAACCAAGACATTTGGTCACCCTAGATGGTGACAGTTCAATACATGGTAGCTACGGAGGCCAATTCACTGTGAAGCTAATGAAGCTTAAGCTTCAGGGCCCCAGGTCTACCAATGTGTCCACGTAGCCGTACCTTTTTAAGAAATTTATAAAAGTAAGATAATACATGCTTTTTTTGCCTTCAATTTAATGATCTCCCAATACCTCTGCACTTAAGTCCACTCCAAATTATAGAACTTCAGGCCCTACAAAACCTAGAGCTCCCCCTGGGGGCTGCAATTATGATTGCTGATGTGAGGCGCAGCCTTCCAGGAACCCCCTCTGCTGGACAGTGCTGGAGTAGCACAGCCAGCAGACAGTCCATCCTTCAGACCTGGACAGACAGCTTCTCCTTTCTCCTATGTGGAAATGGCCACCTCTTTGATGCCGTGGCACCAAAGAACAGATTTACAGCTTTCTTTTCATCCATCACGTTCTGATTACACTGGAATCATATCTTCTGGTTCCCCCAAATTCAAGATACATGCCATGTATTACAGTAAGGAAATTTGCTCAATAGGAAACAGAGAAGCAAAAGCTTACCCGCTTGGTGGTGCCACAGCCTGAGTAGGGAATTGTGAATATCACCTGGCTTGACGTTATCCGGGGCCTGCACTGGGAGCTCCCCGACCAGCTGGGGATGACAAGACTTTCGGCAGAGTAGCCCAGGGCTTGGAGGTAGTTCCTGCTCACGCTGGCTTGCATGTGATTTGGCAAACAAAGCAGATCTGATGGATGAGAGCAGACAATGCACTCAGTTAGCACTGCCTGACGCCACAAGTCCTACTAGGTACTCTTCCCTTACACATTCAATGATCAAGCTGGCAAATGAATCTGGTCACCACTGGGATGTGGGACATACTCATCAGCATATACCTCACCACAGCCTCCAAGAAGCCTTATGGCTCCAATCTGCCTTCCTAAAATCCCAATGAGGGCCATAGACTCAAAATTTCTCTAAGGTCCACAGGATGGAGGAATAGAGTATGGATTAGAGTGGACTTACTGATATTCTATTCATGAACTATTGTGATTAGTAATGGAAGAAAATGTGGCATTGGTGTGGAGAAAGTGGCCATGGTGGCTGCTGAGGGTAGGGAATGGGAGGAAGAGATGTGATGTGGGGGCATTTTGGGGACTTGGAGTTGTCCTGGGTGGTGCTGCAGGGACAGTTACCGGATATTGTGTGTCCTCCCATGGCCCACTGGGTGGACTGTGGGAGAGTGTGGGCTACAATGCGGACCATTGACCATGAGGTACAGCGGTGCTCAGAGATGTATTCACCAAGTGCAATGAATGTCTCATGATGATGGAGGAGGTTATTGTTATGGGGGGAGTAGTGGGGGGAGGGGGATGGGGGGTATATGGGGACCACATATTTTTAAATGTAATATTAAAAAAATAAATAAAGACCAAAAAAAAGAAACAACTTAGGTTAAAAAAAAAAAACTTGGAATGGATGGAACTGAATATTAAACCTATTTTCAAAACTCAGGAAAAAAAAAAAGAAATTGTGGTAGGATGGGAAGTAAGTGAAATGTCTTGCCCAGTAACCATTTACCCATAAAGGAGAGAAACATTGCAGTCAAGTTGTGGGGCTGTCCTAAAGTCATGTCCTTTAGCTCTGGTGCAATTCATGCTTAAAAACCTGACTGCAAGAGACCATGGACATCACCTTGCCCAGTCTGTGGCCACTCTATAAAACAGTCTATCAACAATTTGAAGTGTGGCCATGCGACCTCTACCAGAAGTATCTGAATGACCATCTCAGCCCATCTTCAGATAGCTCTGAAAGGTGAAAAACAAAAATACTTCCTTGTATTGAGCTGAAATTTCTACCCACAGGTCCCTGGTCTGCCTTCTAGGAAAGAGGGAAAAGTACTACTGCAGATCCCATGCATATCTCATTGAGTCTTCAAGCAACACTGCCATCCTTCTGATAAGGAAACTGAGGTGCAAAGAAGGTGAAGAATTTGCCTAAGGTGCCTAAGCTGTGTGATCTAAACCCCATGTTCTTTCCACAACACTGCTTTTTCTGGAAAAGCAGCATACATAGCTGCTCCCTCTTCCCTCTCTTCTCACCTCCCTTCTCCTCCTCCTTCTTCTCTCTCTCTCTCCCCTCCTCTAGCTCTCTCTCCCCACTTCTCTTTCTCTCTCATTTCTCTCTATTTCTCTACTTTTTGTTTCTCTCTCACTCTCTATCCCTGTCTTTCTACCTCTCCAACCCAACTCTTGAGCCCTTCCCTGCAGAATAAGCATCCTCCTTCCCTTTCGTTTCTCAGCCTGTACAGCCTCTCTTCTCTGAGCTGTTGCAATCCAGTGTTTGTGGAAATCTCCAGGAGCAGAGATGTCCACAAGTGAATCCACGGTGCCAGGTAGCTTTGACCATCCTGGAGTTAAATAGGGCTGCCACCATCTTTGTTTCTTTCCATAAAAGAAAACCTACTGTGAAGAGTAATATACTGATCATACCAAGACCTGATATTCCTTATGAACTCTCAGCACATTTTCCAGTCCGACTCCTTCCCCACAGGCTTATTAAGGAAAGACAAAAATTTGCAAAAGCTTTTGTGTTTTTCCTTCTTTATTTCTTTCTGCCCAGTCAATTAGCTTACAGTGAGTCTGGTGTCTTTGATTAAGGTGAGTTAAAGCCCCTAATTAAGAGTATGGGTTGTAAAACTGAATATATATTTCCCCTATAAGATATATAAACTCCAAGTTAATTTAGAATTTTAAATGAACAGAATGAGGTCAATGAGTCTAATCATGAGGTATCCACTATCCAATATGGCAGCCATTAACCTCATGTGGCTAAATTTAAATTTAAATCAAATACAAATTCAATTTCTCAGTCGCACTAGCCACCTTTCAAGTACTCAATAGTCATATATGACTAGTGGCTATCATTTTGAGAAGTGTAGACAAAAAATATTTCTGTGATCACAGAAAGTCCAATTGGATAGTGCTACTCTAGAATATGAAGGGAGAAAAAGTCTCTGATAAGAAAGCATCAGAAACCTTCCCTCTACTCTGTACAAGAAAAGAGGCAGGCAGAATTGGGGGAAAAGAGAGATGAGCGTGGGTAAGTTTTGAGAGGAATGGGAAAGAGAAAGGGAAAGTTGATGTGGTTTTGGAGGTGGACAATGCTCTTCCCTGAGGGTAATCATTGCCTGATTCCAAAAATAATGGACAGTGTCATGCAGTCAAAACAGCCAACAGGCTCTTCCTCCCTGACTTAGATTCTTTTAATTTACTCCATGAGCAAGGGTCTCATCTGTCTGGGGGCTGCTGGTAGCTGAAATGCAATGTCATTCTATAGGGACCACACTTTACCATGATCGTTGTATTTTCAGTTAGAGCCTTGTCTTTATGGAGTTGGACATCATGGCCAATGGGATACGAAATAGCCCTAGTGAGCTCAACCAGCACAGCAGTGCAGACAGCTATCAGGGAAGTGGCCTTAGTGAGCTCTGTCACATAGCAGTGCAGACAGCTGTCAGGGAAGTAGCCAAACAACCGAATGAGGCATTCCCACTTGCAAGAAAAAAGACAAGATATTCAGTGGATTGGACTCATCTTCCCAATCATTTTAATGATTTATTCATCTATGCCAGAGTGGGAAAAGCACTAACCAGGGAGTCAGAAGACCAAGATTCCCATTTGGCCTGTTCCCTTGGTCAATTCACTCTCCTCCTCTGGCCCTAAGGCTCCTTAACTACTAAGTGGGCTGAAAGCAGTGGGTCTCTAGCCATGAATATTCAGTAATTCTGTCACTCTTTTCACAGTCTCCCATTCAAAACCCTGATACTAGGAGAAGGTTATTGAAGGATAAGCCACATCCTCTATTGGCTTCTGGTTTCTCCCATTTCATCCCAGCAAATGCACCTACAGGGTGAGGGAACAGCTAACAATGGGCAAATGACTTCAAAAGTACCAGCCTAAGACAGTCCAAGCCTCCGTGGCAGTCAAATGGGTTAGGTGTTGGGTTTTAAGGTACGGCTACAGTGTCCCACATTCTGGGCAGGTTATACGATCTCAAGTAGAAGTCACTTCTGTCTTTGGCACTGGCTTCTCACTACATTCTGAAAGCATCCTCTTTCACCATCTAGTCAGTCTCTCCTGACCACAGTTTGTCCAGTGCACCACCCATCAGCCAGTTCTGGTCCTTGACCTTGATTTTATAGAGAACATGAGAGACTCTCAAGACCCACCGCTCCTGGTCCCTTTCCACACCAAATCAAGCCTTGGTAATTTAATCTACCACCACCAGGACCAGCTGAGCATTTTCAAGAGGTCGTGAGAGGGACTTACTGGTGCTGTCGTTGGAAGGGCTGGAGTAATACTCAGCCTGGAACCCTCTCCTCGTGACGCTGCCATCACTGGTGAAGCGAATGGACATGAAGTTTGACGATGAGGTGAAGGAATGCCGGGACCCATTACAAACCCGAGCAATGAGTGGGGAGCTATGGTAGGGGCCATCGAAGACTTCAATGTAGTCGTATCTGCAGCCACTTTCAAGCCTGCAGAGACAGAGCATACAGTTTTAACCTCACATTTAATCTGGATTTGATGTCGGGGGTCAGAGCTCAGTGACTTCTTTGCTGGCAACTCTGAATAGCTAATAAATGAAGATAATGAATGTCTTAGAATTGAGCTTTACTTCACTTTCCCACACCGCCATGCCCAAATCTTAGTCCTGCTTTTGAGGATCACACATATCAAATTTACATCCCCTCTCTTGACAGCCGTTTAAGTTCAGCCAAAGGTCCCCAGTTCCCCTTAAAATCAGTGAATATCCAAGAGTCCATAAGTGATAGAAATAATGAATCGATTACTGAATATTATTGAGTAAGTGTTGAGGATTCACTTCGCCTCTCTGAAGTTCAGGTTTCTTATTTACAAAAGTGAAGCAATCCTATCCATGCATACTCAAGAGGGCTGTTGGGAGGACCAAATGAAATAAGGTCTGCAACAGTGCTTTATAAGCAGTAAAGGGGTCACAAAGGGTGGTGGCTCTTTTTAGTAAGATGTTGTTTAAAGAACCAGATGCAGTCAACCTTTTTTCCATTGGATTTCATGAGCTTTAAATGCAGTTTCCTAAATTCAAAATGAATCACAACAATGAAGATATTACAATAATAGATCTTTTACAAAGTCCCAAATGAATATCCAAGGCAGAGATCCCCAAGGACACTGCAATCAAAAATCAAGAGAGAAGACTATTTTATTCAGCAATGATTGTTAAAGAGAAGAACTGGTGATACCCCCTTGTCCTGAACACTAGAAAATTCCCATGCCTCGGCATGATTGGTTTGACCCCCTTTGTCATTGGAGAAATCATGTATAAATGTGCTTTTCGTGATGTCGCCACTGCTTAAAACAATGACTGCCACTTTTTAATTGGATAAGGAACTAATAACCTGAGCTCTGCAGCAGTGATTTCCCCACCTCTGCGGGCCTGACTTCCAGGGAACTCAAGTGAAGAAAGGAGAGAGCGGTGATAAAAGGGCTTAGCAAAAAAAAGAGTCTGGAGGCTGGCAGAAGGTTTGCCCTCATGCACAACTGAGCAGAGTCAGAGAGACAGATAAAGCAGATACAACCCCCAGATATTGGTTCCTTTGAGGGCTAAAGAGACCCATGGGAGTTATGGTCATGGCCGATGGGGTTAACTACCAGGGCAGATGGCCCCTCTTTGGAAATGGTGTTTATGTGTGATGAATCTGGACTCAGATGGGATCTCCCTTCATAAGACTTTCATGCTAATGTGCTGGAGGTGCAGTTAATGTTGGGGTTTAAGATATATTTAGGGGATTTGAATCTCTGGACTGACAATGTGATAGCCAGATCCTGAGCCTCAACAGACTCCAGCACCTACAATCTGATTTATTGGACTTACCACACTCAGCTAAGATGGAGTTGAAGAAGGACAACCACCACACCATGGAGCCTAGAGTGATTACAACTGAAAATGGGAGGATTGCATCCAGCATCCAGGTGGAATCTGAGCCTCCTCTTGACATAGAGGTGCAATGGACACAACCAATCCAATGTCCACATAGAAGAGGTGGCATTGGATTGGGAAAAGTGGACATAATGGACAAAGGGTATGGGGAAAGGCAGGAAGAGATGAGAGGTGGAGGCGTTTTCGGGACATGGAGCTGCCCTGGATGGTGCTTCAGAGGTAATCACCGGACATTGTAAATCCTCACAGGGCCCACTTGATGGAATAGAGGAGAGTATGGGCCATGATGTGAACCAATGTATATGAGGTGCAGAGGTGCCCAAAGATGTACTTACCAAATCCAATGGATGTGTCATGATGATGGGAACGAGTGTTGTTGGGGGGGGGGGAGAGGGGGGGGTGGGGGGGGTGGGGTTGAATGGGACCTCACATATATATTTTTAATGTAATATTATTACAAAGTCAATAAAAAATAAAAAAATTTAAAAAAAAAAAAGGGGCTTAGCAAAACTGATATGGTGGTTCATAGGATTAATTGTGCAATAATCTGGTGAGGAGAGGAAAGCAGGCGTTTATTCTCCAATTTTGACTGAGGCTCAGAGAAGTTGAGTGACTTCCAGAGGTCACACAGCAAACTAGTGATAGAGCTGGGACTTGAGACCAGAGCTCTTGTCCCCACCCCACCCCTATGAGCTGCTGCTGTGCTCGGTCAACAGCCGAACTCATAATAAAAGATGCCAAATGGGCAAACATCTCTCTTGAAGTTCTCAGTACCATTGATGGCATTTTTAAATATCTGCAAGTCCCAGATGCTTTCTGCTTTGCACTCCTAAACTTACTGGACATCTCTGAAGATAATGGTTACACGGTAGTTGTTTTGAACTTCGATGTCCCAAACACAGTTGGCCTTGTTCGGATAGTTCCCAGGATAGAATGGGCTGAAAATGTTCCCTGACGATTGGGAAAGGAAGCCTCCACAGGAATAATTTGCTGTCAGAACAAAACAGAAAAGCCGATGTGCCCCAGAGCAAACTGCCCCGTGCCCTGGGGGAAATATTTTAGCAGTTCCCAGGACAGCAAGGAAGCAGGAACCAGGGGTGCCCGGACCTGGACTAGACCTTGGATGGCCTCCCACAGGGCCACTGGGGCCACCCTTCCAGGGAGCCTGTCCTTAGGGAAACCATCTCCTCCCCATGCTCGTCCTCCCTCCACAGTGTCACTGTCATTAAGAGAAAGGGAAAGAAGTTTGCCAGGGACCCCTCCCATGGACTTGTAAGGGAGCTCAAGACTTACCGACCGGAGGAGTGCTGTTGTAGGGAGGAGCTGTTGGCAAATACAAAACAACAAGGATCAGCTTTCTGTCACCCACTTGTCACAAGCGCTTGCTTGCTTGCTCTGTGCCAGGCACTGTGCCAGCCCTGGGTGTGCAGAGATAAGCTGGACACACACCGTGACCTCACGGAGTGAGGGAGAAGATGGAAAAGCGCTAATCCCAGCACAGTGGGATGAGGCTGTGATGGAAGAAAGGGCAGGGGCTGACAGGAAAACGAGGTTTGCTCCCCATCCATCTTGGTCAGGAAGAGGAGGCAGGTGGTGAGGAAGGGCCAGGCAAAGAGGGGGCAGCTCCAGGCAGAGGGGGCAGCGTGTGCCAAGGGACTGAGATTAGAGAGCACTTGCACATTTTGGGGACCTCGGTGTGGATGAATCAGGCATGGCGAGGGGAAGAGGAGATAGACTTAAACAGACAGAGGGAATGGAGTCATGGAGAGCCCTACAGACAGTGCTAGGGAGTGGGGACCTGCCCTCAGAAGGCCAGGGCAGGCCCCGCATTCCATGAGGATAACACAGGCTGCGACGCGGAGAATAGAGGGGGGGGCTTATAGCTGCTGCAGGAAGCCAGGAGGCGATGAGGACGTGGAGGGGTGTGTGGAGAAGAAAAGTGGCAAGGAGCTAGGCATGTGCTGAGAATGCTCTGAAGAGGGTCAGGAGCAGCTCAGGAGCAGGCGGTCAGGGGCCGTGGCTGCCACTCACAGGGCTCGGCCAAGAATTGGGCCCCAACCAGCCCACGCTGCTCAGGAGTCTAGTGCCCACAAGGACAGGTAGTGCCCACGTGGTGGCAGGCCTCTTCTCAGTGATGACCGGAGACCCCATCCTTGGGCTGGCCCGGCCACTGAAGGCCAAAGAGGGATGACCCATCCCAGCTGCCTGGAGAGGGACTCAGTCCTACTTGGACTGGGACAACATCTGCTGGGGATACAACATGCCATGAAGGGTGCGGCGTTCCTGGAACAGTCTAGGGACAGCAGCAGAGAGAGGGGAAGGGCATGGAAGTCTGATGGAAATTAGGGTACTTACTCGTTGTTGTTGTGTAGGGTTCTAAAAAGAGATAGAAGGAAAGCATGGGTTAGAGAAGAGTGGCTGGGAAGACGGCCTGGATGAGAGCAGGGACTCACCCAGGGGGCTCCCCAGCTGGCCCCCATTAGTGAGAGCAGCCCATTGGGCCAATGAATATTGCTGATGTGAGAGAACCTAAGTGGGTTTTCCCAACTGCCCGCCCCCACCTCCATCATTATTTGGGGGTCACCAGCATCCCAGCCAAGATGAGAACAGCCCACATTTGTTCATCACTTTCTACTTGCCCCAAATCGTTCTAAGGGTTTGCACACATTACCCACCGAATCCTCCCAACTGACATTAGAATAAAGTGCTCTGGTTACTGTCCCCACTTCATAAACGAAGACACAAATGTAGAGAGGTTAAATTACTGCTCAAGGTGACTGAGCAAGATCAGAGAGTAAGAACACATACTGCTAGAACAGCAACTGTGTGTCTAGCACGATGGTCCCCAGAGAACAGAAACTTGACCTCTCCACGGGCTTCTTGAGCAGGCAGGCCAAGGGAGCAAGCTGACAAGCTCCTGCCCACGCCCACCTCCAGGCCTCAGCCACAGATGCCATCAGCCACTAGCCCTAAGTTTTTGTTTGCTATCAAGTGGGAGATGATGTGAGACTTCCGTGAAATCATGCCACACCTGTGCAAATGACACTAGCGTCTTCATGATGGTTACAGTTATTGGAGAACCAGCCTCTGTTCCGGCACTGCCAGAGGGTGGATTCCATCCCTGAGCACTCCACATCATCCAGCGTGATGGGGCCAGAGCCAGCGCCAAAGTAGGCATTGCCCGGGGCTGACACTGCGTTTCCACACTCCAACTGTCTGCAGACTACCTGGGCATCTTGAATGCCCCAAGAGTCATCGCAAACTGTCCCCCAGACTCCTCCATGGTAGATTTCCACACGCCCAGCACATCTGCTGTAGGGATAGCTTGAATTGACCAATCTCAACCTGACATCTGAAAGACACAAGCCATAGAAGGTGATGACCACGAATCTCAGACCAAATAATGCATGGGCCTTACCCAATCCCCAAAGCTACCTCTGGAAAGGTATTACATCAGGGCGGAGACACAAGACCTCTCCATGATAAAGCTGCAGACATCACAGAGCTCAGACACCCTCACCCTCCAGATGGAGAGGTATTGGCCCAGCAAGATTAAGCTACAACAAGTTCCTCCAGGGAGGTGGTAGGAAGCCCAAGGCAAGGGTCTACAGCTCACTGCCATCCTCCTCTGAGGCTTACCAGTTAGCTGTTAGCTAAGGAGCATGGGCAATGCATGCTTGGGCCCTTCGTTGTTTTCATGGGGGTACCACGATACAGACGAGGAGAGGGCTGTATACCCCCACCGAGTCTCACCAGTCAGGTCTGGTTTGCACTTACCCCTGGGAAAGGTATTATACCAAGCAGAAAAGCCAGTGTTTTGGACACTGCCATCACTTCGAAAGCGAACAGTCATTCGGTTGTACGAAGATGTGAATATTTGTGTGGTATTACTACAAATTTTCCCCAGCAAAGCACTGCTATTCAATGATCCATCAAAGATTTCAACATAATCATAAATGCAATTTCCATGCCTCTCCAACCTGTGTAGAAAAATGTATGATATTAATCTATCATGTCAAGGTTGAAATTCCTATTACTCCTATATTCTATAGTTTGGAGCTTAAGAGTGTCACTGTAGCATCTACATCTTTCCTCTAGCACTTCATTTTGATCAAATCCAAGACTTCCCAGTATTGCCTGATGCTTCATGGAAGGGTTCAGAGCAACTTCCAATCTTGTGAAAAGCTCCCAGGCCCAGACAATGGCTACACCTGCTGTATAGGACTCACCCCCCCATCAGGTGGCCTAGGAGCTACTTACCTCAGGTCACTGAAGCCCAGGTTTATCCGAGAACTAAAATTCACTTCTATTTCCCAGACACAATTAGCATTGTTGGGGTATAATCCCGGGTAGGATGGGCTGGAAAATGTCCCACTGGCATTGAATAAGAATTGACTACAGTTTGGAGAGGGTCCTATAAGGGAAAGACAGAGGGGCATCATATCACATCGTGAGGATTTTTAGGGCAACCATCAGTGGGTTAGGACAAGAGACCTTCTTCGGGGAAGAAGTCCTTGGGGATGCACCCACCGCACTTTATAGCATGATTTAATTTTCCTGCAAACAAGTCCCATCTCTCAGGCCTGGTTCTAAGCTTCCAGACTGCAGAGTCCTTCCCCCATCAGGCCTAGGAGAGTGATTCTCTAGCAGCAGGGGACTGTGGGCTCAGGGCGTGCGTGCATCACCTGTGGCAAGAATGCCAAGCAAGCAATGTTGACTGCTGTCACAGTTCAATCAGCCACTGAGAGGGACCTGGGAATGAGGCCTGGCTGAGGGCAGGTGCATATCCCTAATGTAACTTCTTCCCCAGCATCTCCTGGGAGCTCAGGATTCTGCCCCTTGTCAAGAAACGGGGCCAAGAATGGGATCTGCCAAGGGAAGTCCTGGGTTTGCACATTGACCCTGCCTTTATCAGCTACTTGATCTCAAGTAAGTGGCTTAACCTCCCTGCCTCAGTTTCTTCATCTGAAAAATGGGGATAAAAATAGCATCTGCCTCATCAAATTCCTGTGGGTATTAAATGAGACATTACATGTGAACAGCTTCTGGCACATAATAAATACTCAACAATATTAGCATTATTATTTATCAGAGAGGGAGAAATATTAAGTCTTCAAATTTTTTGTTGGTTGCTTTACTCTAATAAACCATTTAAGAACATTTACCCATTCAGTGTTGATATAAACTAACATTTTCTTTTTTTAATTCATAACTCTCTCTTTTTAATTATCTGAAGTGTACAATTCAATGTTTTTTGATATATTCACAGAATTAAGCAACCACACCAAAATCAATTTTAGAACATTTTCATCACCCCAAAAAGAAACCTCACACCTTTCAGCAGTCACCGCCCATTTCCCTCCAACTTTCACCAGGCAGTAGGCAACTACTAAGCGACTATCTCTATGGATTTGCCAATTCTAACATTTCGTAGAAATGGAATTGCACAATATATATCTTTTGTGTCTGGCTTCTTTTAACTTAGCATAATATTTTCAAGATTCACCCATGTTGTAGCATGTATCAGCACTTCATTCCTTTTCATTGCCAAATAATATTTCACTTTTTGGATAAACCACATTCTGTTCATCCATTCATCAGTTGATGGACATTTTGGATTGCCTCCACTTCTGGGCTATTATAAGTAATGATGTTATGAACAATCCCATGAAAGTTTTGTATGGGCATAGGTTCTTTTGGTTTTGTTTTGTGGTTTGGTTTGGTTTTTTTGAGGTACTGGCAATTGAACCCAGGACCTTATATGTGGGAAGCTGGCACTCAACCACTGATCCACATCAGCTTCTCTGAGTTGGTTTTTTTTCATTTGTTTTCCTTGTTGTTTTGCTTTTTGTTTTTTCAGGAGCCACTGGGAACAAACCCAGGCACCCCCATGTGGGAGGCAGGTCTTAACCACTTGAGCCACATCCGCTCCCTGGGTATAGGTTTTTAATTCTCTTGGCATATAGCTGGGAGTGGAATTGCTGGGTCATATGGTAACTCTATATTCAACATTTTGAGGAACTGCCAGGCTGTCTTATAAAGAGGCTGCACCATTTTACATTCCTAAAGGTAATGGATGAGCAGCACATCCTGGCCAACTTGTTTTACAATAGGTCTTTTTTATTATAACCATCCTAGTGGGTGGAAAATGGTATCTCATTTCGGTTTTGATTTCCATTTCCCTGATGGCTAATGATGTTGGGCATCTTTTCATGTGCTTATTGGGCATTAGTTTATTGAGATCCTTTGCCCATTTTCCAATTGGTTGCCTTTTTATTATTGACTTTTAAGAGTTCCTTAAACATTCCAGATAGCAGTCTCTTCAGTAAGTGAGCCTTCCTCTCTTGCAGGAAGTGTCACATCCATTAAAGGTTTCCCCTGTAACTCTCTGATCAAGTAACTTCTCTGGCAATATGCTGTCTTTGACACTGAACTTTCCCTTTGCAGCACTTGTCACAATTGTAATTATATTATTAATTCTGTATCACATATTTAGTGTTTGTCCTCCTGATAGACTGTGAGCTACCAGAGGGAGGAAATCACTTTGTCTTTTTTATCATTCTATAATTTTAAAACTATTCCTAATGGCAATTTGACCATATACACAGCAATCACCGTATAGTACTTAATAAAAGTTAACATTAAGTACATTCTATGTACCAGGCACTCTTTTAACTTTGGTCCAGTAAATCTATTTCTGTCCTAATGAAAAAATTGATGAGGTATGCAAAGATTTATTTATAAAAATTTATTAATATACATGATGTTTTAAGTGTAAAAACTTAAATGTCCAGCAACTGAGGATTAGTTAAATAATTCATGGTATATCTGTACAATGGAATACAATGAGCCATTTAAAATGATGATGACAGATTATTTAATGACATGGGAAAGTAGCCATGTTGTTTCTTAAGAGCATTAGAAACCTGTTGAAACAAATCTGTATCATAAAGGGGGAAATTACATGTAAAAGCATGATAATTTGTGAAATTATCCATTTATTGTTTGTACCCCTTCTTCTTCCAAAAGCTTTGCAGATTGTCCAGGGAGGAAAAGTCTTTAAGTCTATTCTTTTAAGAATCACTTATTTATTTAAATGATGAGGAAGTGGAACTTTAAGTTGATACATATTACTAGAATAAAAATATTTTAATTTCATATGGAAAAAAAACACATAGGACTGTACAATACAGTGAACCCCAATGAAAACTATGGATTCCAGTTAATAGTATAATGATAATAAGATTGCTTCACCAATGGTAACAGTTACCAACCTAAAGCAGTGTTACTAATAGGGAAAATTGCATGTATGAGGATGGTATATAGCAATGCTGTATTTTCTGCATGATTTTCCTGTAAACCTACAACTTCTCCAATAAAAAATAAATTTAAAAAGTATAAACACATTCATAAAAAAACTTCATGAAATAATGTTTTTAAAGAATCGCTTACCTTATTTATTCAAAAGAAGAAGAAGTGGAACTCTTTGGTTAAAACAAAAGTCACCTAACTGGCAGGGAAGGTGTGAAGGCTGCACTATGCAGGCTCTGTGTAGGCAGGATGAGGATAGGCGGGAGATGCGCAGGTTGTGAGTGTAAAAGGTGGGTGCAGGTTGCTAGTGTGCAAGCTAGGTGTAGACTATGTGAGAGCAGGCTTGGACAGCCAAGCCTGGGGGCAAAAAACCTCTGCTCTACACGACAGGTGAATAAACATGATGCTTAGGTCTAATTGTAGTAATTGATGAGTACCACCAACCTAGAAAGAACAACAAACCTTTTTGAAGGATTTTTTAAATAATTGTTTAAATTCCATGGTTATTAGTTTGATAGAAAAAATTAAATCACTGCCGTGCTGCAGGACGTCTCAGAGCCTTGAGCATTCCGGTGCTCATTGTGAGTGGCCAAAAAGGTCTAGAGTATGTAGCAGTTCTCAAAATGCTTGCCATAGGATATGTTCATTGTGGCACAGAGAACACTCTACGGATTTTACGTTCAAAGTGAAGGAATTCTTTACTAGATAAGCACTCGTAGAAATATTATTTGGCCATGTTTCTACAAGGAAGATCACGATTCTCCACAGGATGATTTGAACAGTTATCTGAATTAATGGCAGTACCAAAAACTCCTTCCACTGGCAGCAACTCCAAATGAGCCGATCCCAGGAGGTGGCAGGAAGCCAGAGAGGCTCTCAGAGGCTGGGCTAGATCTGAGGGCTACTGAATGGAGAACTCAGTGGGTGACCTTAAGAAACTCCAGGGTCCTCAAGAGAAATCAGTCCCAGGAGGAGCCTGCCTTACTCCTCCTCCTGAAAGCATGAGAAGGTGGAATTCCAGAGTGGATTAGAGCTAAGTAGAGGTGACGCAGACTCACCTGGGGTTGAAGAGTTTACTTGTGTACCTGCAAAGGAGAAGGCAAAATGAGTCACTGTCTCTGCATCTAGGACAAGTGTTGGGACAAGTCATTCAATATCCTCAAAAAGGGAAAAGCTGAGGGCCTCAACCCTCCATATCACATTGACTTGCTTTCTGTGGGTTGCCCAGAAGAACAGAATATTAGATTCAGGGATTAGATTGGCCAAGAAGAGTGCTAAGGAAATTCATTCTTGCCATTTTAAAGTAAGTTAAACTCTTAGGTTCTCTAACGGCCTAAGTGATGAAGATATGGTGGCCCACCAATAAAATTAAAGAGGTATGGAATCCTGGCATTTCCCCTTAGAATAACAATGGAAACTCTCAACATCCAGGGATGCTCAGGGTAACAGATTCCAGGGCTTTGGAGCCCTCTCTTGGAGAACACCACACACTCAATAGAGGCAAATTCAAGGGCCCACCTGAGCAGATGACTCCAGCATCTTCACTATGTCCACAGTTGTGCGAGAGCCAGCCATTGTGGGAGCAGTTCCACAGGTAGGACTCATTGCCCGAGCAGCGCACATCATCCAGGATGATCTGTCCTGAGCCCTGACCAAACTGGGCGTTGCCTGGAGCTGACTTGGCCCAGCCACAGCCCAGCTGCCTGCACACCACGTTGGCATCACTGATGTCCCAGCTGTCGTCACACACGGTGCCCCAGGAGCCTCGGTACAGGACCTCCACGCGGCCCTGACACCGGTCCCCTCCATTCACCAGCCGCAGGGCCAACCTGGAATCAGTCCCTAGAGGGGAGACACGAAAATTCACTCTTTCCCCGTGTCTACTGATGGAAGAGATCCTGCAGTCAGAGTGAGATTCCGGTTCCTTCCAGTGGGCCAGGAATTCTGGGTCTCACACCAATGTTTCCCATCACCGAGGGAGATAAATAGAGCCTGCTCATCACCATGCTGTCCTTCAGGGGTTGTTTTATAGAACCCTTGGTTTGGAGCTCAAGTAGGCATGGCCCCTGACTGAGTTTCACCCCCACACCCAGCAATTCATTAGATGAGCCAGGTCTTCAGATGGTGGGAGGAGAACAACCATCACCCCGGACCCACAGTGACCCTGGAGTTCACCCTGAGCACCTGTAGCAGGGTCACTTCAAGGACAGGTTCCCAGTCCCCCAACAAGAAACATCCCTAGAACTTAGTTCATTAGAAACTCCAGCTTGGAGGGACTCCCCGGCTCACAGCAACCCCACCCCAGAGGCCCGAGGCTTGCTCAGGAGGCTCTTCCTCTATTGAGCATTCTCTCGTGTCACTTTCAAGCCCAGCGCTTCATGGAGTCGGAACAAACCATGGACTGCTGAATATCACAGGGACATGGACAGTGGGCAGAAGTAACTGCCACTGACTTTGCAAATGTAGCTTCTTACAGTTGTCCCGGGCCTGGTACTGGCACAAAAGAAGACGAATCGTTGGTGGCCGCCTTGCGCAGGCATCAGAGTCCCTCACTCCCCACCTGGAAACTGCCCCTGGAGCCTGTGAGCTGAGCTAAGTCATGATGGAGGTCTGGTACCTCTGGCCCCAGGCAAGACATCGCTTAGAGAGGCCCCTAGACAAGCTAATCCAATCAGTCCCATCCAGTGATCTGATTTGGAATTTGTTTTCTGATTAAAAAAAAAAAGGTTTTGTGCTTCTCTGAGTGATAGACACATGGTTGTCCCCAAGGCCCCATGAACCTGTGAGCAGACCTGTGTACCCTGGAACCCTGGACTGGGAGTGGCCAAAGGACTATGTATTCAGCCACTGCTTTGGGTTTCTCTCCCTGTGGTTCTGCTGGTGCTGAGTTTGGTCTCCAAATCAATGCTTGGCAATGTTCTTCCAGAGGAGTGGAGGATAGCAGACAATAAAGGGGCAGAGGAGTAGCAAATACTCAGCCAAATATTCCAATCCTGACTCAGTGAGCACAGGATCCAGATTTTATTACAGGGCTGAAGCGAGGAGGAGCTGTGGCTCCCACAGTCTCCAAGGAAACTAAGCTTCAAGGACATCTGGAGGGCCTCAGAGTTCCTCTGCGTACAGTCCACTTTCAGCTCAGACCGTGACCCATGGTCACAGAGCAGAGAGTCATCATGGACCTGAGAAGTCAGGAAAGACAAGATTCTGTACATGGGTGGGGGTGGGGCAGGAAGGGGTGGAAAGCAGCAACTAGAAGAGAATATCAGAAGAAACAAAGCTCCAGCTATGACCTGCTCTCTGTGTGTCTGGAATCTCCTGCCATGCTTTGCATTATAACAGAAGCCTTCTATCATATTACAAAATATACATATTCCATGAAGTTCAAGAAGGCCCTAGCACTCACATCCTCCCCTGGGGAGTCTCCCCTGGGGAGGTATAAGTGAGCATATGACCCAGGATGGCCATCAGCCCCCACAGCGGGTTTGGGAATAACCAACTATGGGCAAGCAGGAGGAACAAGACCTCCACGGACTTGTCGGCAGAGATACCAGGGCAGAGTGACCCTTTCTCCTGGCGGGACATAGAATTGGGCAGACAGCTGCTGCCTCTACCCACCTTGTGCAGAAAGCAAGCTGACAGTGAAGCACACACACCTAATAACGTGGCAGTAAGAAAAAGCTCTGGATCCAGCTGCACCTAACACCCGGTCTCTGTCTAAACTTCCTAAACACGTGAACCAATGAATTCCTTCTAGCTTAGAAGAGTTTCAGTTAGGGGCTTCTCACTTGTAAACCAAAGCACATGGACAGAAATAGCCCCTTCTCCAATACAATTTGAGCTGGTAAGTAATGAGAACCCACCACATTTGATGCAATGGTGAACAACTGAGATTCACACATCCCAGGAATTTCACCAGGAATTTCTAGTCTGCAGACTAGAGTGCCAAACCCAGAAGCTTTGGCAGGAACCAGATGAGCTTACCATTGAAAGGAATTGTTGTAGTCCGCCAATCTGGAGAGAAAAACAAAATGGGATTAGAAAGGACACAAGTGTGGAAACAATATTGGTCCAGTGACCTGTGACTGGGGACTAGGGACAGTGGGATCTGAAAAAGTCCACGTGTTGGCCTTTTCTGGAGAGCTAGCCATGAGCGGTAAGGTATGCAATCCACAAAGAGCAATTACAATTATCTCCTGACAGATTAGTCTTGTTAAAAGCACCACTTAGACTTCACCTGAGGTAGATGACGTAAAAAAATGTCTGTTCTCGCCTTACACATAACTCTTGGTCAAGGTGGTGCCCTCAAGCAGAAATGACCCAAGAGCCAAGCCTCTTTCTACACCAAAAGCTCCAGGTGGGCAGTTCAGCTACCCATGCCAGGGAGCCAGAAGATCTTTGGCCACTGTGCCAGACAAAGGATCATCCTGTTGTGGACTCAACTGGTACCACTACGAACTCTTGCATTATCAGGGGAGGTACTGGAGAGATGAAAAACCTTCACACATCTCTACCCCAGATACCGATTGGAGCAGTTGAGTAAAGGGACAGGGGAACTCACCTGGTGTAGTCGTGAACTGGGTCTGGGCAGCTGTGAAAAACAGAAGGTCAAGTCAGATGCATTGCACAGAAGGTACCACAAAAGGAAGCAAAGGTTGAAGAAACTGGGCAGGTCAGACACTCAGTCAGTGCTTGCTCCCTGCCATAAAGGCTGAAGCATTTTCCATCCTCATCCCCAAAGCTGCTCCTTGTGAAAAGTCAGCACCAGGTAAAGTCCAGGCAGATCCTACTCACTGTTCCCACCACAGGTCATTAGCCCTGTGCCTGCACAGTGGTGGCCGACATGACCCACAACCATCACTTGGCCTTGCAATTTGAACAAAAGGCTGAATCAGCAAGACTGCGGAGTTTGCTCCAGGCCCTTATCCTACATGTGATCCTTCAGGCTCAGCCATGGACAATTGCAAGGCTTTGCCTGGTAGGCCTTGAGGAGGGAAACTTGCCTCTCCAACCAGACTGGGTGCACAGCCAATGTATTGCAACTCTCTGAAGAGAGTTGTAGCCAAGGGCACAACCACCTCATCCTCCCAAGCCTGCCCTACTCATACACATCTGCGTTCCTAGCCCCGGGGCCTCCATTTGAAGGCTTCTACCTTGGGAATATTGGTTGTCAGGGCACTTTTTCCTACTTTCACTTAATACACTTCTACTCTTAAACCCCCACCCATGCCTCCTTCTTCCCAAGTCCCGTGAGTCCATCAACAGGCAGAAGCCTTTGGTGTGGGGCTCTTTGGCACTGAGTCAACTCTATTGGCATGTCATCTGACCTTCACCAGGGCCATTCCATGGGGAGAAGTGGAACTCTGGGCAGTTGGCACCTTTCTCTATTTCCTCTTGCTTGCACTGTTGTAGCAAGAGAATACAGGCTTAATTGGTGCTTTCAGTTTGGCCCATTGTCCTGACTGATGCCCTGGACACCCGGCAGCTGGACAAAGATGAATACTGATTCTTAGCACGCAGCTAAGAAGACTTTCAGGGAAAGAGGAAATGCAGGAAAAGCTTTGAATGAGGGGATCAGAAAACAAGACGGCCTCTATACCACAGCAGACCCCTCCTCCAGAGAAGGAGTCTTGGTGACCCACCTGAACAGATGACTCCTGCATCTTCCCCATGTCCACAGTTGTGCGAGAGCCAGCCATTGTGAGAGCAGTTCCACAGGTAGGACTCATTGCCCGAACAGCGCACATCGTCCAGGACGATCTGTCCTGAGCCCTGACCAAACCGGGCGCTGCCTGGGGCTGAGTTGGCCCAGCCACAGCCCAGCTGCCTGCACACCACGTTGGCATCATTGATGTCCCAGCTGTCGTCACACACGGTGCCCCAGGAGCCTCGGTACAGGACCTCCACGCGGCCCTGACACCGGTCCCCTCCATTCACCAGCCGCAGGGCCAACCTGGAATCAGTCCCTAGAGGGGAGACATGAAAATTCACTCTTTCCCCATGTCTACTGATGGAAGAGGTCCTGCAGTCAAAGTGGGCCCTGACTCCTGGGTCTCACACTAATGTTCCCCATCACCACGAGAGATAAATAGAGCCTGCTCATCACCATGCTGTCCTTCAAGGGTTGTTTTATAGAACCCTTGGTTTGGAGCTCAACTAGGCATGGCCCCTGACTGAGTTTCACCCCCACACCCAGCAATTCATTAGGTGAGCCAGGTCTTGAGATGGTGGGAGGAGAACAACCATCACCCGGACCCACAGTGACCCTGGAGTTCACCCTCAGCACCTGCAGCAGGGTCACTTCAAGGACAGGTTCCCAGTCCCCCAACAAGAAACACCCCTAGAACTTAGTTCATTAGAAACTCCAGCTTGGAGGGACTCCCCGGCTCACAGCAACCCCACCCCAGAGGCCCGAGACTTGCTCAGGAGGCTCTTCCTCTATTGAGCATTCTCTCGTGTCACTTTCAAGCCCAGTGCTTCACAGAGTCTGAACAAACCATGGACTGCTGAATATCAGAGACATGGACAGTGGGCAGAAGTAACTGCCACTGACTTTGCAAATGTAGCTTCTTACAGTTGTCCAGGGCCTGCTACTGGCACCTGGGGAGGTGTAAGTGAGCATACGACCCAGGATGGCCATCAGCCCCCACAGCGGGTTTGGGATTAACCACCTACGGGCAAGCAGGAGGAACAGAGACCTCCACGGACTTGTCGGCAGAGATACCAGGGCAGAGTGACCCTTTCTCCTGGCGGGACATAGAATTGGGCAGACAGCTGCTGGCTCTACCCACCTTGTGCAGAAAGCAAGCTGACAGTGACGCACACACACCTAATAACATGGTGGTAAGAAAAAGCTCTGGATCCAGCTGCATCTAACCCCAGGTCTCTGTCCAAACTTCCTAAACATGTGAAACAATTAATTCCCTTCTAGCTTAGGAGAGTTTCAGTTAGGTGCTTCTCACTTGTAAACCAAAGCACATGGACAGAAATAGCCCCTTCTCCAATACAATTTGAACTGGTAAGTAATGGGAACCTGCCACATTTGATGCGACGGGGAACAACCGAGATTCACACATCCCAGGAATTTCACCAGGAATTTCTAGTCTGCAGACTAGAGTGCCAAACCCGGAAGTTTTGGCAGGAACCAGATGAGCTTACCATTGAAAGGAATTGTTGTAGTCCGCCAATCTGGAGAGAAAAACAAAATGGGATTAGAAAGGACACAAGTGTGGAAACAATATTGGTCCAGTGACCTGTGACTGGGGACTAGGGACAGTGGGGTCTGAGAAAGTCCACGTGTTGGCCTTTTCTGGAGAGCTAGTCATGAACAGTTAGGTATGCAACCCACAAAGAGCAATTACAGATTAGTCTTGTTAAAAGCACCACTTAGACTTCACGTGGGGTATATGACGTGAAAAAATGTCTGTTCTCGCCTTACACATAACTCTTGGTCAAGGTGGTGCCCTCAAGCAGAAATGACCCAAGAGCCAAGCCTCTTTCTACACCAAAAGCTCCAGGTGGGCAGTTCAGCTACCCATGCCAGGGAGCCAGAAGATCTTTAGCCACTGTGCCAGACAAAGGATCATCCTGTTGTGGACTCAACTGGTACCACTACGAACTCTTGCATTATCAGGGGAGGTACTGGAGAGATGAAAAACCTTCACACATCTCTACCCCAGATACCGATTGGAGCAGTTGAGTAAAGGGACAGGGGAACTCACCTGGTGTAGTCGTGAACTGGGTCTGGGCAGCTGTGAAAAACAGAAGGTCAAGTCAGATGCATTGCACAGAAGGTACCACAAAAGGAAGCAAAGGTTGAAGAAACTGGGCAGGTCAGACACTCAGTCAGTGCTTGCTCCCTGCCATAAAGGCTGAAGCATTTTCCATCCTCATCCCCAAAGCTGCTCCTTGTGAAAAGTCAGCACCAGGTAAAGTCCAGGCAGATCCTACTCACTGTTCCCACCACAGGTCATTAGCCCTGTGCCTGCACAGTGGTGGCCGACATGACCCACAACCATCACTTGGCCTTGCAATTTGAACAAAAGGCTGAATCAGCAAGACTGCGGAGTTTGCTCCAGGCCCTTATCCTACATGTGATCCTTCAGGCTCAGCCATGGACAATTGCAAGGCTTTGCCTGGTAGGCCTTGAGGAGGGAAACTTGCCTCTCCAACCAGACTGGGTGCACAGCCAATGTATTGCAACTCTCTGAAGAGAGTTGTAGCCAAGGGCACAACCACCTCATCCTCCCAAGCCTGCCCTACTCATACACATCTGCGTTCCTAGCCCCGGGGCCTCCATTTGAAGGCTTCTACCTTGGGAATATTGGTTGTCAGGGCACTTTTTCCTACTTTCACTTAATACACTTCTACTCTTAAACCCCCACCCATGCCTCCTTCTTCCCAAGTCCCGTGAGTCCATCAACAGGCAGAAGCCTTTGGTGTGGGGCTTTTGGCACTGAGTCAACTCTATTGGCATGTCATCTACCTTCACCAGGGCCATTCCATGGGGAGAAGTGGAACTCTGGGCAGTTGGCACCTTTCTCTATTTCCTCTTGCTTGCACTGTTGTAGCAAGAGAATACAGGCTTAATTGGTGCTTTCAGTTTGGCCCATTGTCCTGACTGGTGCCCTGGACACCCAGCAGCTGGACAAAGATGAATACTGATTCTTAGCACGCAGCTAAGAAGACTTTCAGGGAAAGAGGAAATGTAGGAAAAGCTTTGAATGAGGGGATCAGAATACAAGACGGCCTCTATACCACAGCAGACCCCTCCTCCAGAGAAGGAGTCTTGGTGACCCACCTGAACAGATGACTCCTGCATCTTCCCCATGTCCACAGTTGTGCGAGAGCCAGCCATTGTGAGAGCAGTTCCACAGGTAGGACTCATTGCCCGAACAGCGCACATCGTCCAGGACGATCTGTCCTGAGCCCTGACCAAACCGGGCGCTGCCTGGGGCTGAGTTGGCCCAGCCACAGCCCAGCTGCCTGCACACCACGTTGGCATCATTGATGTCCCAGCTGTCGTCACACACGGTGCCCCAGGAGCCTCGGTACAGGACCTCCACGCGGCCCTGACACCGGTCCCCTCCATTCACCAGCCGCAGGGCCAACCTGGAATCAGTCCCTAGAGGGGAGACATGAAAATTCACTCTTTCCCCATGTCTACTGATGGAAGAGGTCCTGCAGTCAAAGTGGGCCCTGACTCCTGGGTCTCACACTAATGTTCCCCATCACCACGGGAGATAAATAGAGCCTGCTCATCACCATGCTGTCCTTCAGGGGTTGTTTTATAGAACCCTTGGTTTGAGCTCAACTAGGCATGGCCCCTGACTGAGTTTCACCCCCACACCCAGCAATTCATTAGGTGAGCCAGGTCTTGAGATGGTGGGAGGAGAACAACCATCACCCGGACCCACAGTGACCCTGGAGTTCACCCTCAGCACCTGTAGCAGGGTCACTTCAAGGACAGGTTCCCAGTCCCCCAATAAGAAACATCCCTAGAACTTAGTTCATTGGAAACTCCAGCTTGGAGGGATTCCCCGGCTCACAGCAACCCCACCCCAGAGGCCCGAGGCTTGCTCAGGAGGCTCTTCCTCTATTGAGTAGTCTCTCATGTCACTTTCAAGCCCAGCGTTTCATGGAGTCGGAACAAACCATGGACTGTTAAATATCACAGGGACATGGACAGTGGGCAGAAGTAACTGCCACTGACTTTGCAAATGTAGCTTCTTACAGTTGTCCTGGGCCTGGTACTGGCACAAAACAAGACGAATGGTTGGCAGAGCCCTTGCGCAGGCATCAGAGTCCCTCACTCCCCACCTGGAAACTGCCCCTGGAGCCTGTGAGCTGAGCTAACTCACTGATGGAGGTCTGGTACCTCTGGCCCCAGGCAAGGCATTGCTTTGAGAGGCCCCTAGACAAGCTAATCCTATCAGTCCCATCCAGTGATCTGATTGGGAATTTGTTTTCTCATTGAAAAAAAAAAAAGATTTTGTGCTTCTCTGAGTGACAGACACATGGTTGTCCCCAAGGCTCCATGAACCTGTGAGCAGACCTGTGTTCCCTGGAACCCTGGACTGGGAGTCGCCAAAGGACTGTATATTCAGCCACTGCTTTGGGTTTCTCTCCCTGTGGTTCTGCTGATGCTGAGTTTGGTTTGACAATCTGGAGAGCCAATGCTTGGCAATGTTCTTCCAGAGGAGTGGCAGATAGCAGACAATAAAGGGGCAGAGGAGTAGCAAATATTCAGTCAAATTCTCCAATCCCGACTCATTGAGCACAGGATCCAGATCTTACTGCCCCCTGAGTCCATCAGTAGGCAGAAGGCTTTGGTGTGGGGCTCTTTGGCAGTGAGTCGATTCTGTTGGTATGTCATCTGACCTTCACCAGGGCCATTGCATGGAGAGAAGTGAAACTCTGGGGAGTTGCCACCTTTCTCTTTTTCCTCTTGCTTGCACTGTCATTGCAAGAGAATACAGGCTAATTGGTAATTTCAGTTTGGCTCATTGTCCTAACTGACACCCTGGACACCTGGCAACTGGACAAATATGAATACTGATTCTTAGCACACAGCTAAGACTTTCAGGGAAAGAGGAAATGTAGGAAAAGCTTTGAATGAGGGGAACTGAATACAAGAAGGCCTCTATACCAGAGAAGGAGTCTTGGTGACCCAACTGAACAGATGACTCCAGCATTTTCTCTATGTCCACAGTTGTGCGAGAGCCAGCCATTGTGGGAGCAGTTCCACAGGTAGGACTCATTGCCCAAGCAGCGTACGTCGTCCAGGACGATCTGTCCTGAGCCCTGACCAAACCGGGCGCTGTCTGGAGCTGAGATGGCCCAGCCACAGCCCAGCTGCCTGCAGACCACGTCGGCATCACTGATGTCCCAGCTGTCATCACACACGGTGCCCCAGGAGCCTCCGTACAGGACGTCCACACGGCCCTGACACCGGCCCCCACCATTCACCAGCTGCAGGGCCAATCCAGATTCTATCCCTAGGTAGAAAGAGTGACTATGTTTCCTCCTTGTCTAAGCTAAGGGGTAAATCTCTTAAGCATGAGGAAACCTGGATTTCTTCCCAATGGCCTAAGTTTCCTAGGAAGAAGTTGCCTTTTATATATCAGAGGGAAATATTCTTCAAGCCCAGGCTGAAGGAGCTGCAGGTCAGATCCGAATGCCCCAGCTGCCCTTCTGTGGCAACCTAGCAGCTTTTGCCAGTTCCCACCTCCCCAGTCCCCCAATCATTAACTGCAGGCCCATGACGGCTCATGCGGGGGGGGGGGGGGTGTCTCTATGGAAGGACAGTGACTTCAGAGGACACTGACCCAGAGGGATTCCTTTGTAAAGCACATTGCACTGCCTCTTTCAGAAGCTACAGTCAATGGCTTAAAAGCCTAAGAGGGCAAGAACCCACATGGATTTTAAGGGCCACTGGGGCCTATATTGAACCACCCAGAGAAGACCTACTATTAATAGGATGTTGGCCTGGGTTATGGAGGAGACCTAGGACTTGGCTCTCTGGAAATGCCCTTCCCAATGATCCAACTAGTCACGGAGTGGACAAAGAGAAGGCCCTGCTCAGATCAGGCCTGATTCCTTCATTTGAAGCCTCCTTCCACCCTGAGCTCGTTCACACCACTTTCAAACCCAGCTTCTCATGACTCAGACTCAAATGAGTATACTGTGTGCAGTGGCCAGCAGGGATGGTAGGTGGGTATATTTACCTGTTGTCATTGCTGCTGTGGTTGTGATGGGCCAAGAGAGTATAGGAGGCAGAAAGAAGAGAAAAAGTAGGTGTATGAATATAGGAAGAAGGTCATATACCAAAACCACTGGATCAAGCAGGCCTCACAAGCCTGAATTCCACACCAGGACTTGGCCCCTCATTGGCCGTGTGTCCTGCACTAGGCACACAACACCTCTACCTCTCAGGAACCTATCTATGAAAGTCCCTGGAGGTCAGTCTCTAAGTGTGTGATGTCTTTCTTACAATTAGCAAAACTTTTCTGCCTGCATTTGGTGACAGATTTACTGGCTCATACGACTGTGGCCATAGCCAGGCCTGTGGATGTGAGTAGTCAAGGATGAGAATCAGGCCTCCCAGAGTCCAGACTCTGCTCCATCCCTCTGGAGCAGATGTGACCTTGCTGATGCTGAGACTGGTGCCAGGACCTAGGAAACCAGCACTCAAATCACTCCCTTCAGCAGAAGCTCATAGTTTATCAGCACATGTGCTTCAGAATAGTCATGTCAGTCCTGAGGTACATCAAAAATGTCTTCTTTTGCTCCCATTCAGAAATGGTCAGAGCAGGGCAAAAGTTCAACCTTCAGCCCCTGCTTCCTGGCTGGACAATGAGAGAGGACATATGACTCAAGAGCAGCCAATCATGGGAAGCAGATGTGGCTCAAGTGATTGAGCTCCTGCCTACCACATAAGAGGTCCCAGGTTTGGGTCCTGGTGCCTCCTGGGCAGATGCCCACACCCACCACAAAAGCTGGATGCCCACACCCTCCACAACGAGAGCTCAACATTGCATCCCACCACAATGAGAACTAAACACTACACTCTGCTGAGAGCTAGAGGCCCGCACCATACCACAACAAGTGCTAGACACTGCACTCTGCAGCAACAAGCAGATGCCTAAGCACACGGATGCCACAAAGCCAGCAGATGCCACAGCCCGAGGGGAGCAGGTGTGACTCAGGCCATTCGGCATTCACCTCCCATGTGGGAGATCCCAAGTTCAGTTCCCGGTGCCTCCTGGAGAAAGGCATCAAACAATGAGCAGACAGACAAGAAAACCATTTGGGGGATGAGTGGGGGATAAAATAAAATAAATAATTAAAAATTTTTACAAAGAGTAGCTAATCAGATTATCTGGTCTTGGGCCACAGAGATTGGTTCTAGGAGAGAAACATGTGCTCAGGCAGACCAGTCAGAGCCATCCAGGGGACTTGTATGCCAGAGGTCTCAGGAAAGCTTTCTTCTTTTCCCTGAGGCAGCTAAACTAGTTGGGTACAGACTTGGGGAAAGAGAGGTCATAGCCATCTTTCCCACAACAGAGAGAGCATGTGCCTGAGCATGAAGGCAACACACTTAGGACAGCAGAGGCAGGACAAGTACAGAGAGACAGAGCAACTTGGGAGAACCTGATTCTAGCTGTGCCTGAAGCCTACACACATCTGGACTTCCAGTGATGTGAACCACCTAATTCCTTTGTGGCCTAAGTGAGTATGAGTTTGCTTTCCATCACTTTCAAATAAGGGAGGCATCTTATTTAGTGAATACATCCATAATTATTACCAGATACTTAGGAGGCCACATCCAGGACAAAGAGTTTGGGAAGATCCAGGCAATAGAGCTTGAGGTCCAAACATGAGTAGCCCACAGCTGTACAAATTTCATGCTGGTCTATTGCCTATGATAACTAATGTTAAAGTCCAAGAAGAAAGAAAATGGTTTTACCATAACCATTTGGAATAATCTCCCCAGTCTAAAGAAAGGCGCTACAAATTATTAAGAAAGAGAGTCAAAGCTGGGGAAGGAGGCTAACTATGAATTAAAAGCAAGCGCTACCCACTGGGAACAGACATGTCAGTCCACTCGACCAGGAGAGAATCCACCTGAGTGGACGGTGTCTCCTTGTACTTGAGCTGGCATAAAGAGATCAGCAGAAGACTGCTGTATGGACAGCTGTAGGGACTCCTACTAAGAAAGCATGCTTGAGGCTGTCTTCTGGAAAGCTATGCCTTTCATTTTGTTCTATTCTCTTCTAAGGGAATCTGATCCCAAGTGTGAACTCTTCAGGTCTTCTGAACCTTAATTAATTTCTATATAAGAAGCACTTTGACGGACTTGGCAATTGCAAAATGATGGAATATCAATATGACTGAAAAGTGTCAGCCGGAAGAGAACAGTAAAAGGTTACATAGAATGGGGAGGAGAGGTTGAGGGACTAGGAGAGAAGAAATATCTCCAGCAAGGATGCTGGGGACTCACCTGGGCTGAGTGTAGACTGCGTCAGGGCAACTGTGAGGGAGAGAAGGAGAGTCAGAGACATTGGTCACACGTTCCCCCACTTGGAATCACCCATGGAGGAACTCAGGTGCTTACACAGAGCTGATGATTTCTGTGTGCCCACTGAGCAGACTTTCCCAGTGCCCTGCTGAGTCCCCCGGTCTTTTCAGGGAGTACCACCCTGCAGTCCACTACCAGAACCTACTTCTCTGTGCCTGAGTGTCTTCTTTACAGAAACTACAAGGCAACTTTGGCCCTCATGAGAAAAACTAGAATATCCATTGCATTAAAACCCAGTGGAGTGGCTAACAATGATCCCCAGCCATTACTTTTTGAACACCCAATTCTTTCATCCTTGAAGTACAATGATTCTGAGGGTTACAAAGGTTCCTAAAGTTTCTCCATGGGATTAAGTTCCAGAATCCCATGGTTATAGCTGGCTGGTAAACAAGCCATTACCTACTGCCATTTCCTCCACCCAAACCCAACACATACAACATTTTACTAATAAACCAGTTACACTGAAAGCTTGATCTCATAGTTGCTACTGAAAGGACAAAAAGTAATATATGCACAGAAGAGGGGGTGGCTTTAACCAATTATTTTTCTTAGAGGTACTGCCTATGAGGAGGAAGTACCAGGTAAAAATGTGAGTGGAAGCTGAGTTGACAATGCTGCAGAAAAAAAAAAGAAAATGATTTTCACTTGAAACAACTGTGTCCCATTTTGACCCAGAGCTGCCCAAAACAAACATTTTGACACTGTCAAAGGGGAAACATTTCTGCCCATATTACTGATCCATTCAGGAGGCCAAATATTGTACATGACCAGCAAATTGCCTGGAAAAACCTCAGATTGCTGGTTTCTTCACAGCTTATCTAAGTGGGAGACCAGTAGTGGGAAGCGTACATGCTTTTTTTAACAAGTCCAACTCAAGGATGCTCAATATCTGAGGCCCACCTGAGCAGATGACTCCAGCATCTTCCCCGTGTCCACAGTTGTGCGAGAGCCAGGGGCTGTGGGGGCAGCTCCACAGGGAGGACTCGTGGCCCGAGCAACGCACGTTGTCCAGGACGATCTGTCCTGAGCCCTGACCGAACCAGGCGCTTCCTGGGGCAGCTGTCGCCCAGCCACAGCCCAGCTGCCTGCAGACCACGTTGGCGTCATTGGTGTCCCAGTCGTCGTCACACACGGTGCCCCAGGAGCCTCGGTATAGGACCTCCACACGGCCCTGACACCGGTCCCCTCCATTTGCCAGCCGCAGGGCCAACCCAGAAACAGTTTCTAGAGGGGGCAAGAGAAAGCTTCATCCATGGCTATCTCGACATCAAACACCTATGCCATGTTGGAGACTTGGCAGCCTTCCTAATGACCCACACCGCCTCTCAGCAAGCTGCCTCCCTTGCCTGCAGGTGTCCCTTCTCTCTAGTCCTAGGAGCAGTGAGACCTAGGCCAGCCCTGTCTCAGGATGCTCTGGCTATAAGGATGTACCCATGGTGCTCAAGGAGATGACCAGGAAGGAACCCATCCACCCCCTCTCCAGGGCACACAGTGTAGAGCTCCATAGGGACCAGCAGCAGACACATGCCTTCCTGAGGTCAGGAGCTTGTTGGCACCATGAGGGTTCTGGTTGCATTCTAGCAAAGTGCAAGAAGATAGGAGGGACCTGGCCCAGTCACATGTAGTTCCAGCCACTTTGATCCACCCTTCTCTCCTTGAGGATAGTGACCTGAGGGCCAGGAACAAGCTTCAGCAACTTTGGCAAAGTCACCAGGGCTTGAACAAAGCACCTGGAGGAGGACCTTCTTTAGCCTCTGAAATAGGGTCTCAACGAGACAGATCACCAGCCCAACCTTAAATCAATACTAGGACCTGGCTTCTCACACACTGCCATTAGCTCTATGTGACGCATAGAACAACAGATAAAAAGAGCCCCTACCCTCAGATGCCCCCTCTTATTTCAAACCCAAGGTATTTCCTGTGGATAGAGAATGTGCAAGGACAGGGTAGAAGCATTACCTTGTGTTGTTGGTGCAGGTGTGGATGTCGTGGTCCACGGGTCTGAAAGAAGCAGCAAAGAGAGAGGCCAGAGTGAGTGTTCAGGGGAAGAAGGCCAAGAGCAAAACAGCGCCACCAGTCAAGCATGAGCAATCATGCTCACGACCTAAATTTCTCACTTGCTACCCGGGTGTGCTGACAAGTCTCCTGCTAGCTCACCGATCTATGGGTCAAAGACAAAGCTGAATTCAGAAAGGGTCCTCAAATCTCTGAAAAGGGCTGTTTCCTTCTCAGTTAGAAACCTCACCTACTCTACCCATTGGGTCTTGATTTCCCTGGACAAGACTCCAACTGTCGCCCTTGGAGGGAAAATCTTCTGGGACAGGGAGTTGCCTGGGGGAGCACTGGGGTGACTGGGACCCAGGGCAAAGGATCACTAACGCTCCCGTGGGCTGTCTCAGCCTCTACTTCTCCCCTCCTGACTTGAGGCTTCAGGTCTCAGCTACAATCGGAGGGAAGGAAGGAAATAACATGCTCCACTAGGAGCCAGGGGTAGCAGGTCTCCCCTCCCTCTCAGGCCCCTGCTCCTTCCATAGGTTTACAGACACTCTAAGAGAGAGGCAAACCTTAAGACTTTTGGAGGAAGAATTGGATCAGTAAAACCAAGATGGAGAAAAATAAACAATGCAAAATTATTCCTGCCACATTTTTAGGGCAACAGAGTAAAAGATATAATGTTAGAGGGTGTTCTCCCATCAAGACAAGAGAAGCAGTCACGAGACTCATGATGAAAAAGTTCAGGTTGATAAAACCTTCCTCCCAGCAAACAGAAAAAAATTCCTAGCTGGATTTCGTATGTATGCAAAAGGGCTTCCCTCTGCTTCCTCCACTACCCTTATATCCTAGACCAGAGATAAGTGGGGCACTGAGCTTGAGCTTAGCTCCTAGCTCCCCCGCCTGTAGCCACTGACCTGGAAACAGACACACCTGGCCTAAGGCTCGGCACAGAGAAAATGGTACTTACCGTATATCACAGTTGTCCAGGGGTGCCAACCTGGGGACAAAACAGGACAACGTTAGGACAGAGGTGGCACCACGAGTGGCATCAGTGCTGCTCTTGGTGGCCATGCCAGCAGGTATTTCACAGCTCCCGCTCTAAGGAATGGGTAGAGGTGGTGGAGACAGGATGCCCAAGGATGGAGGTTCAGTCCCGTTGTCATAACTGGGAGAAAGATGTCATCACAACAAGTACACTGTAACACACAGAGTTCACCACCCAGAAGAGACACAAACTGCACCCTGCCCCCTCTTTGGGGTGGTAAGGTCCACAAGGACCAAGAACAAGTCTCCCATGGTGACTCTCTTTAGAAAATCACCCCCTGGTTCTCCCCATGACGCTTTCTGGATTTCTCCTCCACTCATTCAGATCTCTGGACGATTCATGCATCTTAGAGGGAAAGGACCCAGGATCAGAACCACCTTCTGTGTCCAGCAGCCTGAAGTGAGTCCTCTCTCTATGTCCATGGTCGGATGGACATAGCTCTCCATCCACTCAGCCTGAGCCACGCATGGTCATCGTCATGTTGGAGCCTCAGCTGGTGCCAGTAACACATTCCAGGTTCACCAGGAGAAATGATTATTATATAAAGCTTTTTCTTTTCTTGTTGGTTCCCAAAGAAAAGGAATGGACAAGTTGAGACGCTACCACACTTACCTGGAGTAGAAGTGGATGCAGTCTCAGCAGCTGGAAGAAAGAGACGTGGGTTTATTGAAGAGCAGATCTCACAAGTCAAATCAAGGAATGAGTGCCACAGTGGGGTGAGAGGAAAATTTGGCTTTTTTAATCCAACACTTTTTGAGGGGTCGCAGGGCAAAGCTTAATGCCCCTTACACGGCTAACAAACCTAAATGCTCCTTACAACACACAAAAAGCCAAATGGCTTTAGGGTTATATCTGGGTGCACCCATCCCTCAGGGAACGGCTATCTAGAGGGATGGCCCTGTCTCTCTCCAATTCACAAGCACCAAGCTGACATCCTGGGAGCATGTGGGGTCTCTGGGACCCACCTGAGCAGATGACTCCAGCATCTTCCCCGTGTCCACAGTTGTGCGAGAGCCAGCCACTGTGGGGGCAGCTCCACAGGGCGGACTCGTGGCCCGAGCAACGCACGTTGTCCAGGACGATCTGTCCTGAGCCCTGACCGAACCGGGCACTTCCTGGGGCAGCTGTCGCCCAGCCACAGCCCAGCTGCCTGCAGACCACGTTGGCGTCATTGGTGTCCCAGTCGTCGTCACACACGGTGCCCCAGGAGCCTCGGTATAGGACCTCCACGCGGCCCTGACACCGGTCCCCTCCATTTGCCAGCTGCAGGGCCAACCCAGAAACAGTTTCTAGAGGGGGCAAGAGAAAGCTTCATCCATGGCTATCTCGACATCAACCACCTATGCCATGTTGGAGACTCAGCAGCCTTCCTAATGACCCACATCACCAGTCAGCAAGCTGCCTCCCTTGCCTGCAGGTGTCCCTTCTTTCTAGTCCTAGGAGCAATGAGACCTAGGCCAGCCTTGTCTCAGGATGCTCTGGCTACAAGGATGTACCCACGGCCCTGAAGGAGATGACCAGGAAGGAACCCACCCACCCCCTCTCCAGGGCACACAGTGTAGACCTCCATAGGGACCAGCAGCAGGCACATGTCTTCCTGAGGTCAGGAGCTCGTTGGCACCATGAGGGTTCTGGCTTCATTCTGGCAAAGTACATGAAGATGGGAGGGACCTGGCCCAGTCACATGTAGTTCCAGCCACTTTGATCCACCCTCCCCCCCTTGAGGATAGTGACCTGAGGGCCAGGGACAAGCCTGCGCAACTTTGGCAAAGTCACCAGGGCTTGCACAGACCACCTGGAGGAGGACCTTCTTTAGCCTCTGGAATAGGGTCCCAACGAGACAGATCACCAGCCCAACTTTAAATCACACCTAGGAGATGAGATGTGGAGGAGTTTTCAGGACTTGGAATTGTCCTGGGTAATGCTGCAGGGACAGCTACCAGACATTGCATGTCCTCCCATGGCCCAGTGGGTGGAACGTGGGAGAGTGTGGGCTATGATGTGGACCACTGACCACGAGGTGCAGCGGTGCTCAGGGATGTATTCACATCATATGCATGAATGTCTCATGATGATGGAGAGATTCTTGCAATGGGGGGAGGAGTGGGGTGAGGGGGTGGGGGGGTATATGGGGACCTCATTTTTTTTTATGTAATATTAAAAAAATAAAGACAAATAAATAAATAAATCAAACCTAGGACCTGGCTTCTCACACATTGCCATTAGCTCTATGTGAGGCATAGGACAACAGATAAAAAGGACCTCTACCCTCAGTGGCATCCTCTCATTTCAAACCCAAGGTGTTTCCTGGAGATGAGAAGATGTGTGTGACAGTTTGATATTATTTATGAATTCCAGAAAGAGATGAGTATGTTTGTAAATTGGTCTGTTCCTCTGGGGAGGATAACCTTTGATTGTATTAGGTTCAGCTGCGATGTCTTTGATTAAATTATGTTAAGGTTAGGGCTTTGATTGGACCACATCATTAGGGCATGCAGGGTTGAATCCCAGACCTTGGTCAGTGATATAAATGGACACTGAATCAAGAACACAGAGAAGTAGATTCACAGAAAAAGACACAGGAGAGGAGAGAACTTGGTTTTTAACCCTGGAGCCCTGGGGAGAGATGAGCCATTTGCCTGATAGTTTACAGCTGACCTTGTGAAGAGACCAGAGCAGCTGAGAAGCCCTGAGAGGTGAGACTAATGACAGTCTACAGCCGTAATCAGAGGAAGGTGGGCTCACAGAACCTTAAGAGGGACGGGGAAGGCTGAACCCTCTCAGATGTCACCCGCCATCTTGCATTAACACGTGACAACACACTCGGGGTGAGGAAGTACCTCTTATAATACCTTGAGTGGGACTCTTTAGGGCCTTGTGACTATAAACTTTTACCCTTTATAAAACCAACATATTTCTGGTACTTTGCATCAGCACCACTTTGGCTGACTAATAAAATGTACAAGGCAAGATAGATGAGTATTACCTGTCACTGGTGATACAGGTGTGGATATTGGGGGCCATAGATCGGTAAGAGGCGAAAAACGGCAGGCCAGAGTTAGAGTTCAGAGGAAGAAGGCCAAGAGTACAATATCCCTCTGACTGGGCAAGACGATGGGAGGGAGTGATGCAATCACATGGAATTCTGCCTACTTTGCACCCACCATCACTCCCTGAGGCCATTGACCTGAGGGCCAGGAACATGCCTGAATGTGGAAAAGCTTGCATGGAGCACCTTGAGAAGAACCTTCTTTAGCCTCTGGGAAGGGATCCCAATGAAACAGGTCCCCAGCCCAACTTGAAAGCAGACCTTGGATCTCCTTTCTCATACTCTGCCGCCGGCCCCACCCAACGCACAGGACAATAGGCAAAGAAGGCCCCTACCCTCAGATGCCACCTCTTATTTCAAACCCAAGGTATTTCCTGTGGATAGAGAATGTGCAAGGACAGGGTAGAAGCATTACCTTGTGTTGTTGGTGCAGGTGTGGATGTCGTGGTCCACGGGTCTGAAAGAAGCAGCAAAGAGAGAGGCCAGAGTGAGTGTTCAGGGGAAGAAGGCCAAGAGCAAAACAGCGCCACCAGTCAAGCATGAGCAATCATGTTCACGACCTAAATTTCTCACTTGCTACCCGGGTGTGCTGACAAGTCTCCTGCTAGCTCACGAATCTATGGGCCAAAGACAAAGCTGAATTCAGAAAGGGCCCTCAACTCTCTGAAAAGGGCTGTTTCCTTCTCAGTTAGAAACCTCACCTACTCTACCCATTGGGTCTTGATTTCCCTGGACAATACTCCAACTGTCCCCCTTGGAGGGAAAATCTTCTGGGACAAGGAGTTTCCTGGGGGAGCACTGGGGTGACTGGGACCCGGGGCAAAGGATCACTAACGCTCCCGTGGGCTGTCTCAGCCTCTGTTTCTCCCCTCCTGACTTGAGGCTTCAGGTCTCAGCTACAATCGGAGGGAAGGAAGGAAATAACATGCTCCACTAGGAGCCAGGGGTAGCAGGTCTCCCCTCCCTCTCAGGCCCCTGCTCCTTCCATAGGTTTACAGACACTCTAAGAGAGAGGCAAACCTTAAGACTTTTGGAGGAAGAATTGGATCAGTAAAACCAAGATGGAGAAAAATAAACAATGCAAAATTATTCCTGCCACATTTTTAGGGCAACAGAGTAAAAGATATAATGTTAGAGGGTGTTCTCCCATCAAGACAAGAGAAGCAGTCACGAGACTCATGATGAAAAAGTTCAGGTTGATAAAACCTTCCTCCCAGCAAACAGAAAAAAATTCCTAGCTGGATTTCGTATGTATGCAAAAGGGCTTCCCTCTGCTTCCTCCACTACCCTTATATCCTAGACCAGAGATAAGTGGGGCACTGAGCTTGAGCTTAGCTCCTAGCTCCCCCGCCTGTAGCCACTGACCTGGAAACAGACACACCTGGCCTAAGGCTCGGCACAGAGAAAATGGTACTTACCGTATATCACAGTTGTCCAGGGGTGCCAACCTGGGGACAAAACAGGACAACGTTAGGACAGAGGTGGCACCACGAGTGGCATCAGTGCTGCTCTTGGTGGCCATGCCAGCAGGTATTTCACAGCTCCCGCTCTAAGGAATGGGTAGAGGTGGTGGAGACAGGATGCCCAAGGATGGAGGTTCAGTCCCGTTGTCATAACTGGGAGAAAGATGTCATCACAACAAGTACACTGTAACACACAGAGTTCACCACCCAGAAGAGACACAAACTGCACCCTGCCCCCTCTTTGGGGTGGTAAGGTCCACAAGGACCAAGAACAAGTCTCCCATGGTGACTCTCTTTAGAAAATCACCCCCTGGTTCTCCCCATGACGCTTTCTGGATTTCTCCTCCACTCATTCAGATCTCTGGACGATTCATGCATCTTAGAGGGAAAGGACCCAGGATCAGAACCACCTTCTGTGTCCAGCAGCCTGAAGTGAGTCCTCTCTCTATGTCCATGGTCGGATGGACATAGCTCTCCATCCACTCAGCCTGAGCCACGCATGGTCATCGTCATGTTGGAGCCTCAGCTGGTGCCAGTAACACATTCCAGGTTCACCAGAAGAAATGATTATTATATAAAGCTTTTTCTTTTCTTGTTGGTTCCCAAAGAAAAGGAATGGACAAGTTGAGACGCTACCACACTTACCTGGAGTAGAAGTGGATGCAGTCTCAGCAGCTGGAAGAAAGAGACGTGGGTTTATTGAAGAGCAGATCTCACAAGTCAAATCAAGGAATGAGTGCCACAGTGGGGTGAGAGGAAAATTTGGCTTTTTTAATCCAACACTTTTTGAGGGGTCGCAGGGCAAAGCTTAATGCCCCTTACACGGCTAACAAACCTAAATGCTCCTTACAACACACAAAAAGCCAAATGGCTTTAGGGTTATATCTGGGTGCACCCATCCCTCAGGGAACGGCTATCTAGAGGGATGGCCCTGTCTCTCTCCAATTCACAAGCACCAAGCTGACATCCTGGGAGCATGTGGGGTCTCTGGGACCCACCTGAGCAGATGACTCCAGCATCTTCCCCGTGTCCACAGTTGTGCGAGAGCCAGCCACTGTGGGGGCAGCTCCACAGGGCGGACTCGTGGCCCGAGCAACGCACGTTGTCCAGGACGATCTGTCCTGAGCCCTGACCGAACCGGGCACTTCCTGGGGCAGCTGTCGCCCAGCCACAGCCCAGCTGCCTGCAGACCACGTTGGCGTCATTGGTGTCCCAGTCGTCGTCACACACGGTGCCCCAGGAGCCTCGGTATAGGACCTCCACGCGGCCCTGACACCGGTCCCCTCCATTTGCCAGCTGCAGGGCCAACCCAGAAACAGTTTCTAGAGGGGGCAAGAGAAAGCTTCATCCATGGCTATCTCGACATCAACCACCTATGCCATGTTGGAGACTCAGCAGCCTTCCTAATGACCCACATCACCAGTCAGCAAGCTGCCTCCCTTGCCTGCAGGTGTCCCTTCTTTCTAGTCCTAGGAGCAATGAGACCTAGGCCAGCCTTGTCTCAGGATGCTCTGGCTACAAGGATGTACCCACGGCCCTGAAGGAGATGACCAGGAAGGAACCCACCCACCCCCTCTCCAGGGCACACAGTGTAGACCTCCATAGGGACCAGCAGCAGGCACATGTCTTCCTGAGGTCAGGAGCTCGTTGGCACCATGAGGGTTCTGGCTTCATTCTGGCAAAGTACATGAAGATGGGAGGGACCTGGCCCAGTCACATGTAGTTCCAGCCACTTTGATCCACCCTCCCCCCCTTGAGGATAGTGACCTGAGGGCCAGGGACAAGCCTGCGCAACTTTGGCAAAGTCACCAGGGCTTGCACAGACCACCTGGAGGAGGACCTTCTTTAGCCTCTGGAATAGGGTCCCAACGAGACAGATCACCAGCCCAACTTTAAATCACACCTAGGAGATGAGATGTGGAGGAGTTTTCAGGACTTGGAATTGTCCTGGGTAATGCTGCAGGGACAGCTACCAGACATTGCATGTCCTCCCATGGCCCAGTGGGTGGAACGTGGGAGAGTGTGGGCTATGATGTGGACCACTGACCACGAGGTGCAGCGGTGCTCAGGGATGTATTCACATCATATGCATGAATGTCTCATGATGATGGAGAGATTCTTGCAATGGGGGGAGGAGTGGGGTGAGGGGGTGGGGGGGTATATGGGGACCTCATTTTTTTTTATGTAATATTAAAAAAATAAAGACAAATAAATAAATAAATCAAACCTAGGACCTGGCTTCTCACACATTGCCATTAGCTCTATGTGAGGCATAGGACAACAGATAAAAAGGACCTCTACCCTCAGTGGCATCCTCTCATTTCAAACCCAAGGTGTTTCCTGGAGATGAGAAGATGTGTGTGACAGTTTGATATTATTTATGAATTCCAGAAAGAGATGAGTATGTTTGTAAACTGGTCTGTTCCTCTGGGCAGGATAACCTTTGATTGTATTAGGTTCAGCTGCGATGTCTTTGATTAAATTATGTTAAGGTTAGGGCTTTGATTGGACCACGTCATTAGGGCATGCAGGGTTGAATCCCAGACCTTGGTCAGTGATATAAATGGACACTGAATCAAGAACACAGAGAAGTAGATTCACAGAAAAAGACACAGGAGAGGAGAGAACTTGGTTTTTAACCCTGGAGCCCTGGGGAGAGATGAGCCATTTGCCTGATAGTTTACAGCTGACCTTGTGAAGAGACCAGAGCAGCTGAGAAGCCCTGAGAGGTGAGACTAATGACAGTCTACAGCCGTAATCAGAGGAAGGTGGGCTCACAGAACCTTAAGAGGGACGGGGAAGGCTGAACCCTCTCAGATGTCACCCGCCATCTTGCATTAACACGTGACAACACACTCGGGGTGAGGAAGTACCTCTTATAATACCTTGAGTGGGACTCTTTAGGGCCTTGTGACTATAAACTTTTACCCTTTATAAAACCAACATATTTCTGGTACTTTGCATCAGCACCACTTTGGCTGACTAATAAAATGTACAAGGCAAGATAGATGAGTATTACCTGTCACTGGTGATACAGGTGTGGATATTGGGGGCCATAGATCGGTAAGAGGCGAAAAACGGCAGGCCAGAGTTAGAGTTCAGAGGAAGAAGGCCAAGAGTACAATATCCCTCTGACTGGGCAAGACGATGGGAGGGAGTGATGCAATCACATGGAATTCTGCCTACTTTGCACCCACCATCACTCCCTGAGGCCATTGACCTGAGGGCCAGGAACATGCCTGAATGTGGAAAAGCTTGCATGGAGCACCTTGAGAAGAACCTTCTTTAGCCTCTGGGAAGGGATCCCAATGAAACAGGTCCCCAGCCCAACTTGAAAGCAGACCTTGGATCTCCTTTCTCATACTCTGCCGCCGGCCCCACCCAACGCACAGGACAATAGGCAAAGAAGGCCCCTACCCTCAGATGCCACCTCTTATTTCAAACCCAAGGTATTTCCTGTGGATAGAGAATGTGCAAGGACAGGGTAGAAGCATTACCTTGTGTTGTTGGTGCAGGTGTGGATGTCGTGGTCCACGGGTCTGAAAGAAGCAGCAAAGAGAGAGGCCAGAGTGAGTGTTCAGGGGAAGAAGGCCAAGAGCAAAACAGCGCCACCAGTCAAGCATGAGCAATCATGTTCACGACCTAAATTTCTCACTTGCTACCCGGGTGTGCTGACAAGTCTCCTGCTAGCTCACGAATCTATGGGCCAAAGACAAAGCTGAATTCAGAAAGGGCCCTCAATTCTCTGAAAAGGGCTGTTTCCTTCTCAGTTAGAAACCTCACCTACTCTACCCATTGGGTCTTGATTTCCCTGGACAATACTCCAACTGCCCCCCTTGGAGGGAAAATCTTCTGGGACAGGGAGTTGCCTGGGGGAGCACTGGGGTGACTGGGACCCGGGGCAAAGGATCACTAACGCTCCTGCGGGCTGTCTCAGCCTCCGCTCCTCCCCTCCTAACTTGAGGCTTCAGGTCTCAGCTACAATCGGAGGGAAGAAAGGAAATAACATGCTCCACTAGGAGCCAGGGGTAGCAGGTCTCCCCTCCCTCTCAGGCCCCTGCTCCTTCCATAGGTTTACAGACACTCTAAGAGAGAGGCAAACCTTAAGACTTTTGGAGGAAGAATTGGATCAGTAAAACCAAGATGGAGAAAAATAAACAATGCAAAATTATTCCTGCCATATTTTTAGTGCAACAGAGTAAAAGATATAATGTTAGAGGGTGTTCTCCCATCAAGACAAGAGAAACAGTCACAAGACTCATGATGAAAAAGTTCAGGTTGATAAAACCTTCCTCCCAGCAAACAGAAAAAAATTCCTAGCTGGATTTCGTATGTATGCAAAAGGGCTTCCCTCTGCTTCCCCCACTACCCTTATGTCCTAGACCAGAGATAAGTGGGGCACTGAGCTTGAGCTTAGCTCCTAGCTCCCCCGCCTGTAGCCACTGACCTGGAAACAGACACACCTGGCCTAAGGCTCGGCACAGAGAAAATGGTACTTACCATATATCACAGTCGTCCAGGGGTGCCAGCCTGGGGACAAAACAGGACAACGTTAGGACAGAGGTGGCACCACGAGTGGCATCAGTGCTGCTCTTGGTGGCCATGCCAGCAAGTATTTGACAACTCCCACTCTAAGGAATGGGTAGAGGTGGTGGAGACAGGACTGCCCAGGGATAGAGGTTCAGTCCCATTGTCAGAATTGGAAGAAAGATATCATCACAACAAGTACCACTGGAATACGCAGCGTTCGCCACCCAGAAGAGACACAAACTGCACCCTGCCCCCTCTTTGGGGTGGTAAGGTCCACAAGGACCAAGAACAAGTCTCCCATGGTGACTCTCTTTAGAAAATCACCCCTTCGTTCTCCCCATGACACTTTCTGGATTTCTCCTCCACTCATTCAGATCTCTGGATGATTCATGCATCTTAGAGGGAAAGGACCCAGGACCAGAACCACCTTCTGTGTCCAGCAGCCCAAAGTGAGTCCTCTCTCTACGTTCATGGTCGGATGGGGGACAGCTCTCCATCCACTCAGCCTGAGCCACGCCTGGCCATCGTCATATTGGAGCCTCAGCTGGTGCCAGTAACACATTCCAGGTTCACCAGGAGAAATGATTATTATATAAAGCTTTTTCTTTTCTTGTTGGTTCCCAAAGAAAAGGAATGGACAAGTTGAGACGCTACCACACTTACCTGGAGTAGAAGTGGATGCAGTCTCAGCAGCTGGAAGAAAGAGACGTGGGCTTATTGAAGAGCAGATCTCACAAGTCAAATCAAGGAATGAGTGCCACAGTGGGGTGAGAGGAAAATTTGGCTTTTTTAATCCAACACTTTTTGAGGGGTCGCAGGGCAAAGTTTAATGCCCCTTACACAGCTAACAAACCTAAATGCTCCTTACAACCCACAAAAAGCCAAAAGGCCCATAGGTTCTCTTTGGGGTTATGTCTGGGTGCACCCATCCCTCAAGGAACGGCAATCTAAGGGGATGGCCCTGTCTCTCTCCAATTCACAAGCACCAAGCTGACATCCTGGGAGCATGTGGGGTCTCTGGGACCCACCTGAGCAGATGACTCCAGCATCTTCCCCGTGTCCACAGTTGTGCGAGAGCCAGCCACTGTGGGGGCAGCTCCACAGGGCAGACTCGTGGCCTGAGCAACGCACGTTGTCCAGGACGATCTGTCCTGAGCCCTGACCGAACCGGGCACTTCCTGGGGCAGCTCTCGCCCAGCCACACCCCAGCTGCCTGCAGACCACATTGGCGTCATTGGCGTCCCAGTCATCGTCACACACGGTGCCCCAGGAGCCTTGGTATAGGACCTCCACGCGGCCCTGACACCGGTCCCCTCCATTTGCCAGCCGCAGGGCCAATCCAGAAACAGTTTCTAGAAGGGGAAAGAGAAAGTTTCATGCATGGCTATCTTGAAATCAACCACCTATGCCATGTTGGAGACTTGGCAGCCTTCCTAATGACCCACACCACCTCTCAACAAGGTGCCTCCCTTGCCTGCAGGTGTCCCTTCTTTCTAGTCCTAGAAGTGAGACCCTGGCCAGCCCTGTCTCAGGATGCTCTGGCTACAAGGATGTACCCACGGCCCTGAAGGAGACCACCAGGATGGAACCCACCCACCCCCTCTCCATGGCACACAGTGCAGAGCTCCATAGGGACCAGCAACAGGCAGATGCCTTCCCGAAGTCAAGAGCTTGTTGGCAACATGAGGGTTCTGGCTTCATTCTGGCAAAGTGCAAGAAGATGGGAGGGACCTGGCCCAGTCACATGTAGTTCCAGCCACTTTGCACTCACTACCCCTCCCTGAGGCCATTGACCTGACAACCAGGGACATGCCTCAATTTGGAAAGGCCACCAGAGATCTGGCACGGAGCACCTTGAGAAGAACCTTCTTTAGCCTCTGGGAAAGGATCCCAATGGAACAGGTCCCCAGCCCAACCTGAAAGCAGACCTTGGATCTCCTTTCTCATACTCTGCCGCCGGCCCCACCCAACGCACAGGACAATAAGCAAAGAAGGCCCCTACCCTCAGATGCCCCCTCTTATTTCAAACCCAAGGTATTTCCTGTGGATAGAGTTTGTGCAAGGACAGGGTAGAAGTATTACCTTGTGTTGTTGGTGCAGGTGTGGATGTCGTGGTCCACGGGTCTGAAAGAAGCAGCAAAGAGAGAGGCCAGAGTGAGTGTTCAGGGGAAGAAGGCCAAGAGCAAAACCCCGCTCACCAGTCAAGCATGAGCAATCATGTTCACGATCTAAATTTCTCACTTGCTACCCGGGTGTGCTGACAAGTCTCCTGCTAGCTCACGAATCTATAGGCCAAAGACAAAGCTGAATTCAAAGGGCCCTCCACTGTCTGAACAGAGCTGTTTCCTTCTCAGTTAGAAATCTCAACCACCTCTACCCACTGGGTCTTGATTTCCCTGGACAAGACTCCAACTGTCCCCCTTGGAGGGAAAATCTTCTGGGACAGGGAGTTGCCTGGGGGAGCACTGGGGTGACTGGGACCTGGGGCAAAGGATCACTAACTCTCCCATGGGCTGTCTCGGCCTCTGCTCCTCCCCTCCTGACTTGAGGCTTCAGGTCTCAGCTACAATCGGAGGGAAGGAAGGAAATAACATGCTCCACTAGGAGCCAGGGGTAGCAGGTCTCCCCTCCCTCTCAGGCCCCTGCTCCTTCCATAGGTTTACAGACACTAAGAAAGAGGCAAACCCTAAGACGTTGAGAGAAGATTTGAATCAGTAAAACTAAGAAGGAGAAAAATAAACAAGGCGAAATTAATCCTGCCATGTTTTTCAGGCAAGATGGTTAAAGATTTAACGTTAGAGGGTTTTCCAACATCAAGACGAGAAAAACAGATACGAGGCTCGTGATGAAAATGTTCGGGATGATAAAACTAGGCAAAAGGTGAGTGAGGGACTGAGCTGAGCTTAGCCCCTAGCTCCCCTGCCTGCAGCCACAGACTTGGAAACAGACATGGCTGGCCTGAGGTTCAGCACAGAGAAAATGGTGCTTACCGTATATCACAGTCGTCCAGGGGTGCCAACCTGGGGACAAAACAGGACAACGTTAGGACAGAGGTGTCACCGCGAGTGGCATCAGTGCTGATCTTGGTGACAGTTCCAGCTGGTATTTAACAGGTCCCGCTCTAAGGAATAGCTGGAGATGGTAGAGAAAGACTGGAGGTTTTCAGTCCCACTGCTGGCACTGGGAGAGAGGTGGTGTCATTGCATGTGCTACTGGAATAAGCAGAGTTCACCACCCAAAAGAGGCCCAAATTACACCCTGGCCTTCTCTGGGGTAGCAAGATCCACAAGGACCAATGACAGGACACCCATGGTGATTCTCTAGAAAATCATCCCCTGGTTCTCCCTGTGTAACGTTGGTGGATTTCTCCTCTTTTCACTGATTATCTCCCAACAAGACTGTGCATCTTAGAAGGAGATGACCAAGGAACAGAACCACCTTCTACATCCAGCAGCCCTAAGAGAGTCCTCTCTCTGTGTCCATGATAGGGTCGGGGTTGAGTGGAGCAGCTCTCCCTCCACTCCAGTGAGCTGGGCATGTCCATGGCTGTGCTGGTGATTCAGCTGGTGTCAGCAGCACAGTCCAGGATCACCAGGGAAAACATCCTATATAAAAGCTTATCCTTTTCTGTTGATTCCCCAAACCGTTAAGAAAAGGTAGAATCAGGCAAAGAAGGAACAGGTGAGTTGAGATGCTGCCAGACTTACCTGTAGTCTGAGCAGCTGAAAGAAAGAGAAAGAAATTGGATATGGGCTTTTTCTAGGGCAGATAACACACATCGAATCAGAGTACGAGCGAGCTCAGTGGGGTGAGAAGAAAAAGGCCAGGTGCAACAAGCACCTCTGTGGGTCAGACTGTCAGATGGGACAAAGCTAAATGCCCCTCACACTGCTAACCCTTACAACCCATAAAAAGACAAATGGCCCATAGTTTCCCTTGAGGGTTAGGTCTGGGTGTACCCATCCCTTAGGCAACAGCTATCTGAGGGGTTAGCCCTGGTTCTCCCCCTCCTAGTCACAAGCACCAAGTTGATATTCTGGAAGCACATGGGGTCTCCTGGGCCAACTGAGCAGTTGATTCCAGTGTCCACAACTTGCAGGAGAACCAGCTGTTGCAGGGGCATCTCCATAGGTAAGTCCTGTGACCCGAGCAGTGTACATTGTTCAGAACAGTCTATCCTGAGCCCTAGCCAAACCTGGAACTTTCTGGGGCAGATGTGGCCCAGCCACAGCCCAGCCACCTGCAGATCACGTTGGTATCATTGGTGTACCAGTCATCTTCACACACAGTGCCCCAGTCATCTTCACACACAGTGCCTCAGTACAGGACTTCCATCCAGCCTAACACCGGTCCCCTCCATTCACCAATCACAGGGCAAACACGGAGTCTGTTTCAAGAGGTTACACAAGAAGCCTCATCCATATGTATCTCAACATCAACCACCTAAGGCATACTGGAGACTCAGAGGCCTTTCTCATGGCCAGTTACCTGTCAGCAAGGTGCCTGACAGGCCTACGGGTGCTCCTTCATTGTGGTGATAGGAGCAGTGATTCCTTAGCCAGCCCTGGTCTCAGGATGCTCAGGCTACAAGGATGTACCCATGGACCTCAGTGGAGTCAACTAGGAAAGTACTCACCCACCCCCACTCCAGGACACACAGTGCAGACTTCCACAGTGACAGGTGACAGGCATATGCCTTTCCCAAGTCCAGGAGCTTTTTGGCACCTGGACAGTTCTGGCTGTGTTCCAGTAAAGCACAAGAAGAAGGAAGGATTTAGCCTAGGCACATGCAGTTACAGGCATTTTGTGCCCAACCCTCCCTCCTTAAACCCAATGGCCTGAGGGTCAGGGCCACACCTGAGCAGGTATGGAAAGGCCATCCAGGGCTTGCATGGAGCAACTGGAGTTAGCATCTGGAACAGGATCCCACTGAGAGGTCTTTAGCATCTGGAACAGGAACCCACTGAGAGGTCACCAGCCATACTTAGGTCAGACCTAGCACCTGGCTTCTCAAACTCTGTCTTTGGCCCCACCCAAGGCAAAGACAACAGATAAGGAAGGCCCCTACCCTCAGCTGCCCCTTCTCATTTCAAACCCAAGGTGTTTCCTGGTGATGAGAGGATGTACAAGGACAGAATAGAAGTATTATCTGCCATTGTTGGTGCAAATGTGGATGTTATGGGCCATGGGTTTGTAAAAGGCAACAAAAGGATAGTCCAGAGTTAGAGTTTGGTGAAAGAAGGTCAAAAGCAAAGCATCCCTCACTAGGCAAAATACCAGAAATTATATTCATTATGTAAATTCTGTCACTTGTTACCTGGGTGTACTGTCAAGTCTCCTGCTAGCTCACTTATCTAGCGGTCAAAGCCAATGCTGATTTCAGGATGGTCCTCCATTCTAAGTGTCCTCACTCTAAACTGGGGTGTTTCCTTCTCTGTTAGAAACCTGAAATACTCCCATCCACAGAGCCTTGACCCCCTGGACAAGGTCCCAACTGTCCTCCTTGGAGAAAAAATCTTCTGGGAGCAGGTAGTTGCCTGGGGGAGCACCAGGGTTCCTGGGGCCCAGGAGCACATCATTATTATGATCCCTGGTGCTATCTCATTCTCAACTCCCTCCACCCCTGGAGGCAGAGCTGGCCTTGCCGCTGCTGAGATGGTGCAGGGGGAGGGATGGAGGGAGTCGCAACCACAGGCATTCCTGCCCACAAGACCACTGGGTCAACATCAGGGCATGTCCGGAGCACACAGGGCATGTCTGCCCTGATTGGATGAGGACCAAAGGCCATTAAACTAATGGCCATTTCTTGGAACCTTCAGGATGCTATCCATGTGGTCAAAATCCATAGTATGTAATGAAAATTGAAAAGGCTTGATGGGAGGACAAGAGGCTGGTGAAATCTAGTGTTGACTTAAGACTCATTTCTCAATGATAAATGAGGGAGGGCAGGAACAAGTAATATGCTCCATAAGTTACTACAAAGAAGAGAAGGGGGTTCTACAGAGTGGGGGTGGGTTTTGAGGTTGGCAAGAGGTGAAGAGACATCCTGAGCAAGGACGCTGGGGATTCACCTGGGCTGAGTGTCCTGGGCCAGGGCAGCCGAGAAAAAGAGAAGGAGAGTCAGAGGCATTGACCAGGTTTGGCCCAAGTGGAATCAAAGATTGAAGAATCGGGAAGCAGACTTGGCCCAGTGGTTAGGGCATCCGTCTACCACATGGGAAGTCCGCGGTTCAAACCCCAGGCCTCCTTGACCCGTGTGCAGCTGGCCCACGCACAGTGCTGATATGCACAAGGAGTGCCGTGCCACCCAGGGGTGTCCCTGGGCAGGGGGGCCCCATGCGCAAGGAGTGCACCCTGTAAGGAGAGCCACCCAGCACGAAAGAAAGTTCAACCTGCCCAAGAATGGCACCGCATACACAGAGAGCTGACACAAGATGACACAACAACAAAAAAAGAAAGATAGATTCCTGTGCTGCTGACAACAACAGAAGCAGACAAAGACACACAGCAAATAGACACAGAGAACAGACAACTGGGGGGGGGGAGGGGAGAAGGGGAGAGAAATAAATAAAATAAATAAATCTTTAAAAAAAAAAAAAAAAGGTTGAAGAATCACAGTGTGTTTCCACCCTGAGCTGGCACTTTTCATGTTCCCGCTGAATGGGCACTGGCAGTGCCCATGGTAAACCACGGTCATCACAGGAGGCTCCACCCTCTGTCCCCCTTCCCCAGCCTGCATCCCTATGCGTGGGGTCATTCTTTCCTGAAGAATGGAAAGTTCGGGGCAGCCATAAATCATAATGCATGAGCACCCCATTGGAGGAGGAATGCCGACCCTCAGAGTTAGTCCATGAATATGTCAACGCCCACCCACTCCACGGGGCATGATTCTGAGGGTGTACAGGACTTCCTACAAAACCTCTAGGGGATTTCTCTCAGTCACCAAACTGGCTTATTAGCAGAGCCTTTGTTGCCCACCTGCCACTGCTTCCATCCTGACCCCTTCTCTACAGGCGCTCACTGTACCTCATCACTAAACCATTCCCATTTGCCTCTTAGCCTCAGAGTCAGCTTCTGGGAGAACCAACAAAATGCACTCTCCAGGTGAGGTGGGGGAGCATTTACCTTCCACCTCTCTAGTGCTTCCTGAGCTCATTTTGCACTTGCTCCTCCTGGTCCTACAGCCAGGGTATTTGGGGCCAGGATGACTGTGGTCAGCAGGGAGCTGTGGAGCTGGGGTCCTAGGGCCAAAGTTCCCCAAGGGGAATGCACAGTGACTTCTTTGCCCAAGCCTAGACTGCTGAGACCTTGAGTAGAAACAACTGTGCCTCCCGGGTGTATCACTGGAGGTGCCCCCAGGGAACACACAGGACCTCTGATGCCCATAGGCCGAAGGATCATGATTTTCCAATGTCAAGAAGGAAACAGGGTGGCCCAATATGGCCTCAGGGAAAGAGCATGGCAAGGATGCTGCCCAGCAGGTTGATTTCCTAAGCACTTTTGCTGCCAGGGACCGAGCACCCTAGCCTGGCCAGGGGTCAGCACAGATTGGTGAAGACCACGTGGACAGGCACAGAGCACATGCAACAGGTCAGAGGCCCCACCTTGGAGCTCTTTGGAGACAACACCTCAGGTTGACCGTCCTCAATCTCAGGGACATGGACCATGGAAGAGATGCCCATTCAAGTCCGAGAGCTTGTCAGAAGACCTCCCCTTGGGAGCTGAGCACCCCCATCTCTTCTGCCCTCTGCACCTCTTCTGTTCATAGATGAGCCTCTGGGTGCAGTAGTGGGGTATTGAGCCTACAGGGATCCCATGGAGCACACATTACCTTCTGTTGTACTTGTGGTTGTGGGGGCCTCTGTGGAGTCCAGTGCATCTGCAGGGTAGAGAAAGGAAGAGGTCATTCAGGGTGTTCAGTGGAGAAAGGTAGGGACACAAAGCAATAGGAGCTTGACCCTGGAGAAGCTGCCCCCAGCTGGGGACCTTGGCTTCCTCAGTTCTGAAGCAAAGATCCCAAATTCCCCATGATGGCTAAAAGGCCATGCTTTTCCTTTGTGAAATAGAAAAGTTATCTCTACAGCACCTTACCAACCCTAACTCAATGCTGCCACAACCTGTCTTGGCTGCTGCTGTCATCTTCCTGCCTCCCCCACTTCCAGTCTCCCCAAAACACCACCCCCTATTCACAGGCTCGGACTGCCAGTGGCATCTTGCTGTTTCTATGGCCATGAGAGTTATCTGCCTTCACTGAGATACTCCTGAAAAGGTGACCCCAACTAGGAAGAAAGGCAGTTTCCAAAGAGGCACTGCAGATGGCCGAAATGAGCCTGCACACGATGTGACATTTGAGGCCCACTGTCCGTGGGGGCACCATGGGATTATCATGGTCACACCCGCATATGGCAGCCTGCGTGTGCTCCAACCCACTCCAGCCAGAAAAATGGCCAATTAGTAAGGACACCCTTTGGAGGCACACACTGTATCCTCAGCAGTTTCTTTCTTTGCAAATTAAGGTCTTGAACCTGGACAAGCAGGAAAGGCAGCGATGGGCTTCCCTGGGATGGGACAGGGAGAATTTCTCTTTTCCACTGATGGTGGATTGTTTGCTTGTCATTTAACACACAGGAAGGAAAACTTATTGTCTATTCCTCAGTTTGATTTTAGTTCAGATTTAAGAATGTAAAGCCAGGGTCATCTCGGTGGGGAAGCACCGGGAGGCTGCTCCCCTGCCTTTAAGGGAGGGGAAACTGCCACTGAGGCAGGCATCTGGGCAGCCCAGCCCTGGATGGTCACGATGTGGCTGATCAGGTCAAGTCCAGTGGTTGAAGCCTGCCTCCCCCACTTCCATACTTTATGACTGCAGGCAAGTTACTTCGCCTGTCTGAGCCTCAGTTTCTTTATGCGTAAAACAGAGCCGGGAATACCTGCCCCATAACATCATGGAAGACTTGACAGATAGGAGAGCAGGTAAACTGGGAAGCATTACGCCACCAGCCATGACAGGGACAGCACAGGAGCCCCTCCCCGCACCCCATCCTCAGAGTCACACACAGGACAGCCCCAGGAGGTATCTGCTCTACCTGAGCACACAGCACCGGCGTCTTCCCTGTGGCCACATTCATGGTGGTACCACCCACTGTGGGGGCAGCTTGACAGGTAGGGCTCCCATCCTGAGCAGTCCACAGCACCCAAGAGAATATTCCCCGAGCCCTGACCAAAGTGGGCTCCACCTGGGGCCAACACCGCGTGGCCACAGCTGAGCTGTCGACAGACGACATCTGCATCCTGGGTGTCCCAGCTGTCATCACACACGGTGCCCCAGTGGCCTTGGTACAGGAGCTCCACCCGGCCCTGACATCTGCTCCCTCCATCCACCAGTCTCAGAGGCAAGCCTGCATCGGACACAAGCAGGAGGCGCTCGTCTTCATGCCCCACTCGGCTCTCGTGACCCTGCACTCCCTGTTCTCCTTCCTCTGCCCACTTTTCCTCTGATCTGAATTGGCTCCTGTCCCCCACAAAGACACGTTCAAGTCCTATCCATTTGTCAATAGGATCCTTGAAGAGATTCTCAGTTAAGGCAACACTGGAGCAGGGTGTGCTCCTCCAATATGCCTGGAGTCCTTATAAGCAGAGGAAATTTGATACAGAGGAGGAGATGACCTTGAGACAGAGGCAGAGATTGGCTTTTGGTTACCAGCAAATCACCACCAGATACTACAGGATTCAGAGAAAACCTAGCCCTGCCGACACCTTGAGTTTGAACTTCTAGCTTCCAAAACTGAGAGACAGTAAAATGCTGTTGTTGAAGCCAATCAGTCTGTGGTACTTTGTTACAGCAGCGCTGGCAAACTAAGGCAAACTCCATCTCCCTCTGATTCGTCTCACAGGACCTTAGAGGTCAACATTCTCCCAGTGCCATCTTACCCATTCTCACTCCTTCGTTCCCCCTAGAGGACTTCACGTGCTCTCAGTGCTTCCCACGCAGGTAGAAGACTCTCCCAAGTCCTCCTCTCCAGCCTGGACCCTGCCCTGAGCTCTAGACCACCATTTGCAACAGCCTCCTGGATACCCTACCCCAACGTCCCAAGTTCAGCCCACTCTCTTACCTCCCTTTCAATCAAAGGCTTCACCATGCTCCCCAACAGCAGTGCTGGAAATTCGAGGCTCATGTCTGATTCCCTTCTCCTCCTCCTCCCTGTAGCTAGTCTGTCACCAAGGCACTTCTTTCCTTTTTATTCCCATGCCATTGTGCTAGTTCAGACCTTCATCCTTTAACCTGGCCTGCCCCAGGGGCCTCCAGTTGATCCCCTTCCCCCCACCTCTCCTTTCTCTAGCCCATCCACATTCATGGACCAACAAGCATTCCCGCAGTGTCCACCAGGTGCCCTGAGCTAAGAGGAGTCATGCTTTCACCAGCTGGCCTCCAAGGTTTACCTTTAGAAAGTACAGATGGGTTCCTGTCACTTCCCTGTTCAACACACCTCAGCGTGCTCTCGATGCCCATCAGGATCAAGGCCACGCACCGGTCCAAGCAGACCTCCACCTACATTCAAGCTTCCTCTTGAGGCATTAGGGCCTGATTCTCACTGTTAGAGGTGAGCATGGCTGGGGAGTCAAAGGCCCCACACCCCGCCTGACACAGCACTGCTCCGTCACCCCACTGGTGAACAGCTGCCCTGATGGCTCCAGAAAAACAGGCAGCAGGAACCCAGCCCACCTTCCCAACAGCCCGCGGTGACACGCAGTTCCAAAGGGATGGAAAATGAGGTGCTTGTTATTGGAGGGAGATGGGGAGAGATGCCGGTCAGGGCCAGAGGGCCTTTTCTAGGATTCTCCCAGGTGCTGCCCAGTCCTCCCTGAGTTCCCCTTCCAGTCCCTGCTGTGAATGGTCCACCGGAAGCACTCTCAGTCTCCCTGCCTCCGTTGGCCCTCGCTAGGTGTCAGTCGATCAGAAAACCACCCCTCAAGACCCACCCAGGCCACTTGCAGATGCTCAGGACCTGTCGTAGCAGGGGAGGGTTTGGCCTGAACAGAGCCAGAGGCTCAAGGGCAGGGTCAGTTGTGACAAGTGAGCACACAAATGACCCTCACATACCAAACTTGGGTGCCAAGGTCCACACATGCTCACTATAGAGAATTGGGGAGACAGGGCATTTAGTGAAAAACAAAGACAGGGCAAGGCAGAGAGAACATGGGCCTCAGTTGAAACTACTGACAAGTTATCTAACTGTGCCTCAGTCCTCTCATTTCCAAAGGGGGATGAGGATAATACCTCAAAGTGTTGTAAGGAAGATTTCACATCAATAGTGCTTATTATGTGCATTCGTTGAACACTTATTATAAACCAGACAATATTCAAACTGTTTTTTTTTCATAATTAATTGATTTAGTGTATGGAAATAATGACAGGTGGGGCACATTGCAAGTGCTTGGTAAATATTGGATATCTTCAAGATAACTGTCATTCTGGCAGAAAAAGAGAAACTGACTTTTTTTCTTATGGTAATTTGTCTCCCGACATCAAGCTGCAGCTAATTTCATCCATGAATGAGGGGCAGAGAAGAAGGAAGGAGAAGGACAGATGGTCCTGGCTGTGGAGGCCTGGGACATATCCGGGGTGTCAGCATTCACAACCCTTGCAAGGCCCTCTCCGTTCCTGTGTTCTAAAAGCAGGCGTTTGCCCCCTCGATTAGCCAGCAGCAACAGGCCAGCTGACCAGCTAATAATCAAACCCCGGGCCAGACGAGTAAAGAGAAAAGTTCTTACCGTAATCTGTCGTTTGTGGGATCCAGTGACCTACAAAGAAAAAAAATTCATCTTTGAAAGGAGTCTATTGTTTATAAGTGAACTACAGTCACAGCGACTGGCTTAAGCGTTACCGTACAACCATTCCGGGGGCGCTGTGGTGCAAGCTTGGGTTTGTGCGCTCCCAGCGCCCTTGCGGAAAGTGGGTCTTTGTAAAATTGTAGATTAAAGCAGGTGTATTGGATATAGGGTGTTCAATAATTTTAGATGAACAACATACATGTCTCTTTACTACAATTCTAGGCTCGGAAAGATGGCTGGACAGAGAAGGCCGTTTAAACTCGTGTCCAGGATTCCCGTGAGCTGCTGAAACCATCCTGCAGTCTGAAATTGGAGAAGAGTCAGCACTGAAAATAGCCACTAGGAGGCTCCCTAATAAGCAAATATTTTGGGGTCAGATACCCTGTTCCTTTCCATCCATACCCTGAAATTTCCATTCTATCTTGAAGCAAATGGAAATCTAGACACCCTGGATCTTTATCACAGTGAAACCAGGCAAAAACCCTCCACGCTTCACTTCAGTATAGCACCAGGCTCCAGTGGACTCCTTTCTATTTTCTGAGTTTCTTTTTTTTGAGCAGGGCAACTATTTGTAAGGGTTGATATTTTATAATTTCTATGTATTTCTAGCATTCTTCCAAAGAAGAGAGAGAACACATTCACTTTTTTAAAAAAATAGAGTAACAATTCATCTATCTTGCATTCAACATATAGATTCACTGGATCTTTTTATAAATCCAAGATACAGTACAGGCTCTTAGCAATCTCAATTCTCTTATATTGTGAAACAATTTGCTGTTTCACCATTCAAGGAATCATTTCATCATTACACACAAATATTAACTATTCTAGAAAAGACTTAGATAATAAGAAAATGGAAGAATGGTAAAATTGTCTAGGAGATGAAATATTGAGACAGATCATTATCCTTCAGTTTTCTTACTGCATTATCCAAAGCACTGCATCATCTTTCAAGAAGGTGTATTTTAAACAAAACAAAAAGACACATCATTGTAGTTTTCTTTAAGCTTTCATTGAATGCAATTAAAAATTTATAATTTGGAATTTTCCACCCATGATGACAAAGAGGAAAAAAATTGACAAAAGAAGATGTTTCACAATAATTAGATGAATCAGAAGAATATAATGAGACAGAGAGCAGCCCTCTAGACTCCACAATGATGGCAAAATTCCTTGTTCAATTGAACGCTCAAACTAAGAGTTTTCAGATGAGATCTAGATGAATTTTCTCAAACATAAGAATCAAGTAGCCAGAAATATAATTCTAAGAACAAAAAATGTACATGATACTCTTATCCACATCTCATTTGGCTAAAAGGATACATGATGGTACTCTTTCGTCTTATGATGTTTATTCAGCAGAATTTACTTGATACAAAGAGGTTTGTTAAGGTTAAATTTTTATTAAAATTTCTAATAAAGTTGTTTTTCCTATCTCTTTTTTTCTTCCTTTTCTGGTCTATGGAGGGTTAAGGCATTTGATAAATTCAGGTTCTTTTTAAATGTGGGTCCTGCCAGGAACAGTAGTCAGGTTCAGGGATATGAATTTCCTAAACGGAACCTGTCTCAACTTTTTGAATGTGGATTCCACAGTGGACTTGTCCGACTATCATGCTTGATCGTATAAATGGCCAAGTAAGAGGACCAGCATGGCCATGTGGCTACACATCCCTGAAAATGAAGAAACAATTTGCAACAGAAATAGGCAGCCAATAGATTATTTCAAAAAAGACAGCCAACATCGGAAAATCCACACCAGAACATCCCTACCTCATCTCTGACATACCATCCCTGCTCCCATACTCTAGGACCAGCTGATAGACATGCTTAAGGGAGCCTGCCATTCAACACTATAGCATTTAAACACAGTCCAGATGACACCACCCAATTTCCATTGCCAGGCTCTTGTCATCTTGCTCAGTCACAAGTCACCCAAGGCGAGGATCTGCATCATATTTAGAAGCCCTGCATATCAGTGTCTGGACAAGGCTCATCCATAGCACAGGTTCATCCATAGCACTGAACAAAGCATTGAAATTGTTTTTTAGTTCTGTGTCTACCCATTTTGAATACACTTTTTTTTCCACAGATTATTGAGACCAACTTGAATTCTTTCAACAATCATCCACAGACCTGTAGGTGATCCAAGGTCCCATGTTGGGGAGGGTGGTATATTACCTGGAGAAAGAAGCATCCATTTGTTTTTGTTTTTTGTTTTCTAGGAAATGGAAACAGGCTGGTCTCTACACTGGGGTTTGGTATCCAAGATAGTTAAGCCTTCAGAATGGCCCAGCCAAGAGAAGCCACATAGAGGTCTCTCAAGATAGTGCCCGAAAGACCCAGGCAGTTACAAAGGAGTTGGTACCTTTCCATCTGGACTCCACTATGACCCCAGCTCTCACAGAGGTGACATATGTATCTATTGTTTATTTACTGCTCTAATGGGGGAAAAACTGAAGAAGAGCTTAAGCACAAAAACAGACATGTACCCATGTCTACCAGTTATTCTGGAAGAAAGGCCTAAAGGGAACTTAAGCAAGCATTTATTGAAGACTTCCCATGTAATTAGTTGGTTGAAGACAACACTATGCCAGATTGCTCCTTCGTTAACATGTCAATTCAAGACTTGACCATGGCGAGCTTCCCGGAGACACACTCATGGCTCACATCCCTGGACTTGCCTCTACCATCTCCGTCCAGACTTAAATGAGGACTTGGAAGGCTTATAAGAACAGAGACTGAAGGCAGCTCTTCTCCCATTTACCCCAAAAGATGAACAGAATTTACCCCCCAATGCCAGGCAGCACTTCTCGAACTTCAAGGATCTGAAGTGTTTTTTCCCAGAGCTTCAAAAAACATGTCATGGACACAGGCTAGTGAATGGGATCTAGAGCTAGCTTCCCATAAGGAACTACCTACTAGTGGACAACCCATTAGGCAGGTCAAGCAGGGAGGAGGGGAGTACATGCCTGCTGGTGGGAGGTGGCTACAGTCAAGCTACGACTCCACCTGTCCTTTCAAGTTCCTAGCAGTGTTACAAGTGACAGTACATTACATGTCCTTCCCACTCTGCCTGGCTAATTCCTACACCAGCTCCGGGCCTCAGCTTGGGTCAGGGTTGCTCTCCCTGGTGGTTTGATCACGTCTCTCTCCCCATGTACCTCTCCTTCCAGCACAAACCACAGTTATCATCGTACCTATAGGATCAGTTGGTTAATGCTTATCATTCCATTAGGTCAAAATCCCTGAATTCATGGAACATGTGCCCTTGAAAATGAAACAAAGAGAGCCCAAGATGCGGTCTCTCCCTGGTAGAACTTGTTCTTGCCAAATGAGGTGGCAAGGACATTGAGGTCATTTTGAGAGGAGTATAACATTTCCCAAAGCCATCTGCTTATGGAGAAGGCTTTAGTCTCACTATGTCAGGATCATGATGTAACCATGAACCATTTGTGTTAAAAACTTACACCCACTTGACTATAAGCAAAACTAGCTAATACTTTATACACATATTATCTTCTGCCACTTTTTTTCTTTGGGAACTTTTAGCATTGTGAAGAACAAAGGCCCATTCAGCACTGTGACACGCAGCATGGTTTCTCAAAGTGTGATCTGCCACCCCTAACCGTAGTTCTGTAAAAATGCAGAGTCCTGAACTGACCCCAGACTTTCCCAAATCAGAGAAGGTAGGTAGACACAAGGTCTTGCACTTGGGGAAAAAAAAAAAAAAAAAAAACCCTAGTTGGTTCTGATATGTGCTAAGGTTGGAGGCAAAGGGCAAATTAAAATGGAAGGAGAATGTAACTATAACATAGCCTGGTCCATCCATGCCTATAGCTGAAGAGATATTTCTGCTGCCTTTGTATTTCTAGGAGGGAAATAAATCACACTTTCATGAAGACCTCACCCCATTCATTAAAGTCCAGAAAGGCAGTATATCAAGGACACTATTTATTCTTAAGATACAAACAACTTTATAGAATGAAAAATAAATTATAAATCAATACGGGATATTCTTTCCAAAGTAAAGAACTTACCCAGTGTTGTGAGAAAGTCTGATTGGGAAACTGCAAAGGAATAAAAGCCAAGTCAGACATGCATGTGTTTCACCCACAGGAATCCAAGAAACCCATCTTTGAACCAACACAGGTGACTCTGAAATGGAGATGTGGCAACTGTGTGTAGATCAGCATCCCCAACAGATTAGCTGTTTTTGAAATGTAATTCCACTTGATAAAGACTTCCTAAGTTTCTAGCATGTGCAAGGCAAACGTTAAACTAGTCCCAGGAAATGTGGTGATCAAAAAATAGCTCTCACTATATTTAAACTAAGTTAATGAAATACTCTTCATAATGTATGCATGCTTCTCCATATCTTCCCCTGCAGACATATCTTAATTTCCTCAAAATCAAAATGAACTTTTCATCACTGCTGAATAGCAAAGTGGACTTGTACAAAAATATGGACCCACTGCTTTTCTCATTTCTTTGAGAAAATCTAGCCTATTCAGTCCACATCTATGGGCATGAGGAATGCTCAGATAACCAATGCTTAGCTAACTGAATAAAAGTGCTGCAAGCACAGATTCACAATTACCTGGTCACTCACTCCAAAGAGTCCAGTTATTTTACATTTATCAAGACAGGGGGAGATGAAAATGCCTTTCTTGTCCCATACAATGACAGAAGCAATCATTTATGAGACTTACCACTCCTGATGAGGTTAGTGGGAGAATTAAATGAGAAAATGTAGAAAAATTGTTTTAACATAGTAACTGGCACATAGTGAGCATGCAATTAAAGTTAGCTACACTAATAATAAAAAGTATGATGGAATAATTACCATCCCACATATTATCTCATTTGGTCCTCTCGGCAGCCCGTAATGGTAGAGTTTTTTTTTCCCCTTGTCTTATGGAAAAGTAAACTGAGGAACGTAGAGGTAAAATAACTTGCTCAAGGAACAACTACTTCCGTTTTCCTGAAGGCTGAGGCTTAGAAAGATAGAGCTGCAGTTACTCTTATTACCTGGTCCCTGTGCTAGATAATTTGCATGATCTCTGTTCGTCCCACCTGAGCAGATGACGCCAGCATCTTCCCCATGTCCACAGTTGTGCGAGAGCCAGCCGTTGTGGGGGCAGCTCCACAGGGAGGACTCGCGGCCCGAGCAACGCACTTCGTCCAGGACAATCTGTCCTGAGCCCTGACCGAACCGGGCGCTTCCTGGGGCCGACATGGCCGGGCCACAGTCCAGCTGTCTGCAGACCACGTTGGCGTCGTTGATGTCCCAGCTGTCGTCACACACGGTGCCCCAGGAGCCTCGGTACAGGAGCTCCACGCGGCCCTGACACCGGTTCCCCCCGTTCACCAGCCGCAGGCCCAAGCCTAGAGGGAGGCACAGGATTTCACTGAGCCGTCTCTCCCGAGGACCCACGGCCTGCGTGAGATTCAGAGCCCTTCACTGTGGCAGGGACCAGAAAAAACCTGACAAGGAAACACAGACTCCTCGGCATGTCTGAGTGTTTGAACTTAATAGGCTCAACTTTCCCGCCTCTTCCATAGAGCTTGGCCAACCATGTGTCCTGAGGCCTTTCGTGACAGTCACTTTCAGGGTCCACTCCTGCCTCCATGCGACCCCTCGAGTTGGGCTCCAGTTAGGAAGAGCTTGTCCCACCCACGGCACACACCCTTTCCCTCCTCAGTGAAGGTGCCTGACGTGTGCGCAGCACCCGGATGGGAACAACTCCACCCAGGCTCCACTTTGGGAAAGCTAGGGCAGTATTCCAGGTGTCTATGGGAGAGCGCTTGCTTCTCTAATGCCTGTAACCCTGCCTGGAAAATTCCACACTTGTGACAGCTCCTCTCCTCCAATAGCCAAGTACGTCCATTTTTAAAGCTTAATCATGGCAGATGATCCGAACATTTCTTAGTTTGGGGAACTTGGGATCATATTCAAGCTACACATGTGCCATCTTGGTTAATCCTCACAGCTCTATGGGGAAAACATTGGGGCAACAGAGGCTCCCAAACGTTTCCCAGGACCAGCTGGCTGATAAGTGGTAGGAGCAGGTTTATAGTCGGGCAGTTGCTTCTAACTGTTCTGTCTCCTGTGGATTTGTTTGTTTTGTTTTGTTTTTAACATTTAAGTTATTGGCCCAATTCACAGTCTGCACTGTGACACACGCATGCACAAGCAAGACTAAAAGATGAGGGGATACTGAGTAGAAGCATTTACCATCTGTAGCATCGTCTGAGGCAGAGGTAGTCACTGCTTCTTCAAAACCTGTTGTAAATTCTAGAAGAAGAAAAAAAGAGAGAAAAATAAGAGCTATATCTAGAGATCCTCAGTAGATCCTGCTATCCCCACAGCCCTCTGCTGCCTGGGTGTCTGACCTTACTGGACACTCAGTGGGGCAGCCTGGGGGTGGGGAAGAGGGCTGAGAGGTGGCCTAGGAAAGGTAGGCACATCAACCTCTCAGGGCACATCAGCGGTAGAACCTCCAGAGGGCAGGGCCGAGGCATCCAGCAATACCCAGAAGAGGGTCTGTGCCCAGGAAGACCCCCTCAAAGGAGGTCCTTCCAGCCCTACATGGAAAACCCAAGAGTATTCCCTGCAGCAGTCCCTCTTGATTTCTTGGGGGCCACCTGGCACACCATGACCACCCAGGCGCCGAGTGTCAAGGGCATTACCAATTGGCAGATGTGTCTCCGGAAAGGTGGTCGCTGTAGCCCTTCCCATTGTTAATGTTCCTGCAAATGCAAAGAGTGAAGGCCAAATGAGAGCTGCTCTGGGAACAAGAGTTAAATACAGACACCCCTGCTAATCCCAGCAGGGAAGTAAGCTGCATTACACTTCACTTCAGAGGGTTACTGGACTTCCGCTCGCTAATTATTTTACTCAGCAAATATGGGATCGTTTCTGACTGCACATCGGGCACTGCACCACCGGTCGGGAGAAGGAGCAGAGTCCTGGCAGGAGCTAAGGCACCGTCCTCTGGAGCACACAGCATCCCAGGATTCCACTCCATCCTAATAGGGCACAGTAGTGAATGCGTGGGAAACTTCAGGGGGTGCAATTTACTGGGTTTGGGAGAAGGGCAGAAGTCCAGAGAGGAGTGGATATGTGAACTAGGATTGGAAGGAGGGATAGACATATGTCAAGAGAAAATGGAGTGAGATTTGGATTGTCAGATAAAATGCAGGCTACCCAGATAATTTTGGATTTCTGATAAACAAGGATCACTTCTTTAGAACATTGTGCCTTATATTACATGGGACATACTTATACTAACAAACTTTTTTAAATCTGAAATTCAAATGTAACATGGTATTTTTATCTGTGAACTCTGTCAAGCCTAGGTGAAAAACATTCCAGAGGTGGTAGCAGACCAGAAGCTCTCTTAACTGACCTTCATTTAATGCCCTGGTCAGATCAATTTGGGCTCTCCATTTTACTTCCACCTGAGTTGTGTGATCACCTGGAGTCATAAGTGAATCCTAAACTTATTTATGCCAATTGCTACTATAAAATACAAGTGTGTGTGTTTAATTTAATATTAAGTAAATTGATGGATACAGGCACAAAAAGAAAGATCTCTTTCTATGAAGATAAGTCTGAAAGCTTTGGAAAGACTGAATAAAGCCAACTTGCTAAAAAGAAATTGAACTGGCAAGGTAACTGCAAAAAGTAGAAAAAAGATACGTAAACCTATAAGAGGAATTCTGCATTCACATTGCTTTGCAAATGTCTGTAATTTTGTGCTCCACTTTAGAGAAACTAAAATTAGAAGGTATAGATGATGCATAACGGAGGTGGTTTATGCAAGAATAATATTGCAGAACCACAGAGGATCCCTACTGACAGAAAAGGGCTAAAAGGTTGGTGAATTAAAACACATTTGTATGTTTTTCATTGAAACAAAGCATTTAAGGTATATATATACATATATACCATAATTTATGATTCCCCATTTATAAACAACCTCTTTTAGTAGCCTATCACCTATCCCAAGACACATTAGAAAAGAATTCTTCTAGAACAATAGCTCTCAAAGTGCTCCGTGGAGCAACTGCAGCAGCTAGCACCTAGAAATTTGTTAAAAATGCAACTTCTTTTGCCTAACCAAGAGTTATAGAATCAGACATTTTGGAAGTGCTTCTTGACAATTTATGTTTTTGTTTTTGTTTGTTTTTCTTTTAGGAGGTACCAGGGATTGAACCCAGGTACATGGATTCAATGTTCCCACGTTCTCATGAGGGTACATGGAAAGCAGGCGCCCAACCACTGAGCCACATCCACTCCCCAGTGAGAGCTGGCCACCTCATTTAACCGCTTGTTCTGTCCCCAGGAGGTACCGGGGATCAAACCTGAGACCTCATGGGAAGCATGTACTCCACCACTTGAGCTACATCAGTTCCCAACAATCTGTGTTTTAACAAGCACTCCAGATAATTCTGGTGCACACTGAAGTTTGAAAACCACTGTTCCACATCCCATGCAAAGGAGATGTAACAGCAATTTCAACAGAGCAGTAAGAAACACTTTACTCAACAATGCTAGAAGAACGTGCTGGATGCTAGATACCACCAGGTAAGAGAATACCAAGATTAGACGAAGCCGTTGCTGCCCTCAGGTGAGACATACAGCAGTTAGAGCACGGCCGACTAGGAGCTCTCTCTGAGGGTGTCCAGTAGTCCAACAGAGGATCACATGAGGTTTCCCGGAGCTTCATCAGGAAGGACAAGCAGAAGCAAACCAGGCAGGTGGGAAGACATGGATCAAATGGGCACGGGAAATAAACTGCTCCTTCGAAACAACCTCATAGGAATAACACTACAAAATTTGGTGCAAAGCTTCTTCACTGCCCCTGGGCAAATGAAGAGATGGACCAGGTGTCTAGATGGAAAGGCCAATATAGGAATAGCAATCATTTTTAAACTAATTTGTAGGTCTGATCCAATTCCCATCCAATTCCCAAAAGGTGTTGGTATATTTGTTTGGTTCGCTTGGTTGGATCTTAACAAAATGACTCTAACATTCATCAGGAAAAATGTACAGGTTGATAAGTGACTGATAAGTTCTTGGGGAAAAAAAAGATACTGAAGGGGCAGGGGGCAGGGGGCAGGGGGCAGGGGGCAGGGGGCAGGGTCGGGACCTGGGCCTGGGGAAGTTGCCCTATCTACGGACTTGCGAGGCGGGTGACCTGGCTTCAAGTTCTCTCTCTGCTAATGGTGTGTTCTCTAAACCCCAGAAGGTCATGTAGCCTCATCCAGTTTTTGTTTCCTCATCTGTAAAAGGGTGATTGCACTAACTCCTTCATAGGAGACATAGGAGCTTTGGAATACAAAAGCAGAAAAAAATGTAACAACTGCTTAGAACAGTGTTTGTCATGTAGCTGGCATTCAAAAATTATTCTTAGCTCCAGAATATTAAAAAATGTCACAAAGCTAGAAAAGTAAAATACAGAAAAAGATTAAAACAGATTTTTACTTTATGCTAGAAAGCAAAATAATTTTCAGAACTAATGCACTAAATGTTCAAAAAACCACAAAAATAAGAAACCAGATACATGTTTACCCGATTTGTGTAAGAAATTTCTAGATTTAAAATCAATAGGTGTAATAAAGGAAAACAGCAATAAATTTAATTACAAAAACTAAAAAATATTTGTGAAACAAAAAGATCAAAATTAAAAGGCAAATGACAAACTGAGAAATATTTCTCATCAATATAATGGACAAAGTATTAATATCCCAAATCTATAAAGAGTTTAGATAAATCAATAAGGAAGACTTTAACTCCCCACAGAAGTTGAACAAATAAATAGACAATATACAGAAAAAAAAAAATTCACCCTCACTATAAGCAGAGAAATGCAAGTTAAAATAACTGTATACTGTTTTCCATCCAGCAATTCAGCCAAGAATTTTGAACAATACTATTTAGTGCTAGTAAAGGTATGGAAAATTGCCACTCATTTTTTTTCTTGTAGGAGTAAAAACTTTACATTTCTAAATAATTTATCAACCTTTTGAAACCCCTAAAAATAATCAACCCCCTTGACTCAGTAATTCTACTTCTAAGAATCTAGCCAAAGGAAATAATAATTTTTACAATGTGGACAAAGACGTATATGACGATGCTCCTCACATTTTCCATTAAAGAAAGAACCTGAAACAACCTAAATTTCCAAAGATTGTAAATGGTCTGTTAAAAGATTCAGGATAGAATGGTAAATTATAGAAAAACTACATATTAAACAATATCACTTACAAACATAAATGAATTGAAAGAAATACACCACGTTTTAAAGACGGCAATCTCAGACGATAGGATGATGTGTGTTTTTAAATTTTCTCTATATATTTTTTTCTAGTTCCTACGTGTTTTACACTATGTTCTAAGAGTTGTTATTTGATGCTGAAGGTGGGAAATGGAGTGGTTGGTTATGTAGGAGATAGATTCTTTCAGGTGTGGAAGGAATTTTGTTTGTAGGCTAAAGGAAAAGAATGAGGTATGGACAAGAAATTGAAGACAGAGAAAGATAAGGAAGCTAGATGAGGAAGAAGTGGAGGAAAAAGAGGAAGCAGGGAGAAAGGGTGAGGTGAGGAGAAGAGCTAACACCTTTTTAGCAAATACCAGAGGCCAGGCATCGAGCTAAAAGCTTTCCATGTACTATCTCACTTTATTGTCACAAATTCCTGGGCAGTAGAAGTATGGAGCACATGTGTCTTACAGATGGGAAATTCAAGGCTCGGTGAGATGAAATAACTTGTCAAAGGTCACACAGCTACTAAGTAGTTCAAATATTATCTGAAGTTAGGATTTGACCCCAGAGCAAATTTGCTTTACTTCTCTGCTCTGCTCCCTCCCAAAATTCAAGCTAAAACAATGAGGTTCCATTTTAACTTATGGAAAAAGCAAAACATCCTAAAATAATCTTACAGAGTACTGGTGAGGATGTGTTTAATTTGTTCCTGATACAGTGTTTTAGCTCCCCCATAGAAGACATATAAGGGATATGGCAGGATGGCATAAAGTGGGGATGGCTCATGGCCACACAACCCCGTCCCAGCACAGAGCCTGCACCTGAAGAAGTGAGGGTGCTCAGTTATGTTCGGCTGAGCTCTGTTAGGTGCTTGAGGGTGCAAGGCGCCATGCTGGGTGCTAAGTAAGGCGTGGTTCTTGTGCTCCAGGGACTCACGCCTAGCAGGATGCCCAGGGATATGCAGAGATCATTTCAGTGCAAGAGGTGAGAGCAAACCAAGGTGCTCTTGGAGAACTTAGGCTGACATACTGGGTTGTCTGTATATGTGTGTGTCTCCATGTGTCTGTGTGTGAATGTGTCTGTGTATGTGTTGGACATACACAGCAGAGGAGAGATTCCTGAAAGGGATTTGGAAACAGGAGCTGGATTGAGCCAGGTGAAGGCTGGGAGAGGAGAAAAGAGGTGCAGGGAATAGCAGAGTGACATCCTGGGCCTAGAGGTGGAGTTTTTTGGGGTAGGGAGGAGGGAAGTGCCAGTTACTTTGTATTACAAGATAGTGAGTTGCAAGGTGTCTTGGAAAGCAGGCAGAATAAAAAGACTCATGGGGTGGAAAACAGTATGGAGCCCATGGGAAGGAAAGAGCAGGTTGTTGTTGCCACGCTGGGCATGAAGAGACACGAGGCTGCAGCAGAAGGCCCAGTGGGGGGCGCCGTGGGGGCCCTGAATGCCCGGCTGAGGTGCTTGGGCACAGTTCCCAGGCAAGGCCATGGACTTTCTCCTTATTCCGCAGCCTTGGGCAGCTAGACCGGGCTGAGTTACGTAATGCCCGACAGTGTTTGCAGCATCACAGACACCCGTGTGGGATGTTAAATGAGGGGAGCAGAAGAATCCCCCCCCCCCACCTCCCATCCAAATATCACCCACAATAAAACCATCTCACAATGCGTGACGGTCCCTCCATTCAATTTTCTGCTTTTTAAGGTATTAATCATTGCCAAATCCCCTGTTAAACTGTAGAAAGGGTAATTACGAGGGGTAACAATCTGCCAGGAATTAGGCTACAAGCAGTCATTACTTTGTTGTTTTGTAATTGTAATAGGGGCTTAAAGAAATAGGACCGGGTAGGTTAAGTTTTTTTAAAAAAATTTTTTGGGGGGAATAAATTTAGATTTACAAGAAAGTTGCAAAGATAACAGAGTCCCACGTGCTCCATGGTACGTCTGTCACACTAACAAACATTAGAACTATTCCTTAATAACAGAATTCCAGAATTTCTTTGAATTTCATCAATTTTCCTTTGTCTGTTCCAGGATTCAGCGGAAGACACCACATGGCATTTAGGAAGTTAAGCTTCAATAAAACACCCACTGCTTGCCAGACACTGCCCTGCGAGATTTACGGGGTTGATCTCATTTGTACCCAAGCCCAGGAGGTTGGGAAATAATCTTCATTTTACAGATGAGTAAACTGAGGCTTGCAGAGGCCACCGCGGCTGGCAAGTGGCAGAGCCAAGGACATCGCTGGACCCTGCCCAGGACAAGCAGGAGCCCGGCTTCCCTCGAGAGAGTCCGTGCAGGGGCCAGATCTGAGAAGAGCATCTGAGCTCCGCCCTGGGGCTCCAGCCCTGAGCCAAACACCCTGGGGTGGTCTCTTCCACTGCCTAAAGGAGCAGCCAGTGCACACCAGCCCAAACTGCGACCAGAATGCCTACGGACCTTGCTCTTTGCCTTAGGACTCTGACACCTGAGCTCCTGCTGGATGCAGCTAAGGGGCCTTCCTCTGAAAGTCACATTGTGGGGAAGGCTGAGACCCCTAGATCACACCAACCCAGGTTCAAATCCTAGCCCTGCCGCTTGCCAGCTGCTGACCTTGGACAACCCGTAACCTTGGCGCGACTGCATTTCCTCATCTGAAATGTGGAGGGTTGTTAGCAGATTTAAATAAGAGATTATAGCTGTCTGGCAGATTACCTGGCACAGAATAAGTGCACCGTGGAGTGTGCATGCCCACATCTCAGATATAAACATTGGCACACGTGTACCGGTGTCTCTGCACAGCTATGTACGTACCTATGAAATTCCCTCATTCTAAGAGCATAGGGAAGCGCAATTCACTGTGCTGACCTAATTCCGATGTCACCTTTCAGAGACAGTCTCGGGGGCTAACCTTGTACTGATGAATGGTGAAAGCTAGAGATGAGGCGACAGCCTTCTGTTTTCAGTGACTTCTGATGGGCTGACACCATGCTCCGCCCCCCTGCCCCCAATTCCCCAGGTCCTCCTGACAAGAAGAGAAGGTAGGCCTCCTCCACCAGCTGGTCCATGCAGGGCCAACTACAGACACATCCAAATTGCCCCCAGGGTTGCTCGCCATCCTCTCAAGGGCTTGGTTTTGGGGTCGTGCTTTCATGAAAGCCATTTCCCAGTTGAACCTTTATCTTCAGATTTCCGGGACAGAGCCTGGGGGAGGAGGAGGGGAGAGTCCCAGAGGGTATTTGGTAACTGAAGGTAAGTTTGCCCTGTCTCCTGAAATTCATGAACCTAGCAAGAGGTGACACCCAAGGGGGAAAAAAGGTGGCAGGGAGGCTGGAAAAGAAGAAAGAATGAAGACGGGAAAGGAGGGAGGGAAGGAGAGAAAGGCAGAGCGAAGAGAAGAAGGGAATTGGGAAGTAAGGAAGAAAGGAGGGAGGGAGGAAGATAATAAAAATCATCTCATTCACTTATGATCTGGGTGATGGGGAACACTCAGTGGCCACACCGATTCAACTCCGGCACTCTCGTGTACACTGTCCTTTATACTTAACACTCAAAGAACAGAGGGACATGGCTGAGTTACTGTCCAAGGCAGTGGGAGGCAGACATAAATCTGGAAACATAATTATCTTATCTGTGCTCAGGGACTTGACCTGCCTGTACCTGGTAAATATTAGCCTTTCAGCCAGACATGCCTGCAGAGAGAAGTCACCTAAGAAACGCTCCCAGGACAGTCTTTTCTGCCCATTTTCATGGTACACAAACTCAATGTTTCATCAGTTATGGCACCATTTCAGGACCACTTAATAATATAAATAGACATTTTTTCCTTAACCACAGAGAGTTTCTAAGTCCAATCAATCATTTCCTTAATGTTAATGACTTAACTAAACATATTGACATAACGATTGGCTTGCTCTGATTACAACCATTTGTATTTCTTAGTCTGCAAAAAAGAAAAAGAGTCATTTCTTCTAAATACTTGCAAACAATTGCAATTATCCCCAAAGAACTGCCTCCCCTTGATGCAAACCTCCCCTTGAAATGAAGTCTAGTACCAAGGAACAAATAAATATAATTGCCTTGATTTGGGTTTGCAAGAAGAAAAATCAGTGAATATAATAAGTAGCCATAATACCTGCAAGTAGAATTTGACCCCATAGGAGACACAATTCAGGGTTGAACATGGAGGTCCCCATTTTGCCGGGTTCGTCTCAATTTGGATAAAAATACCTTGATATTTATAGGTTTCCAGCTAAAAGGAGGTGTGTCCTGTGGGTGGTATATTTCCATTGCTGCAATAAATCAATATAAAGGAAGTGAAGGACTTTACTAGCTATCGGTGGCTAATCTGTGGGAACAACATAGGTGTGTCTGATTGATTGTCATACCAACGATCTGGCATTTCCCCAGTTGCAAAAGCACTGACACTGGTGACACCATTTCCAACTTCCTTGTAGGTAAGCCTTGAAGATTCTCCAGTGTTCCCTGAACACGGGCTTGATTTTAAGCTTGGGGAATGTGAATTAGCCCATGGGAAGTTGCCCCAAGGTTTGGGCACAGCAGGATGTGGGCTGCTGGGCAAATATACGACAGTGCCAAAGGGAAAGGGCAGCTCTTTGGGATGACTTGTCCCACAGGGCATTCTCTTGTTGGCCCTGTGCACTTCACCTTGCCCTGGAGGAATGGACATACCTTTAAAGCAGACAAGATCGGAGAGGAGAATCTATAAGGGGCAATTCCAGGGAGCCCATGTGCCCACAATAGCTTTGGCCACTGTCTTCTGGGTCTCACCCTAATTCCATAACACTGGAATTGAGAAACACATGGCCTCAAACAGACCTGCCTCCGACCAGTTCACAGGGCTTTAAGCTCTTGACCATGATATTCACATTGTGCAATGCTTAGCAAACACACAAAGCCTGCCCCCCAATCTCCACCTACGTTGCACACAATCCCTCTCCTTGTGCTTGCTATTAGCCACCACTCTGTCACTGTGCCCCCAGTCTTCATCACCACCTCTGATCAGCCCCCCATAATTGACTGTGCTCTGGACATGCAGCATCTGCCTCTCGACTGAGACATCGAAGCTATCGGATGGCACCTTGGCTGCCTTGCTGTGCATTGCTAATTCATATGCTCTCCATGGTTCATTTTAGAAGGACACCATAAACCACACTTTGTGCAACCTCCACCCAGGATTTAGGAGTGGACTTCTAGGTTTGGCTTCATGCATATGACAGTGACGTGGAAGCTTTGATTTACTTTTTTAACCCTACAACTCCTATTGTTGACATGTTTCTTTTCTCCTCTTGGAAAGGACAGGCACATTTCCAGACAATAGCTTCATTGTTTTCTTTTCTCCTACCATCAGTCTAACAACTGATAAGTTTTGGGCTGAAAAGAGAACAGGGAAACCCATCTGCTAGGGAATTCCCTAAGACATGAACAGCACATTGGCGTCCTTCCACAAGATTATGATCCTTTGGTTCCTGGAGTGCTGGGCTGACAGTGATATGAACATGGCTCCAGGAGCATCAAAAAAGAGTGCCGCAATAGATTAATAATGTCTGCCCTAAGCACAGCAGGGAAAGTGGTGGCAGGCTTTCTAAATATTGGTGAAGAGGCATGCAGAGGGGGCCAGCGTCCAGCACAGCACTCAGGTCAGAAGCATCCGAGGACTGTAAGCGGGAGGGCTGATGCACACCAGGACACGGTCCAAAGGCAGAATCTTGCCAGCAACAGTCGCAGCCCTCTGCTAGTGAGCCGTGAAAACCTAAGTGCAGTCGCTTCCCTGCCATCTTTTCAGAGGAAGCCCTCCTGGCGGGTTTTAAGGCCCCACACAATGGGCCACAGGGTGTCCCTCTCAGGCCTCAACCACTCTACTGGTGGTGCAGCCTCAGGACCTTTGCACTTGCTGTTCCCTCTTTCCCCTAGATGGCTGTGTATTCGCTCCCTCCCCTCTTGCAGATTTTTGCTAACACATCACCCCCTCGATGCACTCTACAAAAAATACTGCAAACCACCCTCCCCAGCATGCCCTAGCCCCTTCCCCGCTTTATCTTCCCTCACATTTTACTTCCTTCTACTTTGCAGGCCCCCTCACACTAGAATATAAGCTCTATGAGGCAGGGATATTTTTCTGTCTTATTCACTGCTGTCCAAACCTAGAACCAACATAGTAGGTCCTCAAGAAATATAGGCAGACCAGATTGAATGAATGGATATGAGCAGACCTTGGAAAAGAGGACTGGTACGAATTCCCAGAGATGGTTTGAGTGATTTTACATCAATTGGGTGCCAACCATGTGCTAAGCATCATGCAGTCAATAGACAAAAATTAAAAAGTAAGGAGTAGCAATTCAGAGTGTGATAAGAATTGTGAAAGACATGAACACGCTGATAGAATAGAGAGTAACTGCGGTGGTGTGGTGGTTTGAAACTATATGTACCCCAAAAAAGTATGTTCCTAAAGTGAATCCATGCCTGTGGGTGTGGACCCATTGTAAGTAGGGTCTTTTGGTGAGTAGGATCATAACATGTGACCCACTTCATTCAGAACGGGTCTTAATCCTCCTACCGGAGTCCTTTATAAGGGAATGAAATTCAGACAAAGAGAGAGAGAAAGCCATAGACACAAGAAGCTGAAAGCAGTGAAACCCAGAAGAGAAAGGAGAGACCAGCAGATGCCGCCACATGCCTTGCCATGTGACAGGAGTCCAGAATCACTGGCTTAAGGCAGAAAGCATCTCCTGATGATACCCTGATTTGGACATTTTTCTCAGTCCCAAAACTGTAAGCTTGTAAGTTAATAAATTCCCACTGTTAAAAAGCCAACCCATTTTATGAAAAGCTTTAGCAAACTAAAACAGGTGGGAAGGGTTATGTGGAATAGAGTGGTCTAAACATTACCTTAACTCGATAACCACCTTGGGGATGGGGAAACTGAGGTTCAGATTAAGTAATTTACTCGGAGTCACACTGCTAGGAAGTGGCAGAACCTGGGCTTAAACTGACATCAGACTCCAAAGCCTGGTATTTTTCCACTAGACTCCGAAGCCTTTTCCTTCCCCCCAAGATGCTGTTTCCATTCAAATTGCGGGCCTTGGGTTTGAGTACCCTCCACCAACGAAGGCCTTGCAATTCAGCAGCATTCAAAGGAATGAGTACAGGAAGAAAACTGGCCCCAAGGTGATCAGAATGAGGGGTTGTTATTCTGTTTGTTTTTTTACATAAGTGCTGCAAAAGACACTAAAGTGGCCGATCCCCCAAGAGTAAAGGGACAATATTTTTCAAAGCACAATAGGTCTAGAGTCTCCAGTGACGAGCTGGCTCACAGCAAAGTGGAAAATAAGAGATCGAAACTATGGATGCCCAGTGCCTCTCTGCTACTCTCCTCTTCCTTTCTCACCCCCAACCACAGACACCCAAGAGCCTCTGGCTCCTGAAGAAGCAGTGGAGTCATTTCTCCTTCACCAACAATCATTGCCTGTCGTCTGGAAGGCATTTTACAACTTTTTATTCATAAATGTTATTTTACAGCACTAGGGCATATAAGGTTGGTGAAGTTCAGTGCACTGCCTCTCAAAGGGGGCTATTGTAATTGAGCAGGTAAACTCTGAGAGCGAAGTTCCTATGACAAAGTGAGGAAGTGAGGGGGCAGAGGGATGGGGGACGGGGGACGGGGACCTGGGGGGGAAGGGGGCTGGTGGTGGCTGTTTCAGCAGGGCCTCTTGTGGGCGGCAGCTTTGTGGAGTGCCCTCAGCCTTTCCGGTTCAATTCACCCAGGGTGATCAGGTTCTAGATATTCAGTTACACTAATTACACTCATCAGACACTAATTGGTAAACCAGGAGGCCAATTCACTCATTTACAATAGGAGTATACTTTGGCTCCAGAATCAGTCTTCTCAAAACTACAAATTATACACCGAGAGTTTGCTTGGAGAGCAAAGAATGAGAACAAGGAAACTGAACAATGTCCAAAAGAAACTTATCACAATAAAGGAGCCTGTCATTGTCCTTCCTTGGGAAGTTTCTGATTCAAGAACAATTCTGGGCACCTCTTGTCCTCAGGTCTGCCCTCCCAGACCCCAGATGTGTGGCCCCTTGTACGGAAGAGCCACAGCAGACTCTTAAACAAGCGACCTCCAAGCCAGAGTATGGATAGTTGTCACAGGATTTTGGCTCATTTCCTCATTATCCATATTCAGTTCAAATTGCTTCCAATGGGTGGCATTTGCTGGTCTTTTCGCTAAGAGATTGGGGCTCAGTTCCTTTAGAAGTCTCATGGTGCAAGGAGGGCTTGGTGCTGGATCAGTATCTACTCCAGTGGAGTGCTGCTGGCCCTCCCCTCACGCCCCCTTCAACACCCTTACCCATGACTGGGAAAGGGCATAGAGGGCTGGAAGAATAGGAAGCCAAAGACACCGCCAGGATACAGGATAACCTGCAGGGTAAACCAAATAGGAAGCCAAAGATACCACCAGAATGCAGGACAATCTGCAAGGCAAACCAGACATCACTACCATGCCCACATCAGACCTGTCCTCAAGTCCAAAATGCACTCATGTGTCCTAGAACGTGGGGATGATGGGGTTTCACTGAGGCCCTTGCAGAGAGAAGGGCAGGGTTGGAGCCAACTGGAGCATAATGGGAGACCAGTGCAATGAGGCTGCCACAACAAGCAAATGGGCCTGAGAGGATCTGACAGCCGCACGAGGTCCTGAAAGAGGAAGAGCCCACTTCCCACTGGATGGATCAGACCTTACCTCCAGTGCCAACTTGGGTTTTTCCACGAAACCACTAGTTCTCAAACGGTGGGCCCTGGACCACCCACATCAGCAACATGAGAGAAATACCAATTCTCAGGCTGCACCCGGGGCCAGCTGGGGGTGGCATCCAGCAGTCTGTGTTTTAATACGCCCTCCAGGTGAGTGGGGGACACAGCAGCACAGAGGCCCACAGCACTAAACGAGCTTGTCATGACCACTGTGTGTGCCAGACACACCTCCACACCAGGGACCCCAAGAGGAGTCAGGCACAGCCCCGCAACTCAAGAACAAAGCCGAGGCAGCCGTGGTGGGAAAGGAGAAGCTTCCAGAGATGATAGTAACCGAAGCTGGAACCGACTGCTCACCAGGACAGCGAATGATCCCAGAATCACCTTCTGCTCTCTGGCTTGAGTCTCTGGGCCATCAACTAAAGTGCCACCACTTATGACAGGGACCCTAGGAGGAAAGAGAGGTATTGGGGTAAAAAATTGTCTTCATGGCATGACAAAGACATCCCCGAACATGGTGACTTTACGGATCCCCACATTTCAAAAACCCAATTTTATTTCTGAGACCAGCACCAGGTTGCCATCTTTTATTGGTAAGCCAAGGTAAATTTTAAAGCCCAGCTTTCATCACTGTCATTTCAGAAGCTGGTGGATATTTTAAACAATAAAAGTTAGGGAGATCACAATTCCGATTTAGGACAGTCCTTCCCAAGCAGGGGGCTTGTTGTGCTCATCTTGCCACAGACCAGTGAGCAGATCATCCTAGCAGCGCTGTCCGCGAGCGGCATCTGAGAGCCAAGTCTTGCCGGCGGTGGGGGGGGGTAATCGCTGGGAAGAGGTGGAGCCGGCGAGGGCAAGCTCTCTCCTGCAGGCCCTGGGGCCCACCTCCAGCCCGGCCTGGCCCCTGCAGCCCCTTTGCACCCTCCAAACTTGTAGCCATAGAGAGCTAGAGCAATCTTTAAAAAAACATGTCCCTTTGTTTCCCTCTTTAACTTCATGGGCCATCCCAGTGTGCCCAGCAGACAGACCAAGCTCCTCCGCAGAGCCCCTGGGCACGCACCATGAGTCTGCCCATCCCAGGGTGATGACAACTGGGACACCCATTCCCTAATACCAGTGTCCTGGTTCGTAGTCACACCCCCCCCAGGTGGCCCTGCTCACTGTCCCCTCTCCCCCTGGCTTGAACGGGGGCCACACCACACGGTCTGCCACGTGGTGGGCTCTGTGCTCGCTGCTCCTGGGCCGGGAACGCTCTCCCTACTTCCCTTTCTCACCTTTGAGAAGGACTGTGGGCCTTTAAAGCTGGTGAAAACCAGAAAGCAGAAAAGAAGGCAGAGCAGAGAGGAAAGCAGCCCCGTGAGTATACAGGATGTGGGGGAGGCTGGGGAGGACGGCAGGAGCCACGTGGGGCTTCGGGAGAGCTGGGCAGCCTAGACACATGCCCCGACTAGCAAGGGGGTTCTCGAGTCCAGCCCAGCCTGGCTTTGCCCGGAGCTGCGGCTCTTCACACTTCACCATGCCCAGGATTGGAGGGGAAACTCGAGGGGAGCCCAGGGCCATGGCAGGAACTCAGCGGGGCCCTGGCTCCTGCCCTCTAGTCTTGGAGATACCACCTCTGCCTGTTCTCTCATGTCAGCTCTGACACAGAAGCAGCAGATCTGGACTGCAAGCAAAGTGGGCTGAGTTGAATAGCCCAGAGGAAAAAAAGATATATCTGTATTTTCATTTTATTTTTTCCAAATTCTACTCAATTTATTCATTTTTTAAAAGATATTACATTCAAAAAATATGAGGTCCCCATTCACCCCCACTGCCCCCACCCCACCACTCCCCCCACAGTAACACTCTCCCCCATCATTATGACACATCCATTGCATCTGGTGAGTACATCTCTGGGCATTGCTGCACCCCCTGGCCTGTGGTCCACACCATAGCCCACACTCTCCCACGTTCCTTCCAGTGGGCCATGGGAGGACATACAATGTCCGGCAATTGTCCCTGCAGCACCACCCAGGACAACTCCGAGTCCTGAGAATGCCTCCACATCTCATCTCTTCCTTCCATTCCCCGCACCCAGCAGCCACCATGGCCACTTTTTCCACACCAATGCCACATTTTCTCGATTATTAACCACAATAGTTCATGAATAGGATATCATTAAGTCCACTCTGATCGTTACTGTATTCCTCCTTCCTGTGGACCTTGGCTTGGTTGTGTCCATTCCACATCTATGTCAAGAGGGGGTTTAGAATATCTGTATTTTTAAACAGGGGGCTCATCTGTTCCCCATTGCTGAAGAGCCCACCAGTCCCAGATGAGCCCCAGCCAGGGGTGGGGCCCTGGGAACCTGGAAGCCATCGCCACAGCCTCTCTGCTCTGAAACACTGGCTCACATCGAGGGAAGGTTCAAACCCACTGAACCAGTCACTAACAGCTACCAAGCAACCCGGCTTAGCAGGTGGCATTAAGACCCACAACAAATACTACAAGGTCAAGGAAATTGGAACAAAGGAACATTCTGAAAAGAGCACAGGGCAATGACAAGCAGCCAACACTCAGCCATACCAGAAAGAAAGAGAACAAAAGTGCCACTAGGTTACCAACACCACTGAGCAGCGTCGTCAGAATGGGGCTCTTATGCGTGACCAGTGGGGAAGGAAACCGCGATAGAGGAGATCCACAAAGCCTCTTCCTTGAGCAAGAAGCCCTTGGTTCAAATTTCCTTCTTCCTTGTTACAACACAAGGCCCAGGTAGGGAGCCATTATGAGTGTGTGTGTGCGCGTGTGTGGATACATACATGTGTGTGCATGCACATGAGCATGTGTTTGCACATGCATGTGTGTGTTCATGTGTGCCTGCACACACACGTGCAATACTGCCCAGGAGATGCCCGATCAACCAATAGATATGGCGATGTCACTTTTTTCCCATTGCCTTAGAGGGTGCCTGGATGGTTGTTTCATTCAACCGAGATGTCTGCACTGGGGCGTCCAGTCCAGCAGGGAGCTGGAGCCAGGCCAGGAGGGAGCCAGCGTCCAGAGGAGCCACCCTCGCCCCAGATTGGGGTGGCCCGTGCCCTCCACCAGCCACGTCTGGAGTCCCTCCCAAGGCCTTGGCAGCGCCAGCTCTGCAGAGGGGCTCTGGGCTGGGAGGCGAGCCAGCGCCCACCTCCCTCCAGTCCAAGGTGCCAGGGCCTCGGGAGGGCTTCAACTCTCTCACCCAGCCAAAAGAGACTTATTCAGACTTCTTTTCTCGTCTCCAATGTGCCACTCTGCTTCTCAGAAAGTGGATCGTTCCTCTTGTCACCGCTCCGTGAAGCCTGCCCTTCCGGCCATGGAATCGGCTCCACTTGTCCTCGCTCTGCATCTAGTTCATATGCCTCATGGACTGGTCCCTTACCTTATGCACCATCATCTAGGTCCACCTTACAAGAGCAGTGCCTGCCTCTTCTCTGTTCCCCTCACCCACCCCACGGCACTGCATATCCCGCAAGGGCCCAAACAGCTCCTGTATGGGTGGATGGCAAAAGTATCACACTGTCTGACACCAGTGCTTTCTGATATGGGTTCATATCTGCTTCTCAGGTGAGACTCAATTTGTAGCGGTATAACCATTGCTATTCCCATTTTACCGATGAGGTAAACTGAGGCTCATGGAGGTGAAGCGATCATGGTTAATAAGTCGGGAGAATGGGGGAGGGGTCAGGATGTAAGCCCAGGAGAGCTTGGTTCAAATCCCATATGCTCCTTGAGGATACTCGCCGGTTGATCTTCTTGGCTGAGATCCCCTCATTGGATGAGCTGTTTTGCTCTTCGCTTGCACCCTGCCCTGTGCCAGAACAACCTGGCGCAACATGCAAACCCACTTGCAATGGGACAGCAGAGGTCTAGACCACACAAGAAGCCCTCGCGGCTTGGTCCCCACCTCCTCTGCACTGACCGCAGCCCTGGGTGACATTTTCAAGTATCACCTGGGCAAAGAAACCTCTTGGCAGTATGGTTTTTCTTCTTTCATTGCTTTTCTCTCAGGAAGTTTTCTGAAGAGCTTTTATCTTTTTCTCTCCTCAGAAAGTAAGGCGAAGGGAAACAAAAAAGCCCACAACATGGAGGGAAAGGCTGCGTCCTCTGAAAATGTACAGAATGTCCCTGATTATAATGGATTTGATGTAAGACCACCATGGAGCCAATAACAACTTTGAGAGGAGAAAGAAGGAACAGCCCAATTGTAAGACAATTTCCTATTTTAGAAACATTGAAAATGGAGCAAAACAAATGCATGCTAGAATGAACAAAATAGAAGTACGAGAACACATTTTTGTCTGCTGTTTCTTCCTAATATGGGAAGAGAAGCTGGAGATCACCTGGTCAGTGGCCCTTGTGTGTGAGGAGAAAATTGGGCCCACAAGCTACGTGTCTTGCCCAGGCTTCCAGAGTCCAACACCCAGCCTCCCCTCCCCCTAGCCAAAGGTGTCCGCATTTCACCTGCTCGCTCCTTCCAGGTTTCTAATGTTTTATCATTGTGCAACTTCTTGATAAAGGACCACCTCTTCCAGTAGCAAGTTGTCTATTACTGGGTAAGTGGAGATAAGATAGGCAGTAGCAAAGAGAAGCCAGATTTTTCAGGGGATTTCCTGGTTGCTTCACTGCCCTATGACCCAAAGGTTAGGGGGAGGGCCCTCCCCGGGGACAGAGAGGACAACACACTGCTTTTTGCAGGACTTACTGGAAGCTGTCTTAATTGAACTGGAGCAACTTACAACAGGTAGGAAATTCACTGAATTTCCATTTCATCTTTCCACAGTGCTGACAAGGTGGTTTAGGGCTGATTCAAGTTCAGAGGCCCCCTGGAACCAGGGCTGGGCTTGTGTATAAAAACTCTCAAGGGTACTGGTTTACAAGGCAGGCACCTGGGCCCCAAATCCCAGAGATTCTGAAACACTAAGTTTGAAGTTTGGGATCGGGCTTGGTGTTTTTTTTAAAGCTTCCCAGATGATTTTAGTGCACAATCAGAGGGGTACTGAAAAATACAGGCTCAGAGCATGCTCATCCCAACCCAGAAGGAAATTCATATTCAGACACATTTGGGAATAGCAGAAGGAAGTTTGGACTGGGATATGGGTTGAATTGTGTCCCCCAAGAAGATATGTTCCAGTCCTAACCCTCAGTACTGAGAACAGGAGATTTGAAGGTGTGATTAGCTAAGATGAGGCCAAACTAGAGTGAGGTGGGACTTAATCCAATATCACCGGTGTCCTTAAAAGAAAAGGAGAAATGGACACAGAGAGAGGAGAGGGGGTCATGTGACAATGGAAGCAGAGATTGGAGTGACGCTGCACAAGTCAAGGAATGCCAAGGACTGCCAGGCTCCTGCCAAAGGCAGCAGAGGGGCTTGAAAGAGGCCTGCCTACAGCTTGCCCAGGTTGCAGGGCCCTGCCGACCCCTTCATCTGGGACTTCTAGCCTCCAGATCCGTGAGACAAGCCATTGCTACCGTTGTGAGCCACCTCGTTTGTGGTCCTATGTTACAGGAGCCTTAGGAAACCATGTGGTCTCAACTCCTCACTGAGGACTCTGTATTGAATTCAATGGGAAATGGAGAACCCTGGCAGGTCTTTGAGGAGAGTGATGAAAGCTGAATTCTATAAATGCAGAAGATAGAACAAGAAATGGCAGTGTATCTGCACTGGGAGGCCCGGAAGCGTTTGCAAGTGTATTGAGCGCCTGCTACACCCAATACACTGTGCCAGGGATCTGGAAAGTTACTAGGAAGGGAAAAAAACCATCAGTGCCTGAAGGAACTTACAATCCAGCTGGGGAGAAAAGTCGCTGACACATCTGAAACCCATCTGTCACTTCAAAACCTCTGAATCAGAACTGGTGCTAGAGATATGTTCTGGAGACCACAGAAGATTTGGGCTGTGAGAAAAATAGCAGGACTAAGTCAAAGATTTTAATATGCTTAGGTGTGGGAAACAGATAAGGGTTAGAATGATACTAGCTGAAGTTTATGGGATGGTTCTTGACAATGCCTAGATATTAAGAAGTTCACATTTCCTTCTACCTTATGTACCACTTTATTATAAATAGAAATTTATGGATTATTTTTATTTATTTTTTCATACCTATTTCCATTTAAAAACTGACAGTGAAATCACTAACAGCAGTAACAGCCAGTTGCCCAGGCTAAGTGTCTAATGGTGGCTCTGCAGAAGCCAGAACTCCCTGGATTGAGTGTTCTGATATCACAGAGCAGCAGTTCAGGGCTTCACCCACCTCCAGGGATGCTGTGAATCCTCGACGTGCCTGGAAGAGAAGTCCCCAGAGCTTGTGAGTGTTTGACCACAAGCCACTTAAAAAATTCCAATATGTTGACAAAACAGCAGCCAGGGCCACTTAACGAGTTATAATTTGAGTCATGAGTTACCATTTGTGCTTAGACTTAAAATGATCTCACTAACAAATTACTGCAGGGAGTGATCAAAATTTAATTTCTGGGTTGTTTCTTATTTGGTAATGGAATAAAACATCTAATTTTAAAATTAAAAAAAGATAAGAAGATTCCTTTTATTAAATAGGTCAAACTGTATCAAGATCAACTCTTTCGCTTTTTCTTTGTTGTCAAATACGCCTTCCAAATACAGGATTTTAAGAAGGATAATGCATTTGTATCTTTACCATATGTAACAGTGAGAAAATGCCCCATATTATTCAGATGAAAGAAATTCCACTTTAATTTTCCTTAATCCAGTCCAATCCTGCCCCAAGCGCCCTGGTCACCAATGATGAGGGAAGGCCAACGTCCATCATTCTTCATGTGTCTTCCCATCTCCCTGGACCATGGCTCACCTGGGTGGGCTCAGTGCCATTTCTCCTGGGGTGACTGATTCCCTATGGAGTCCTGGTCCTCTGCCTCCGGCCATCTCTGTAGCTTTGTGATTTTCAATCCACCCCGCTTCGCCTGGTGCCAGGCACAGAGTTAAGATGGCAGCTCCCGGCCTCTTTCTGTCTTGGACAAGCTCTAACTTCAGCTGTTCTCAGGATTATACTGTAGCCTGCTGAATTTACTCCTCAGTAGCTGAAGTTGGTGCCCAACCACCTCTTCCTCCCCCATTTTTGGGAAGTGGAGCTTTTAATTCCAGCTGCGGAACAGTTCCCGAGGCAACTTGTGCCTCCAGTAGAGGATGGGCACCGGCCTCCGGGCACAGAGTGCTCTACTTACGAGTCTTCTCTACATTCTTTCAAGTATGCTGCAGGATGCTCTACTGGCCTCCTGGAGCCCCCACACAGGTGTTTCAGCTAGCTCCAGAGAGTTCTGGGTGTTTACTAACTGCCCTGTGGCAGGAGCTGAATCTAGGAGCTCCTTACTCCACAGCCATCTTGCTGGCTGTCTCCACGGTAGCTTTGTAGATCATGTCTTGCAAGACCTGTGGGCGTGTCTCATGCAGCAATGGGTGGTCCCAGTGTCTAAGTCCCCAGACCTTCACGGGCACCCAGGCAGCCAGCCCCAAACTGCTCCTAAACTATGGTTTGTGATTTCAAATGACCATAGGACTCTATTACTGAGGAAGGACCTGCCCAAGTTTTCTTCCCGAAGCAGGGAAATATTCTACCTACTGACTACATTTTTAAGGGACAAAGACAAAAAATAAATTTGTGCTTTAATTACATTATGGATTATATTTATCCTATGCATCAGTTACACTAGCAAGTTTCTAAATGACAAAAGCAATTTTTAAATAAGTTACAACATAAAAAAATGAGTGGCTTTCCAGCATAAAGAGGATCCTACAAATTCCCAAAGGATTTGTGAGTCATGAATCAGCACCAGAAATGTACTTAATCACACTTTCCTTTACACAGCAGAACTGCTCCTGAAACTTCACCTGTGTCATGGTGCAAACAGAAACATTTTTTATGGGAGCTAAGGAAGTCGACCATTTAAAGGAGTCGTCGGGACTCCTCTTGTATACTGAAAAATCATTTCCAGCTAATTAAGGTGTAAATCTGGTTTGTTAGGTTCCAGGTTGCTTGAAGAAAGGTGTAGTTAAACTGTTCTTTCCATTTTGGATGAGAAAATGGACAGAAGAGTGGTGTGATAACAGGAGGGCAGGAGCATGCAACCGTAAACTCACAGGAGGGTGGGGCCCTCCGTGCAAGTTCTCAAGCCCCCTCGCCTCTCACCTGAAAACTGCCCCTGTACGTCACAGAATCCTGGAACTAGCAAGGACCTTGCTTAACATTCAAGTCTAGCCTTTCTTCTCCTTTCCCCCATTTTTCAGATAAAAAAACAGAGCTTCAGAAAGGTCAAGCAACAGGCTCACATCCAAAAAAGCCGACCCGGCCCTTCCTGCTGCCCACGGCCTCGCGGCGCCGAGGAGGCCTCCTGGGGCAGGGCTGCTTCAGGCCGCAGCCAAGGCCTCACGTCCTTCCAAGTGCAAAGCTCCGTCCTCAGGGTCTTCTTTGCCCCAAGCCTGTCCACACCAGGAATGCTTGGGATGGGAAAGTGTGGAGGAGGGGCCAGCAGGGAGCAGGGGGTATATCTGCTCGGCTCCTGAGCTGAGCAAGGGGCCACCGGGAGGTCACTGTGTTCTAGAAGGAGGACTGAGCAAACTGTCTATTAATGAGTACCCAGCCACCCCCCCCCCCCCCCACCGCACCCCGGAACCCTGGGGACAGATGTACAAGGGGCAGCTTATCTCATTCTCTTTGTGGGGCAGTGACCATGGCACAGGCAGCCGAGGAATCCTTGAGGTTCCTGCTCGGAGGGCAGCTTCCTGTTCGTGCTGCCAACACAGACTGCTCAGCGCGCCTCTGGCATCCAGCTCCGGCATCCCCCGGAGCCAGGGCCCCGACAGACTGCTGCTCCCGCTGCGAGGCCACGATCTGTTTTCAGTCTTCTTCCTGGTCAGCCGCCCCTCTGTCCTCTTGACACGCTCCTCTGGAGTCAAACCAGGCAGGGTTGCTAGTCTTCCGCTTGCCGGGCTTCCACTCCAAGGCCTTCTTCAGCCTCTCACCAGCTTCCGTGTCTGGGCAGCTTTGTCTCAGCTCACACTTGATCTTGCTGAAGAACCTTTGACTTTCTTGTCCTGGCATGACCTCTGGGCTCGAGACCCACCGCTCCGCTGGTACCTGCCAGCAGCCACCCTGATTACCATCCCGTTGGCAGCTGCCCAGGGCAGACGTCCCTGCCAGGTGCCACTCTCGCCGTCTCCTTAGACTGCTCCTACTGTTTTTCTTTGCCTCCGGGATGTGTCCAGAATATTGCAGCATCTGTCGTCACGGGCTTGAGAAATAACACTTAAAGCTTCTGGGTGTGCATTTAGATGTTCTCTTCTGGGGCGTTTGGCCAGGGCTCGTTGGCCACAGCCTGCGCTCAGCCCAGAACCTGTATACGGAAGACCTGGGGAGCGCAGGACAAGAAGGGACTTGCGAAGAAGTCGACGTACCCAGTCCTCAGTCTTCATGTTGGAATATCTCTTTGAACCACCCCCAGACGGTGAAACCCACAGGTTTTGAAACACATTTGTTTAAAACTGAGTTTCCTTTACTCCTTGTCATCCTTTCTTATAGGAAGCAAAGCCTAGAGCCATGAGAATAAAAGTCCAAAAGGAGGAAAGGAAAGCTCCCAGCACCCTAATCCCAGCCCTGCTAGAGCAAAACTCCCTCTGCCTTCCTCAAAGCCCTGGAGAACTGGAATGGGCTGGGCTGGCGATGGCTGTCCACACTCCTCCACTGCTAGCCTGGCTGAGAGGACCGCCTCCCCTAAATAAGCACGCACGTGTGCACACACACGCACACACACGCACAGAGCCCTGAGGGATTCAGGTGGGTGCCTGATGTTAAATTCGGCCTGTTAGGCACAATTTTTTCAAAATTCATTCTGAATTCATATTGTAGACAGCATCAACTCTCAGGTTCACGCGATACATGAATTTATCTCCTGCCAGGAAACATGCTCCATGTTTCCTTTCCTTGTTCTAAAAGGACTACATTCATGGACTTCAAAGAATAACTCTGTTTTATCATTTCACTCCTCCTGATTTCATATAAACTTTTCCTCAATCCCTCTCCAGCCTTCAGCTTTCTATTCTGACATTTCTTCCTACGTCTTTTTTCAGATGGTGGTGTATCTTTATGCATGAACATTTAAATTTCCCATTAGTGAACCATGCTCAGTCCCATTGTATCTTTTTTTAAAGATTTATTTATTTATTTATTTCTCCCCACCCCCACACCCCCTCATTGTTTTGTGCTCACTGCCTGCTCTCTGTGTCCATTTTGTTGTGTGTTCTTCTGTGTCTGCTTGTCTTCTCTTTAGGCAGCACCAGGAACTGATCCTGGGACCTTCCGGAGTGGGAGAAAAGCACTCAGTCTCTCATGCCACCTCAGCTCCCTGGTCTGCTCTGTCTCTTATTGTCTTTCCTCTGTGTCTCCTTTTGTTGTGTCGTCTTGCTGCGCCAGCTCCCCGCACGGCCCAGCACTTCGCAAGGGTCAGCTTCCCACTTAGGTCAGCTTGCCTTCACCAAGAGGCCCCAGGAATCGAACCCTGGAACTCCTACATGGTAGACGGGAGCCCAATCACTTGAGCCACATCTGCTTCCCCATTGTACCTTGAAAATATACAATTACAATTCTGAACTTCCTTTTTCAGTCCTCATAGGCAAGTGGAGAACATTCATCTTTTAAGAACTAAATGGACTTTTCCCCCTAAGTGCAGTGTGTTCCATCCAGTCTTCTGTGGCTTTCTTCTCGGCTCGCACAGCCTCTGCAGACTTTCTTACACATTCTTCGGGTCACTTTCCTGGAGAACCTAGTGACCTTCAATCATTTGCCATCTGGAGAGTTGTTTATTGCACATTTTCTTCATTCTTTTCCACAGTGGATTAGAATAGTGCTCATATTATATATTTCAATTACTGTGACCAGAGAGGACAAGCCTTCTTTTTGTCTGTTTCTATTTTTTAAAATCAGGGAAGGACACTGATGAGCCTGGTTTCAATCAGGTGCTTATTGCTGAGCCAGCCACCTACATCCAGGAGCTGAGGTCTCTAAGAACATGGCAGCTCCCACTCAAGCCCAACAGCAGGAGTGGAGGGCCAAGAAGTTTCCAGTCACAAAAGGAAAGCTATTCTCAAAGGAACTGAAGACAAAATAGTCAAAGTAATAGGTACCCACCATAAAGCACTGGCAAGTCTGGGAGGGGGGTAGGCACTCCACTCCACTATGACAATACCACTGCCTGAACACATTTTTATAAGAGTAAAACATTGAAAAGAAGTTTCCAGATGCCAATAAAAATTACACTAAGAGACTATAGACACCGAATAGCTTCAGATTTTTCTTTTAAAAGGCTATAGTTAAATATTAAGTTTAGAAATTTAAGGGTAGGAATTAAAATAAGAAATGCACAATTTATAGCTTTCACATCAGTATGAAGGAAAAAGGATAATTAAAATAATTCATCAATCTGAGTGAAAAAAGTAAACAAAAAGGATAAGAAGCAGAAAATATAGAAGATGTTTGAAATGAGTTCAAATCACAAGAAGTGTAAATAGATTCATCAAACTCACTTTTTAAAAGTCATCCAGGGGAGCAGATGTGGCTCAAGCAATTGGGCACCCACCTCCCACATGGGAGGTCCCAGTTTCAGTTCCCAGTGTGTCCTGAAAAAAACAAAGACAAACAAACAAAACAAACGCAAAAACCAACTCAGAGAAGCCCATGTGGCTCAGTGGTTGAGTGCTGGCTTCCCACATACAAGGTCCCAGGTCATAGGCCCCAGGACCCAAAAAAAAAAGAAGTCATCCATCTGTATTTTTAAAAATCAAGCTATTTGTTGTCTATAAAAATCACACCTAAAACAACATGATACAGCAAGACTCAAAATAAAACCGGTAAAAGCTATCCCAAGCAAATACTAAGCAATAACTTATACGATGATATTAAAAGAAAAATAATTTATAGTAAAGATTATTAATATGGACAAAGAGGACTGTGACATAAAATAAAAAGCAACATTTCACCAAAATTTCTTTGCACTTACCAACATTACCTTGAAACCTATTAAGCAAAAATTGACACAATTACAAGAATAAATTATTAAAACCACAGCTATGGTGGGGATTTTAGGATTTCTTCTCAGACACAAATCAAGCAAGCACAAAATTGGTAAGAATAAAGAAGAGTTACATATTAAAGGGAGTAATCACGAAATCATGATAAAAATGCAACCATTAATGCAATTTCAGAAATATCATACAAGGCAGAAGCTTTCACTGAAATGACCTTTTCCTTTATCAGCCTTTATCACCCATGAATAGTTTGACTGAAAAATGATTGCTCCTGGGAAGTGACTAATAACCTGGGGTATCTAGAGCTGCAATGTCTATATGGTATATTTTAAAATTCCAAAAAGAAATATAGATTATGCTTGTAAACTGGTTGGTTCCTCTGGCATGATAACCTTTTGATTGTATTAGATTCAGCTGAGACATCTGATTAAATTATGTTAATATTTGAGCTCTCAGAAAATGGATGTGGCTCAAGCGATTGGGCTTCCATCTGCCATGTAGGAGGTCCAGGGTTCAATTCCCAGGGCCTCCTGGTGAAGGCAAGCTGGCCTGAGCGGGGAGCTGGCCCATGTGAAGTGCTGGCCTGCACAGGCACAGGTATGCTGACCCACATGGAGAGCTGGTGCAGCAAGATGACACAACAAAAACAGACCCAGAGGAGAGAAAATAAGAGATGCAGCAGACCAGACAGCTAAGGTGGCACAAGAGATTGAGCACCTCACTCCCACTCTGGAAGGTCCCAGGATCAGTTCCCAGTGCCACCTAAAGAGAAGACAAGCAGACACAGAATAACACACAGCAAATGGACACAGAGAGCAGACAATGGGGGTGTGGGGGGGTGTGAATAAATAAATATAAATAAATATTTTTTTAAAAAAGGATTAGGCCTTCAATCCAACCACGTCCTTAGAGTGCAACTCACTGTCGAGTCCCAGCCCCCTTGGGGATAAGCACACAGAGAAGAATGCAGAGGAAGAAAGACAACTCATTAGACATGGCAGAGGCCCCAGGGAGAAAGCTGAGCCTGACAGTCTACTTCTGATCTTGTGAAGAGAGCTGAGCAGCTGAGCCCAGAAAGAAAGGAGCCCTGGGGAAAGAGACGCCCCTTATGCCAGCCTACAGCTAAGATTGGAAGAAGCTTGGACCACAGAGCCTTAAAAGGAAGAAGGAAGGCTGAACCCTCACAGACATTGCCCGCCATCTTGCTCCAACATGTGGCCAATGACTTTGGGTGAGAAAGTACCTCTTATGGTACTTTGAATTGGACTCTTTAGGGCCTTGTGACTGTAAGCGTCTACCCCAAATAAATACTCTTTATAAAAACCAACAGAGTTCTGGTACTTTGCATCAGCACCCCTTGGCTGACTAATAGTGTAGCCATTAGTCACAAGGTTATGAATACCTGAAATGTTGCTAGTCTGAGTTGAGACATGCTATAAGTTTTTATAATATTAAAATTTTAATACAATGTAATATTTAAAATATTGATTAATGCTTAAGTGATATTTTAGATTTACTAGGCTAAATAAAAATCAGTAAACTTTAAAAAAATAATAACAACCTGGACTGTAAGACCCATTTATAAAATGTGTCAAGAGTTACATTTTCATAAAAACTAAAGGAAAGCAGTCCTTGCTTCTATCATTTCATTAATTTGAAAAAACAGTGTCAAGTTAGGACCAAAAAAACAGCTGATCTCTCCCAGGGTCCCTCCCTCAAGACAGGCTGTCTGGTGACCAGTGACCCAGTGACCTGGTAGTCACTCAGGAACTCTTTCTAGGGCAGTAGTTCCCAGGGACAACTTTGACAGGAAGTCAAGGGATTTAAAAACTCAGAAAAACACTTAAGAATTACAAAAGACTTTTCATGCTGTCTATAAAAGGCACCTAAAGTCAATATGATATTTACTTAACTGCCCTTGACCACCTTATCTCTACTGGGTAAGGTAGAGTTATTGCCTTTACTGTATTCTCATATATTGACACTCACATTTGGCTCTAACCGTCCTTGAATTAAGGTCAGAGAAAGAGCTACTTGGCTCCAAGTGCCCTGCTCACTTCAATGAGCCTAGGACTAGCACCACCATAATGAAATATATCTTTAGTTGTAACAAAAACTTATATTAAATGTGGACCCAAATCCATGGAGCCTCTTGAGAACAGTTCACAGCACCCTGAGGTGCTGTGCTCAGCACTGGAGAACCACTGATCTAGGGTCTCACTACCTTTGCGTCCTGGAAATCTTCCTTTGTTAACACTTTGCTTTGGTTCAAGCCAGTTCCTGCAAGGAAAAAATGTACAACTAATCCCCATCATTTATTCGACAAAAATTTAAGGAGTGCCTGCTCCATGTAAGGCCCTTGGCCTGGTATTGGGATTCAAAATCAATCAAACAGTTCCCCATCCTGGAAGAGCTTATGATGTAGTAGGAGTGATCTATTTGAGCAGTAATTACAGTACAGGCTGATAAGATAACTCACCAGGGAGACTATGGGAGCACCTAGGAAAGTTCCCTTGTTGGAGGGAGAGGCACAGAGTAAGAGCATCAAGTCATAAAGGCGATACCTTTGAAAGGTTAGACAGTAGCTAGACAGGGGTGGGAATAGCAGGGGGGGGAGGGCTAGGGTTAGCATGTGCAAGGGTAGGAAGACAAGATAAGCATGGCATTCTGGGAGACTTGTGAGTGGAGCATAAAGTGTAAGGAGGAGTGTGGTGAGAGATGGGCCCATGGAAGCCAGCAGGAGCCAGGTCCAAGCCATGTGTTCATGATAGAATGAAGAGAGACAGTGGATTCCTGGCCGCATGTAGTGCCGTGCTCACAGGCTCAGCGTCACCTCAGTAGCAAGTCTTCATGGCACTGGAAGCCTGTATTAATGCACCTCTTTGCTTTAGCTTTTGGTCTTTGAATCAATTCTTCAGTCTTTTGACCTCTGTGTCCAGCTGCCATCAGACTAACCTTCCAGAAGATGTCAATAGCCATTGCCTACAGGACAGCCTTCCAAGTTTGGTATTCACTGCCCTTTACACCTCCATTCTAATCAACCAAACTTTCTCCTCCCGGCCAACCTGTGTTCCTGAAATAGGCCTTACTTTTTCCCCAGCTCTTCTCATTTGCAAAATCCCAGCCTCTCTCTCCAACCTTATTCATGCTCTAAGACCCACCTCAAGTTAGCCATCTCTTTCCTGCAGAAAAATGTCTACCCCCTAATCCAGGACTTCTTGTTTGCCACCTGGTGCTGTCAAATTTCTACTCATATATTTACTTCTCATCTCCCAAGCTCCTGGATGCAGGAATGTGCCCACAAAGACACATCCTGCTTTTTAAAAAGTGATTAGGTTCAAACAGATCAGGGTTTGAGTTCTACTCTATAGTCATGGAAAGGGAAACCCATGAGTGTCAGAAAGTGTCAAAGCCCAGCACCAAACAGAGACATCTCGATTTACTAGCCAGAGTGCAGGAGAACTGACAAGGACTCCCTTTCTCACTTTGAGATTTACGCTATTTCACACTGGTTCCTCCCAGTCCATGAGTCATACCAGCCATCTCTGACCCCCACAGAATTCTGGCTCACTAAGCAGCAAGGTAATGAAGAATACTTACCCCTGAAAGTAGCACGTAAAGTTAGGAGGGAACTGTCCTTTATTACTACATAAATTTTTGAATTGTTTGACTCTATTGTATGTATGTAAAATACATTCATAATAAAACCACTATCAGCATTTTAAAATGAAAACTTACTAAGGCACTCATAAAACCAACGCCATATTGGATGTTGTATTCTTGGTCAGGAAACCAGCAACAGATGAATCAAGAATTTAATAAGTGCCCCAGAAGCATAATAATAACATGAAGGAAACATTTTAATTGTGTCAGGTTTGTTAGTCTTGACAAGGACTTTGTGGAAGTATCAGATGGCTCAGTGCTCTATGTAAGCCAGTCAATTTTCTCTCAATAGATTTTTCTACAACAAAGAGATCAAAATCATCCCAGAATCTTAGGTCCTTCCAGCACTCCTGGGGAAGCACAGTCCTTAGATGTCATTGATGGCAGGGTCTCTTCCACTGAACAGCAGTTAGAGAATCAGGACTATTATTTATTCAACAAATACTTAATGCACCTACTGTGCACCAGGTGCAGTGAGCAGAGAGCTCTGCCCTCCAGGGAAACAGGAAACAAGCAAAGGTGCAGGTAGAGAGGCGCTGAGCCGTTTCTTTCCTGGATCCTCTCCTGCTTTATTTAAGTCACTCAAATAATGTTATTTACATTTACTTAACAACTGCCAGGATAGAACAGCATAAACTGTGCAGGATTTTTTCTCATCCTTTGCTTCAAGGGGTTTATAGGACTGGCTTGCTTAAACTTGACCACAGAAGTACTCCTCACTCTAGTTAAGAGCCATGAGGGCAATTCTTGGGGCATCAGTAAGCGGGTTTCCTTCTGAGTGTCAAGATCTTTCACGAGGCAGCTGGGAAGACAGCTGGGATGCTCCTTTCACTGAGGGTCCAGATTATGACCCTGGTGGAACAGGTGGCTCAAGCCAGGAGACTGGGGATGGCCCACTGAATGCTCAGCTCTGAAGGAGTAAAGGGCCGATGGCGGTTACTACCTGTGTACTTTTGGACTCTGCCCAACTTCCTGCCCAGTGCCTTGTGCATTTTAAGTGCCCCATGATGGCTTTATTATTCATTTCCTCTAAGCCAGAGGTTCCAAAACCTGGTCCCATGGACTTATAAGCCCCCACAAACCCTTAAAATGCACACCAGTTTTTATATGTGTGCATTTCCTGGATACAGAATCCATGGCTTTGACCCACTTCTCAAAGGGTCTGAGCTTTAGAGGTTTATGTTCTCATCTAACCTGCCATTATGAGCAGAGGCCTGAAGCACAGAAAGCTGAGCAGTGACTTTGGTGTTCCGCAGTCATGCTTATCCTCAGGAGGGTACCAAACCCATCCAGGGAGAAGCAGCCAGCAATGAGAGCACTCAGCTTCCTGTGGCTCCAGGCTCTGTGCAGAGTGCCTCAGCTGTGTCATCTCATTCATCTTCCCCACTGCTTATAGGTCAAGTACTAATACAATCACACCCACTTTACAGATGAGAAAGCTGAAGCTTAGGAAAGTTATGTTACTAGCCTGTCAGCACGAATAATAAATGACAGTGCTTGGATTCAAATCCAGGTCTAAACCAGGTCTAACTGGCTTCAGAATTGCTCACGTAACTGCGACCCTAGATTTGTACCTGCTTTGACCTATGGAATCAAAGAGGTCTGTTATTACAAAGAACCTCCAGCTACTGTTAAAATCAAGTCAAACCCTGGTACCAGAGAGGCCCGAGAAATCTGGCAGAACACGATTGAAAAAGAAAAAGGAAATCCAGACAGGTTCCCAAGATTCCACTGGGCTGGGAGCTCTGATGCCAGGTACAAGTATATTGCAAAGAACCATTGTACATCTTAATTACAAGTGAATAGATGAACATGTTGACTCTTTTCCAGTCCAGCCATTTAATTGTGGTCTGCTCAAAGGAGAGAAACCCAAGTTCCCCACCCCCTGTCAAGATTGCTTGGTCAAGGCATTTAATTCAATTCAATTCAATCATAATCTACGTAGCACCTACTACCTATAAGGTTAATGGGTCTCAGGCAACTGTGGGCAGGAGGATGGTCACAAAGCTGAATGACACATTTCATATAGCCCTCCTGGCAAGATACATTTTAAATAACTGACACAATCCTAAAAATTAAGTGCAAATCTTTGCTTTAAATGTTTCTAACATATTTGGCTGAAGAATGATAACAACTCAGAAACATCACCTCCATTTAACAAGGACCTAACCTGGGCCTGATATGTTACATGCAGAGTCTCAAAATCCTGTGACAATTATGAGGTAGGTTTTATTGGCCCATTTTACAGATAAAATAAGATTGATAATATTGTTCTTTGGCATAGAGCTAATAAGTAAGGAGCCAAGCAAGAGATTAAACCCAGATCTGTTTGCCTCTAGAGCCCTTCTTGCTTTCCACTGCTTTCTGCTATAAGCCCTTTGCTTCTTATGTAATGTGACGGCACACCCTAATTTATCTGTTTTATAAGCTCAGTCTTCCAAGAAACCTATTCAAAGTAGTAATTTTTAAAATACAGCTTAATTCCAGATTTGAGGACAATGCAACAGGGATCCATGATCGAAAAAGGGTTTGAATCTGCATGCTAACCTTTCAAATTTGCAATGTCATTTTTTTTTAATCTACCACTCACCATTTTCCATTCAGTTAAAAATGCTCAGTGCACATCTTCAACCATGGGCCTAGTGCCAGGGAAGCCCCACTCTTCAGGAATTATTTAATTCTAGCAGATCAAGTTGATTTCCCTTGCATGAAATGATCATGAAAAATCTTACCAGCCCCCCATCATCCAATGCAGGCACATTATCAAGTGTGCCCATCTTTACTCTACAGTTAATCATTTACAGTATTTCTTCACAGCTTGGGCAATATCACTAACATAGAGCATAAAAATAATCAGCAAGAAAGATTAGCTTTCATTGCTCTCTCTGATGATATATAACCAAAGTGCTGGCATTTGGGCCATTAAGTATAGGATTATGGGAAAACATCATGTCCCTAGAGTTGCTTTATTATTTTGGATAACTCTGATCACCCAAAGATTTCTAGGCAAAGTCCACCACCTTCTATTTCTCGAATACCAGACTTCAAAGACCCATGTACTATCCAATAGCATATCAAGTATTACCTAAGATCTGATATGTTGAACAGGTGGAATAATAAATTTTTATTTACTGAAATTGATATAGCTGGAGATGCCATATAATGCCTACCAGTTACTCCTAATAATTAATGGAGGGTAATTACCTTTTATCCAGACTGTTCCACACTTTATAGACATTTATAAGGAAAGTCAATTGCAAGTATCTGTTTTTCCAACTCAGGTGTTCTAAGCCCCCAAACTTCAAGCTAATTAAGTTCACAAAATTTCCAAGATTATTCATATTTTGCAAAAACTTGGCCAATAAGCAGAAAGCCACCCATTCTCCAATCTTTTTTTTTTTCATTTTAGCAGTTTTTAATGGAAGTTGTACATAAGATTCTTTTATTCCTGCATCTTCTCAATTGTTTCTTCCTTATATTTGCCCTTTTCCTTTCCTACATGGCGAGATTTGCCTTTACATTCGAGGATCTTTTTGCGGTCTTTATCCAGTTTTAGCCTAGTGATAACTACCTTGCTGGGGTGAATGCCCACGTGGACAGTGGTGCCATTAGCCTTCTTCCGTTGCACCCGTTTGATGTAGATGACGTATTTCTTCCTGTAAACCTGGACTACTTTGCCAATTTGCTGACGTTTGTAGTGTCCTCGCACAATCTGAACTTCATCATCTTTTCGGATAGGCATGGATCGAACATTATATTTCTGTCTCAGTTCCTTGGAAAAGAGGGGAAGACATAATCTTCCTCTGAATGTGGGAAGGTGCATTGAAATGCCTTTTATGGTTCTTGCTCCAATCAGAGGTCACAAAGGGATTGAACTTCATTTTGGCTGGAAAATCCTGCAATTCTCAGGTCCAAAAAACCTTCTAATAAGTGAGCGAGGTCTGAAGTTTCATGAACTCTTCACTGAGAGTAGTTACTTCGAGACCAAACTACAACACAATGACGACATTTGACTCCAAGTCCCCTGGCCCCTTTGCCTCCAGCTCCTGTTTCCGAGTCCTAACATTCATTTTCCTTCTTTCCCTCCCCAGGCCGGTGGCTCCTGATCTGGGAGAAAATGGGCCGAGACCATCCTGGTTCCTGTCCTTGGCTACTACTCGGCTGCCAGGAAAGTTTCGGGGTCCCGCGGGGCAAGAGCCACTGTGGCCGTCCACGGATGGCCACAGATTACCCACGTTTTCCCAGCAAATCCTCAGCCGCTGCCCTCTCCAATCTTAAGTGACATCAAAATCAAGGGATCTTGGAAGAGCTTAGGAATCTTTTTAATATGCACTCGGGTAATTCTGATACAGGTGGTCTTTGAGAAATGGCACATTAAAAAGATGTAGCTGACCTCGCCTCGCCCCTGGCAGGATGCCCACAGGCCAGTGTCCTTGGGCTCACCCACGCCCTGCTGTATGTAGAGAACAGTAATTCTAAGAGTTCCAGCCCTTGTTCTCCATTCCTTTCAGTGATGAGAGCTAACTATAAAGACCGTTTTTAACCTTGGGGAAGGTGGCTAATTTGTTTAATTAGTTGTAAAGGCAGTGATAAGAGGCTAGATCTCTTAGAGGCAGGTGTGATAAGAGCAATTCACCAAGCTGCCCTTACTCCAGGAACTTCCAGCCCCTTGGCCTCTTTAGTCTTCACTCCAGAAACTTCCAGCCCCTTGACCTCTTTAGTCTTCACTCCAGAAACTTCCAGCCCTTTGGCCTCTTTAGTCTTCAAGTCATTCCTCCCTCTAGCCCTTACCAACTCTCTCCTCCATGTCTCCTGGGTTCTTGCTGCCTCCCCTTCTCCTTGCTCATTGTCCTTTGGAGTTAAATTCAGTTTTAAGAAATTTTTCTCTTCTCTCCCATTCATTTTAAAATCAGAGGACCCCTATTTCTGGTTTCATTTATTAAAACTTAATTTATTTACATTTTGTTTTTGTATTATCATACATATTTTTCCCTTGTATGCTGGAGACACTCAGTCACAGGCTAATTGTTAGTCACATCTTTTGTGCAAGATTAAGAGCTGGGGCCTCAAGAAATACAAAAATTTAGGTGTGGCTTTCTTGAGGGAGAAAATACGTTTTCCTCATGTCTGCATTGCCTGCTCAAAAATACAGCAAGTGCTCAAAATATCTGCAGAACTGAAATGAATGGTTTCAGACTTCAAGAACTTACATCCTGGCTGGGGAGACAGACGCAGCTAGGGGGAAGGAAATCACACTGTATGAGTCTCCTGTGGCTGCTGTAACAAATTACCACAACCTTAGTGGCTTCAAACAATACATTTGTACCATCTTACCCTTCTGGAGTTCAGAAGTGCAAAATGAGTCTTACAGGCTTAAAATCAAGAGCTGCATTCCTTCTGGGAGCTCGAGCCTTCCCAGTTTCTACAGGCTACCTGCATTCCTTGGCTTGTGGCTCCTTCTTCCTCAAGTGCATCATTCCAAACCTCAGCTCCCAAAGTCACATATCTTCTGTCTCTCCTGCTTTCCTCTTATAAGGATGCCTGTGGTTATACTGAACCCACATGAACAAAAGAGGCTCGTCTCCCCATCTTAAGATACTTAACTTAATCCCTGCTTCGAAGTCCCTTTTACCACATACGGCAGCAGATTCACAGGTTCCAGAGATTTGCGGGACCATCATTTCGCCTACCTCCCTGACAAGCACAGGTCCAGGGATGCAGAAAATGAGTTGGGAGAGGGAGCAGCCCCTTGGGTGGGAATAGTAGGGTCACCTTTCTAGAAGAAATGGCATTACAGCTAAGCCTTGGAGGATAGGTCCAGGGTGGTATATAAGAGCACAAGTTTTTAGTCAAGCAGTCCTAAAGCCTCCATTTCCTTATATGTAGATTAATATAATAATAATATTTCCTAGGGTTATTGTGAGGATTAAAAAGATACCACAACATGGTAAGAGTGCCTTGTGACTAAAAGACAGAGGTTCTTTGTAAGAATCAGAGATAATGCCCAGGTTAGCTCTTCATTACAGACTGTTCCCTTCAAGGCTGAAAGGACCTAGGGAAAGAGAAACTGACACTGAAAAATGCAGTTCCAACATTGACTAAGCAAACATCTCGAGATACTATTCCACTTCCCAGAAGTTCTAAGTTCCACATAGAGTTGTCAAGGTCTCCTGCCAAATTACTTGGCTATTTCTGTCCAGAATAAAAAGGCATTGTGGGTGTAGTCAAACCAAAGGAAATGTCCATGGTTCCAATCAGGAAGCTGATTCCATAGCAACCCAGCACCAGCCTGCTGCTGGGCAGCGGCCATCTTAGGCTATGCCTGAGGTGCCTTCTATTGTCCTCAACAACCAGGAGGGAAAGGTTCCCTCCTCGGGTTTCCTCAGACAAAGTTTTCCTTTAAAACATTGAGTAGGATTTGTGAGAAAAACAATTCTGATAGGGACTGTTGATTAGGATCCCAGTGGTGTACAGTTGACCCTACCACACTGTTCAGTGACTGCTTCCTAACTGGGCGAAGCCAGCGTGTCTGGAGTTTGGTGCTAACCAGGAAGAGTACAGACAGCCTGCAAGCTCCTGCCCTGCATGTCTCAACCCTACTTCAGGGGGAGAATAAAACCATGGGAACAAGAAAGGCTCAGGCATGCAACATCTCTCTGGGTATGCTATGGAGGTAAAATTAGAACATCAAAGGGAATTTGGAAAGCAGAGACGACTCATCAGGGGCTGAGAAACCCAGATGCCAGGTGTCCATGCAGCTTCAAGCCCTTTACCTCTCTAGAGACCCCAGGCCTTTAATATTTCATTATAAAATACTGAAGTTTCATCCCACCTCCTGAGAGCATCGGCACAATCCCCATGATTTCTCTGATTGTATGGCAACTCATAGCCTCTAAGTCACCTTGGTTCCACTTTCCTTCACCCACTAAACTCTTCAGTTGGTTTCTCCATGGTCTTGTCTCCTCAACTTTTCACTCTTCTCTGCCAGACCTTGACCTAAAGCTTTCACAAGCAAACTTTTACCAAAAACTGAAAGTTACAGCACAGAAGAGAAAGAATTTCAGTTTAGTATAAACACCTCATTCAGCTCTTCCAGCCTCTGAAAATTTCCCATTGATTTCCTGTCAGGTTTCTGGGTTTTCTTTCCTCTCTCCCTCATTTTTACTGTGACTGTTACCTCTTCTCTCAGGACCGCCCAAGGAATCCAACTTCCTCTCAACTTCTTTAGTAAAGCTATTCAGCCATCTCCTCCTTCTGCCTCCACCTTCCAGTTCAGCCTGAGTTGGGGGTTCTTCTCTCAAATCCCAGAAGGCCACCAAGATTTCTCCTAAGCAAAGAACCATCTTCTGTGGTGAGAGTTAAGCCAAGGCCCACATCTGCAAAGGCAGCTGCAGACAATGCCTGCTGCCGGAGCCATAAACTACACTTGCTCTGAGTCACTGGTGCTGTCATAAAGAACCAAAACCCACACTTCTGAGTCAACATGATGCCACCTTCTAATGGGATAAGGCTTCCTGAAAAGAAGAGAAATGAGAGTTAGCAAAAGACCTGGCGAACTCCCCACTCTGCTATTTGCTCACTGCCCATCTCTAGATGAACAATTTAGCATATCTGAGCCTTACTTTGCTCACCTAAAATGGGGTGATAAGACACCTGCATCACACTTTTACCTTAGCAAATGGCAGCCAGCTTGTCATTAGCAGTACTACTTGGCAAAAACTCTTCCACCTTTTTTTTTCATTCTGTCCTCTCAAAACGTTTTTGAGGTAGGCGACCCTGGGATTACCTACACCCATTAACAACAAGGGAAGATTGTGGGAAGATGGCGATGGACTAACAGGCAGAGTTGAATGCTCTCACAAAAACAACAACAACAAAAGCATAATTAAAGGTTCACCTGCCCAAGATGACCTAGTTAGTAAGTGACTGAACTCAGATCAGAACCCAGGTACCTGCCTCTTCCCCCAGCAGAGCTGCTCAATGGCACTGCCTAAAATCCCAAGCATCAAAGCTTTACCAGGAGTCACACTTGGACAGCCAGAGGTGGGGCTGGGTGGATTTCATTCTCAGGTAACAGAGCTTTTCCAGCAAGTGAATGTAATTGGTGGAAGCATATCTCCTGAAGCCTTGGCCTGGGAAGTCCTCCCAGTTATAGAATGTGCAAGATCAGTTACAGATGAAGTGGCAGAATAGGTTCCCTAGCAGAACCTGAAGTGACTCTTAATAAGAGTTGACTTAGTCCTGTGTGAACTTCCAGTTGAGTGTCCTTTCTGCTCCTACATTTTATTGATTCCAGTGTTGTGCCCTACTGCCTTCCAAGGACACAGAGAAGTGTTTCACATTGCAAAAGGGGATATTTGAGGACAGCAGAAAAGAGGTCATGGTTGGGTAGGGAGGAGAGTGTGGGAAAGCAGGCATGGCTCTGGAAAGTGTCAGATAGCCACTTTTAGCAAAAGAGTTGGTTCTACATTTTAATGAACCAAGACTCTTGTGGTTGCAAGTAACAGAAACTTAGCCAGAAATGGCTTAAGCAAAAAGGAAAATTCATTATGTGCATTCAGGGTGTCTTGTCCCCAAGAGCTGGCATGCAGCCAATCACAGCAGTGGGTAGGGACCAAGACTTGGACCCCCTCTGAACCCTCCCCTTCCCCCTCTCATCTCCTTTCAGGCCACTTCTTCCATGTCTCTCTTCCCTGCTTGTCCACATTCCTTTTTCACCCCCTCTCTTGCTGGGTTTTATCTGCTTCTCATGGAAATCTCAGGTTGCCAATAGTGCTCAAATTTGCATCTGCTCCTTTTAAGAGACCAAAAACCCTGAGCCTAGAATCTCTTAGTTCCAACCTAAAAGGTCGACTAGTTGGAAAGGAATGTTTTACACTGTGCTTGAATGGCAATTTATATATGTTGAGAAATTATCGTCTACATCAAAGAATGGGGGTCCACAGGCAATGGTGACTTGGAGACTGGAGAAGGAAGGGTATGGGGGCTTCAACCACTTCTCAGGGCTTCCATTGGCCTGGTTCAATCAGCTGTGCCAGGAAGCAGGGATGCCCTATAGAAAATGGCGGTCTGGACGCCCGTTGCACTTTCCTTGTGATTTGGGTGTCAGGAGTGGGGATGCATATAATGGCTGCTTTTTAAATGTGTGACCTACTGTGGTATCAAAGAGGGATTGGATGGGCTCTGTGTGACCTCAACAGGCAGAACTGGGGCTAACCGTTCTGCCATAAGGCAGAACTTACCAAGAGAGATGTTTTTCTCCATCTAAGATTGAGCTGCCTTTGAGGAGAGTGGTTTCCCCATTCCTGAGGGCTAGAAAACCACTCCCTGTGTATGTCCCGATCAGGTTCTGCAGCCAAATGTCATGTTTGGTGCTTTCACTTGTACACACTCGTGCAGGTGCCACAACAATGCACGAGAAAGGTAGAATGATCCCCATTAACTTGAACCCCACCAAACGAACAGCCCATCAACAGGAAACAGAAAAATTCTATGCGAGTGTGTACATACAGGTATTGATAGAGATGTAGATATATTGATACATCAACAGGGATAGATCTCAAACACAAAGTCCAAGTGAAAAAGAAAGTTGTAGGATAATACAGTGCTATCGTTTATGAAATTCTCAAAGCCCACATAAAACAATGCATATTGCCATGGATATAGTTGTAGTATGTAAATGTATGGAGAAAGACACACCAATTAAATGACCGTGGTTGCCCGTGAAGTGAGGGGGTGAGAAGGATGGCGTTGGGCAGGGGTAGTCAAAGGGAACTTCAGACATATCTGTAAGGTCTTTCTTTTTTACTTACAAAAAAGTGAATATAACAAAGGGCGAACAATGCATAAGATCTGATTGACTGCATCACAGGTGTTTGACAGTGAGAGACAGAAACATAGTGGGACACCGAGAGATTCAATCATTTTCTCGGCATCATCTGAGACCTGGTTAAAATGCAGATCCCCAGGCTGCACACCCGGCAGTGGGGGGATTCTGGCCCAGGTCTGCTGGGAGCCCCCACAGCCCGTGGCCCTGCCTCTGCCTCAGCCTGGACTTGAACCACCAATCTTGCCTGACCCTCCTCTTCCCATGGCCCCGTCCTCTGCCCCCATTCACGGCCTGGCAGCTCCAACGTGTAACAACCAGCACGTCCAGGGAGGCGGTGCATTGCTCAGCGCTCCCTCCAAGGTGAGTGACTCACCGGAGCTGGAGAGAGTACCAGGGGACAAAGAGCCTTGGGGCCTGGGGTGGGAGCACCTCTGAGGAAGGCAGAAATGGTGGCAAACCAACGTTCTCAGCCTGGCAGTTGGGCCCCTGGAGAAGATTGGCTTGTCTCCTCAGTTCCCAGCATCAGATGGAAGCCGATCAGCTCTCCCCAGCCAGAGGTTCCCATGCTGGGACCTCTGGATCCCCTGGGCTGCCTGGCAAAATGCAGGTTCCCAGGCGTGAGCAGGGCCAAGGATTCCTTGCTTTTAACCAGCTCTCGACCATGATTCAGGGGTCCCTCAGAGCAGGTGTGTGCCTAGGAACAAGGAAATGGTCGTTTGAATGGGGCCACATCCTGGGAATTTGCATTCTGCAGGGAGAGCAAATCCGGCTAATCTTCAAAAACAGAAGAAATACCTAGAACATAAAGAGAACCAGGGACAACAGATGCAGCAGGAGAGGAGAAGAACCGTCCAAACGAGAGCTAAAAGCATCATTACCGTCCTTGGTGATATCCCCTGACACAAGTCACTGGCTGCCTGGAAAGGTGGCGACGCCGTCGGGCCCCCCTCAAAACGCACAAAGCTGGGGGCGGCAGGGGCTCCCGCAGCCCAGGCAGGACACCGAGGGCCGCTCAGTTTTCCTTGCTCCTCATTCTTGACCTACCATGGGCCCCCGCAGAGTCCGCCCTGCTTATGTTTTAGCGGGAAGAACAAAGGATAAACTAAGAACAAACAAAGGCGCCTGGCGCGGACACGGAACCCAAGAGGCTGCGCGCTGGGGCAGAGCGAGGGGTGGGGTGGGGAGGCGGGTGGCCCGGGCTGGCCCAGCTCACACAGTGGCAGCTGGAACAAGCCCCCGGCCTGCCTGCTGACGGTCGGCCCTCCCTTGCCTCTCCAGGGAGCCTTCCCTCGCGCTCCGTGGTGATCAGAGCAGAGCAGCCCGAGACCTCCTTGGCCAACTCCCTGGACTGTCACGAGGTCCAGTCACCCCTCAGCGGACACCCAGGCCATCCAGCAGGGTGTGCCGTGGCCGCTGCAGAGAGGTCCAGCACAGGGCCCTGGGGACAGCCTGGGGCCCGGCTCCGCTCTGACTTGAGTTCCAAGTGTCATCGAACAAGGAGACTCGCCTTAGCTCCAGGTTTCTGTTTTCTTCTCTGTAAAGGCAGGGGAGGGGTGATGACCTTGAGTACAGCGCTGGAAGGGTTAAGTGGGGTGACGGTTGTAAAGCCCTTGACACAGCACTGGACACAAAACCAGCGCCCCTAAAAGTACATGTAAGTGGGTGCATGACAAAGGAACCGATTGGACAAGCCCCTCGTCTCCATCCCCGCATCTGGAGAGCAAGTTCTCTGGAAACCTCCATCCACTGTGATCTGCTTCCATTGGTATGAGCAAGCTGCCCAAATATGTTCATATGGACACTGCCTTTCTCTCTCCAATTTTAGTTTTTAACCCGTCAGTGCAATTACTTTATGAAGGAAAGAGCAAGGGTAATAAACTGGAAAATAGTTCAAATTGAGGAGCCTGGCTGGGGGGTTACTGAGGAGTTTGTGTCCCACACAAATGCCTTCTGGCCTCTCTATTCCTTGAGATTTCTAGTGCATGTTCCTTATGCTCAGCACTTTGTGCTCAATATCTATGCAAGGCCATTAACGCTGAAGCCAATTTTTCACCCAGGGTGTCTTTTCAGACTTTGTGTTCCCGATGTAATGACTCATCAGCAGAGAATTCAGTGGAAAAGACACAAGGACAGGCAGATGTCTGGGAGGAAGGGAGGGGGCCTGGGCAATCTGTGAGATGGGCCCGTGGCATTCGTGGCCTTTCCTGGGGGGTGATGCCCTTGAACCCTGGTTTGAACTTGACAGCCCTTCAAAATCATTAGGAGTTGAATCGTGTCCACCCTACAGACACCCCCAGCCCTGTGGAAAGAGTCTTTGAAGATGTGATTAGTTATGATAAGGCCAAACTGGACCAGAATGGGCCCTGGTCCAATATGACTGATGTCATTGTAAGAAGGGAGAAGAGACAGAAATGGCCACGTGACAGTGGGGGCAGAGGTTAAAGCGGCACGTCCGTCTACAAGATGAGGAAGGCTGAGGACGGCCAGCAAAGCACCAGAGCTGGAAGAGGGGAGGTGGGCGTCTTCCCCGAGCCGTCGGAGGGCGCCCAGTCCCGCTGAACCCTGGCCTCGGACCTCTGGCCTCCCGAGCCCTGAGACAACACACTCAGGCCGTCCCGCACTGGTGCTTGGATACAGCAGCGCTAGGAAAAGAAGACACAAACCGACCACTGACACTGTGGCAGGAGGACCAACCGGGCCAGCGGGCATCAAAGGGCAGGATGCCTTGCGGCTGAGAGAAAGAGCGCCACAGTCGCGCCCTGAGCTCCACCCCCTCGGCGCCACCTTCCTCCTTGCTGGGAGAGGTCAGGCTGGTGACTCAACGGTTCAAGATCCTCACCCGTGAGAAGGGGAACCCCCCAAGGTGATGGCGAAGCAATGCACATACAGCCCCTCTCTCCCAGTGGCTGGAGATGACAAAGGTGGTGGACGAGGAGGAGGGTCGGATGTGTCCAAAAGCCTACCTGAGCATTTTACTCAAAAAATAACAAAAAAAGAACAACGAAAAGCTTACCTGACCCAGCGAGGCACATTTAAGAGAAAACCATTTCACGAAGAGTCTGAGCTCATTTTTTAAAGTTTTTTTCAACAGCATTTTCAACATGTGAAAGCAATCGCTTTGGAAGTTCCTGCCTGCCAGCAGGAAGGCTTCTGCGCACGCTCCACCACATTTTGATGGAAGCCTCAGAGGCCCGCGGCTCCCGAGGAGGCCGGAGTGAGTCACAGGCCGGCCCCGATGCAGGACGGCGCAGACAAGAGGCCGTGGGCCACTTAGCTCCCGGCAGAACACTCCCCGGCACCCCGGCAAGGCCCATCCTGAGGGTGCATTTCCAGCACGTGGGTTGGCTAGTTTCCCAAGGGCTGGCTTCGGGTTTGGCAGCCAGTCTCCTTTCTGTATGCCGTGACTATATGACATTGTTCCCCCAGCCCCCGAACATTTGCCAGGGCCTCAAAACGAGAGAGGAGCCTGTTATCTGAGAGAGTGAGGGGCTCAGGGACAACCGGCCCCAGCCAAGCTCACTGGGCAGTGATTCGGGGAAGCCATTTGGGGACACATCTGAGGGGAACGTGGCTGCGTCAGAGCAGATAATGCATGAGAAAGACCCTCTGGAGAGAGGAGGGGGGTGACAGCGAGTGGGGACTACCAGCTCGCCATCACCAACACCCCTTCATCCCCGAGGTGGCATGCACTGCCCCAGAGAGTCTCTCAGGTATCCACAGACGGGTAACTGTTAAACCTCCCATGGCCATGACCTTGACTGGTCCATGGAGAACAGTAACTAGATAGTGGCACTAGGTGGGAAAGCAGGTGGAGAGCAGCGTAGATGCTGGATCCAGGTGGCTGGGATCAGACCCGCCTTTGCCACCTACTAGCTCCGAGGCCACGGGCGACTTATTCAACCTCTCTGACCCTTAGTTTTCTCACTTAGAAAATGGGATACTAGTTTCTATTCCTTAGTAATTGGGAGGACTAAATAAGCAATTGGGAGGTGCTGTGTACCTTGCTTGGCACATATTCTCAGCAACAGTGCTTGCTGGGGCTCTCCCATGTCTTGTACACTACATGAGTTCATGTCACTATTACAGGGCATTCCTATTATTACTGTCACCTGCCCTGAATGCAGCTGCAGACAAAACGCCCACCCACCCCGCCCCCCACGGTCCTTCCCTGCACCATGGCAGAGAAGCCTGCAGGGCCTGCCTGCTGGGGCGCCCCAAATGTAGGTGGAGCTTTGTCAGCACCAACACCTGACCCCTCTTCTGATCCCAGGTGACCACAGCAGGCTCACATGTTCCCCAGGAGGAGGCACAGAGGTCTTGCAACCAAGGCACTCCCATCCTTTTTCGTGTTTTACTATCACAGTGCATTCTGGGGAGGAGGGGAGGATGCTCAGAAACTCAACCAATAGCCTGTGTCTCCAAACAGGATGGATGCTTGGAAGTAGGATGGCCAGCTCAGGTGGAGATGGCAGAGCTTCATCCCACCCGCCAAGGCCATGGACCTGCCCGGAGCTCGGCTAAGAATGGGAGGCAGCATCTACAGAGGAAATGCTGTGTTCCGTTAGTGCTGTCTGCTGTGGGAGGGGGCAGTGTAGCGGCGCAGGTACCATCCCGGCTTAGACCTTAGCTAGTTCCACAATGCCATCTTGCAAGGGTGCCTAGAAGTGCGGGGGTGAGCCCCAAAGATGACCTTGGGAGATGGTCCTAGGAAGTACTGCTGAGTGAGGAGCCCTCAATGGGGAAGGGAGGAGCTCCCCCTGGAGGTGAAGGGAAGTATAGCTATAAAAAGAGAGGAGTGCACTGCCGCGAGAGCAGACTCATCTGCTTCTGCCTGCCTGGGTCAGACAAAGGTTCTTGACCTTGGCTGCCTGCTAGATTCATCCAAGGAGCTTTGCAAAATCCTGATGATATCATATCAATTATATCATATGTCCAAGAGTGAGACACAAACATCAATTATCTTCAGAACTCCTGAGGTGACTCCACTGGGCAGCCAAAGTTGAGAACTGCTGCTCTAAAACTTAGGCACATATCTAAGAAAACTGGCCCAGTAGACAAGGTTTGCAAATAGGGTTCCCTGGGTTCACTGCCTTATGCCTGGCAGCAAGAAGCCAAATGGTGCTCCCTGTAGCTTGAGATCCTCAGGGAAGTAGGAGGGTCTGGGTTTGGAAGACTGCTTGTTGGGGCCCCTTTTGCAAACAGATATTTATATCAAGAAGTTGTATGAAAAAGGATATTATTCGGACATGTAGTTTGAAACTCTATGTACCCCAGAAAAACATGTTCTTAAATCTAATCCATTCCATGGGATTGGATTACAATGGCATGTAAAGTCATTTTAAACTTTTTGTGAGGCTATTTCTGTTAAAGTGTGCCCCACCTCATTCGGGATGGGTCTTAGTCCTCTTAAATGGAATCTTTTGTAAAAGGAACGGAGAGAGAGAGAGAGAGAGAGAGAGAGAGAGAGACCACCACAGAAGCAAGATGCTAAATCAACAAAACCCAGAGAGAAGTGAGAGACCAGCAGATGCCACCATGTGCCTTGCCATGTGGCAGAGGAGCCAAGGATCACTGGCAGCCAATCTTCAGGAAGAAAGTGTCACCCTGATGATACCTTGATTTGGACATTCTCATGGCCTCAAATTTAAGCTAACAAATTCCCATTGTTTGAAGTCAACCCAGTTCATGGTATCTGCTTTGAGCAGCCTAGTGAAATAAAACAGGACTTAAGAAAAAATTGGAACATACAATGGAAGCTTTATGTCAACATTAAGTAGATATCCTTGTTCATAGGAATGTGCCTAGAAATATTACATGTTCAAGTGGTATGATGTGTGAAGCCTGCTCTCAAACTTTCAGAAGGTAAGTGGGTAGATAGATAGATAGAGAGAGAGAGAGAGAGAGAGAGAGAGAGAGAGAGAGATAGACAGACAGAATGATAAAATGAAGGTGGCAAAATGTTAAAATTGGTGAGTCTGGGTATCTGAGAGCTGGGTTATGTTGGTGTTCTCTGTATGAGATTTGTAGTATTTTTGCAACTGTCCTATAAGTTTGAAATTATTTCAAAATACAAAGTTGAAATAAAGAAGTCATTCCAATCTGGACTCCTGAGCAATAGCCAAGGCTAACCAGAACAGGAGCTTAAACAGGACAGCCTCTGAAGCTCTGAAGAGGACAATCTTTCCCCCAGAGAGCTGCACATACAGATGGCATTGTGAGGACAATTTCTGGGAGTCCATGGACTTCCTGAGCCTCTGATCAAGGCCAGCCTCCCATTTTGCAGGGAGGAAACTGAGGCCTCAAAAGGGGAACAACCTTATTCAAGGTCACTAAGCAAGTTCAAGGCTGAGATGGAACTAGAGTCCAAGATTTGCAGCCCACATGCTGTTCACTATGCCAGGATTTAGTCCCATGGGATGGTGTTCACACTTTTTTGCCAACATCATGTACAATCTGTAGAATTATTTATCTAGTATTTTTACTTAAATTGACTCACAACAACAAAAAATCAGCCCTATGCCAAAGGATTCAACCATTCCTTGGATTGATGATCTAGTTATTTTTTCCAATAAGGATACAAAATGTAACAATATTCAAATTTTAAAAATGCTCACACTTGTACCACCTAAAACCATCTCACGCACACCAGGGAATGAGCAGGTCACACTTTGGGGACAGCTACACGCCTCCAGGCTACCTCCTGAGGAATCCCTTGTGCCCATCCCCCTCCCCAGGCCAGGGCACTGCTGTTGCTCCCACTTGGGACACCCTCCCCACCACCCCTTCATCTCTACCAACCCAAATCCTACTCATTCCTCAAGGCCTACTTCCACTGCCACCCTCTCAGGAGGGACTTTCCGGAACTCCAGATTCCTGCCAAATCTGTAGGGGCCAAATCAGAGCTGGCCTGCGGTAACTTGTTGGATGCATGAGTTAATGAAACAATATGGAAACAGCTGAGGGTTCTGCCTGCCCTGGTGCTAGATGGTTTCTCCACTGCCTCTGGCCTCTCTACATAGTTGTCCAACAGTGATACCGAGCAAAAGAAGGTTCTTTCCTCCCAAAGCACTTTAAAGATCAATTCCCTATGGATGTGTATGAAAAGACATTCAATGCAGTGCTAGGGGAATAAAGGAAATATTATAACTCAATGTTTTATATTAAATAAACAAATAAATAAAAAGGCCAATTCCCAAGATACCAGGGTTTCAAAGACAGAATTTATTTGGTTGTGAAAGCAAAGAACAGTGGTCTACAGGCCCTAAATCTGCCTTCCTGATTTTGAGGAGCTTAGGAATTTTATGGATTCAGATGAGAGTGGAGTGGGTACCATCACAATAGCAGGTACACACAAGGGTGGGGTTACTCTAGACTAACCATAAACAGGGGTGTAGCAGTTTGATATGGTTATGAATTCCAAATAATCTGGTCTGTACCTGGGCATGACTGAGTTATGATTAGGGCGTTGAGTCCCCACCACCTGGTAGGTGGGAACTCACAGATAAAAGGCATGGAGAAGAACAGAGTTGAGGGCTTTTAATGTTGGAGTTCAGATGTTGGAATTTGATGCTAAAGCCGGAACCCCAGGGAGAGAATCAGAGTTATTCGTCTGATAGTCTACAGCTGACCTTGTGGAGAAAATAGAAGCACTGAGTCCAGAAGAACCCAGGAAGCCTGAACCCTTGCAGAAGCCGGCAGTCATCTTGCTCTAACGCATGAAAATAGACTTTGGTGAGGGAAATAACTTATGCTTTATGGCCTGGTATCTGTAAGCTCCTACCCCAAATAAATACCCTTTATAAAAACCAACCGATTTCTGGTATTTTGCATCAGCACCCCTTTGGCTGACTAATACAGAATTTGGTACCAAGGAGCGGGGAAGTGCTTTTGCAATTGCCAAAATGTTGGAATGTTTTATAAATGGGTAAGGGGTATTTTTTGGAGGAATTGTGGGATGCTTGATGGAAAAGGCCTAGAACACTTTGAAGAGACTGTTGATAGCAATATGGATGCTAAAGAGACTTTTTATGATGCCTTAGAAGTAAATGATGAAACTATTATTGGAAACTGGAGGAAAGGTGATCTGTGTTTTAAAGTTGCAGAGAACTTAACAAGATTAACTCCTGTGTTTTATGGAAGGCAGATTGAAAATGGTGAGCCTGGGTATTTAGCTGAAGAAATTCCCAAAGTAAACCTGGAGAATGTAATTGACTTCTGCTTGCAGCTTATAGCAAAATGCTAAACAAGAGAGATACACTGAGGACTGAACTGTCAGGCACAAAGAAAACAGAAACTGATTCTGGAAATTCCAAACCTCTGGAAATCAAGCTCCCAGATGAAAGTGCCCCATTGGAGGACTTTACTAAACTTGGAACTTGTAAATCAGGATTGAAGATGCAGTTATCGTGAAAAGATTTGTGGAAAGTCTTACTGTCTGATGGCTTGGACCCCTGCTCCTTGCATGCTAAACCAACAAGGTTTTGGAGAGAGCTGTATGAACAAAACCACTGTCAGCCTAGAATAAAAGGGACATGGAAAGGAGGGGTTGACGAGGAAATGACTTCCAAAACCATGGAAGCCAAGATCTGGAATTAGGACATCACCATGGGCCAAGAGAGGAACCCCACCCATGTGAAAAGAGAGGGTGAGTTTGCCCCAGCAGTTGAAGAGGGTTGATGTTCCTACCCAACATTCTGGGAGAGTTTTGTCACCCCAGGATGCAGAGAGGGTGGAGCACATTCACCAAGGATTAGGGCGGTTAAGGTCAGCACCCCACAAGTCTGAGAGGGGTGGACCTGACTCCAAAGGTTAGGGAAGACCAGGTGGTCAACACATTGTTCTGAGAGGGTTAAGCCTGTTTGCCAAAAGGTTAGGGGGAATGTTGTCTTCACATCACTGTCCTAGGGGGGTTTAAACTCTAAACCAAGGATTGGATAAGGTGTGGCAATCACCCCAACACTCTAGGAGGGAGCACTCTGGAGCTTGGTGGACACCCAGATGCTTGATGAGGGTGGAATCAAGAATATGGCAGTTGGGCAAGCCTGTGGAAAGGGTGGGTTCCCATAAGGCACCAAGGAAAAGAAACCATCGTCTTAAAAATGACTCAGACTGAAGTCAAATGGAGGATGCCCTGCAGGTTTGCTGAACTGTAGAGGACCCGTGACTCATGTTTCCCTCCCAATTTCTCCTTATTACAATGAAAATGTTTATCCTATGTCTATCCATTTGTGTATTGGAAACTGATAAATTGTTTTGTAAGTTCAGAGGTCTACAGCAGACAGGACTTCGCCCTAAGACAAACTGTATTTCTTTAAATTGATTGTGGTATGGTTTAGTACTTGCATTGTTACTGATTTTAAGCTTTTTTTGAATATTTTAATGTCTTTTTGGAATTCAGAGGGTGGAGTGTAGGAGTTTGATATGGTTATGAATTCCCAAAGTAGATATTGGATTATGTTTGTAATCTGATCTGTACCTGGGCATGATTGAGTTATGATTAGGGTGTTGAGTCCCCACCCTTTGGTGGGTAGGGACTTGCAGATAAAAGGCATGGAAAAGAACAGAGTTGAGGGCTTTTAATGTTGGAGTTTTGATGTTGGAGTTCGATGCTGGAGCTGGAGCCCCAGGGAGAGAGACAGAGCCATTCGCCTCATAGTCTACAGCTGACCTTGTGGAGAAAACAGAGGAGCTGAGCTCAGAGGAACCCAGGAGGCCTGAACCCTCGCAGATGTCAGCAGCCATCTTGCTCCAACACATGAAAATAGACTTTGGTGAGGGAAGTAACTTATGCTTTATGGCCTGGTGTCTGTGAGCCTCTACCCCAAACAAATACCCTTATAAAAACCAACCAATTTCTCATATTTTGCATCAGCACCCCTTTGGCTGACTAATACAAGGGGTGATACCACATTAGCTAGTTTCAGTAATTTCAGGTATTTGGCTATTCTATAGCTATTCTATAATATACTGGCTTTTCTATAATATAGCCATTGGCTATTCTATAATATACAGATAATAGGAAAAAAACCATCTATATAACAACTCAGTAATCATAATCACTTATTAATTCTTTTTTTTCCCCCCCTTAGGAGGTACCAGAGATTGCACCTGGGACCTTCTACATGTAAAGCTGGTGCTCAACCACTGAGCTACACCTGCTCCCATTTGTCAATTCTTAACTCATGGTTTTGACAGCACCTCCAATTCAACCCATCCAAACCAGACCCTTGCCTCCCCTCCTGAGCCACTGGCCCTGCTTATATTTCCTTCCTGGATAATGGTGTCCCCATGGACTCCCCCAAGCTGGACACGGACTCCTGCTTCTCCTGAACCCGGCTCCTCTTCATTCCTGCTGCTCCGGCTACATGCAGACCTCATAATCTCATCTACACAGAGGGTGGCCCAGGGCCCACCCGACCTCCCGGCCCCCTCTCACCACCACAGGCCCCTCTATGTATGCCCAAGAAAGCCCCACACAAACACAGATCTGCCCACAGCACTGCTTGGCCAGAGTCCGCCCCAAGGGGGTAGGTGTGAACCCCTTGTCCTCAGGGTGTTCTGACACGGCCACCACAGCAGACGTTACCCTCTGCTGGAGGGTCCCTGCCCTATCAGCCTCCCCCCAGCTGAAGGCCCGGTGAGGTGACACCCACACACTGAGGCCTCTCCTTGGCTAGTGTGCTTAGAGAAGCATCTGGTAGGGCAGGGCTGAGATGGGTCCAGCTTCGCAAATGTGCGGTCACAGCCCAGCTGCCGTGACTGGCGTGGCTCACAGTTTTGCAAAAGCTGGAAGAAGAGAAGTGGAGCAGATATAGCAAGAGCATCTGGCCAGCACATTTGGGGAAAGGGAGGGAGCTCCCGAGGAGACAGGCAAGAGGCAGCTGCTAAGCCACCAGGCAGCGTGGCTGTTTAAAGGACTGTGAGAGCCAGGAGGGGGGCTGAAAGTGCACAGGTCCCCAGAGTCACCTCCAGGGACTTCCAGGCACCTGGAGCCTTGGTCCTAAGAAGGAAAAGATGGGGTTGGCGTGCACGTGGGGAGGTGATGGGCTCAGACCCCCTGGGCTTACTTATTAGCCGCATGCCTGGAGCAAGAGCCTTAATTTCTGAGCATCAATTTCTTCATCTGTCAGAAGGAAATTAAATATAGGATCCACCCCAGGGTGGATCTGAGAATTAAACAAGTTAATAAATGTAAAGTTCTCAGCATGGTGCCCCCACACAGCAAACACCCAGCAGATGCTAGCCAAGGTGACCGCCACCAAGGAGCAGACGATGGCAGGCTAGTTACAACAGCCACGACAGCAGCCGTACCACTGGCACCCGCACGCGCCGCTCTTGTTACTCATCCCAACGCTGGTGCAGAAGAACGAGGATTATTATTCCCTGTTTGACAAAGGAGGAGCTGAGGCTCAAAGCCATGATTTAACATGGATGGTACCAGTATTTACTGACTGCTTAGCATGTGCCACCTACCAACTCATTTAATCCCAACAGCCCTAGGAAAGCATTACTGTGCTCCCTAATGTACAGATGGGAAACAGACACAGAGAGGTCCAGTCACCTAATCAAAGTCACATAGTACAAGGGGTTGAATGGTGTCCACCAAAATCCAGGTCCACCCAGAACCTCAGAATGTGACCTTACTTGGAAGAAGGGTCAGTGCAGATGTAATCAGTAAAGATGAGGTCATACTGGTTTAGGGTGGACCTTAAGTCCAATGACTGGTGTCCTGATAAGAAGGCCAGGTGGAGACAGAGACCACAGGGAGAGAGGCACGTGACACAGGATGCGGGGATTAGGGTGAAGGAGCATCCAGGATTGCCAGCAGCCTCGGAAACAAGGCGAGAGCTGGAACAGATTCTCCCTCCGACGCCTGAGGGAACCGACCCTGCTGACATCTGGATATTAACTTCCGGCCTCCAGAACTGACAGAATAAATTTCTGTTGTTCAAAGCCACCCACTTTGTGATCATTTTTTATAGCAGCCCTGGGAAACTAATAGACAAAACTAGTAAGACGCAGGCACTGGATTTGAACCCAGTCCATCTGACCCCAAAAGTCATGTTCTTTCAGCTGGGTGCTGGGCTGCCCACGTTAGAGGCTGATTTATGTTGCTAAAACCTCAGTGACAGCCCAACACAAGCAGGCCCAAGACACGACTCTCCCAAGAGGGCCCGTGAAAGCCTGCACGTGTGAGTGTGAGGGTGCAGAAGTGCAGCCCCCGCCAGGCCCCAAAGGGCCCCCCAGGCCAGCGCAGTCACGTGACCAAACACGGGCTGTGGCAGCAACATGCCACGCTGCCATTTCTGTGGCCCTGTATGTGTCCCTAAGTGCAGGCAACACCCGAGCCCACCCAGGGCCCTGAGGGCCTGCAGGGAGATGCCACCGGGTGCTTACAGAGGACGCGGGCCTCGGGCTGGCTGCTCCCGGCAGAACCACCCGTCACCCCCGGGAGGCCTGACGGGCTGCAGACAGTGGGCTCAGCTCGAGGACTGCGGCTCTGACCTCCCACCTGGGGCAGCACCTCAGCCCGGGGTCCACCCAGGGGAGCAGGCCCAGATGCCAAGCATCTGAGGGGCCCCCGAAGCCACACACCTCCCCGGCCATCGTCACCTTTAAGGGAGAGCAAGGGACTGCGAGCCGCACACCAGGAGCGAAAGGGCCTGCTGGCTCCAGCAGACTCTGCCAGGTCACCCCACCAGAGGCGGGACCCCGGGCTGCTCGGCTCCCAGGGTCACCATCGGGGGGGCTTTGCTGAGTTTGATCGCCCCGACATTAATTCTGGCCTCTGGCCTTCCAGAACCTCTCCAGCTATGCACTGGGCCCCGGGGGCCCGCTGGAAGGATTAAGCACGCAGCCTGGAGAGGGGACCCTCCATCCGGTCCAAGGCCCTCCTTCTCCTGCGGACAGAAAGCAAGCCTCTTCCCCCGCTCTTGGAGTAAACAACCTCCTTCTTGTGTGCGCTCCCACGGGGAGCCAGGCCTGCGTAAACGTCCCAGCTGAAGTTTTGCAACAGCCTTCTTGGGCCCAGCTCCCCAAACTCCTGGAAGGTTTTGTAGAGAAAGAGTTGCTCACAGCTGCTAAAGGATGCACTTTTCAGAAGATCAGTCAAGGGGAGCCCTGTTTTAAATTCCCCAAGGCTTAAGGTCGAGTTTATTTCAGAGCCCAGGACAACTGAGACCAGCTGCAGCCATGTGCATTCCAGGGACTTGGGACAGGACAGGCCTTGGGTTGTGTCCTGGATGCCCTTTCGAAAAGAGGCCTGGCTTCCCAAGGGATGAAGTGGGGAGGCAGGGCCTGAGTCTGCCCTACTGTGCGCTGACCCCACAACCCTTAGCACAGTACCAGGGGGTGCGCAGGGGCCTGGGAAATATTTGTTGAGTGATTGCCAAGTGTGAGGGGTCAAAAGACTCTGGTTTGTAAAGCTCCAGATGCAAGTGCCACTATCCTCAAGTCCTGTCTCATGAAGCCAGGGTGGCCAAGCAAGGCTGTTAATAACCCTGGGAAGGCCCAGGGCCGGACTTTTGAAATAACTGGTCAGACCGAGAGCTCAACCCTGCCAGGACGATGCGGTTTAATGAGGAGCCCAATGACGCTGTAATCATTTCAAGAAGACCACAGGCAGCTGTTCACAGAAAGCAAAGGAAGCACGCCAGAAAACGATGTATGAAGAAGTATTTTAATAGCTCAGACTCAAAGGTCATCGTGCTCCCAGTTCTGAAGCAATCCCTACGAGAGGCAACGCTGGTCGCTTTGGAAGCCCGCGCTCATCCACCCGTGGTCTCCGCGCATCCACGGCCTCTCGGAGCTGACTCTGGAAGAAAGCAGACTCACACCCGGCCCCATTCTGGTTCCCATGGGCCCTTCCTCTTATCTGTGATTACATCAATTGCATTAGTCGGACTAAGATGACGACTCAGTTAAAGCAGACAAATGCCGACTGTCTAAGCAGGAACAGACCAAGCTGGTGAGAAAAAAAGCACACTGCATAGATTAGATTCAGGAGGAAAGAGCTTCTGCCTGCAGATCTGCAACGCTACATTGGTTTTGCCTGCAAACTATCAGGAAGGGTGCTGTTGGCCAAGGCATTGCCACCGAACAAGCAAAACGGCGGTCAGAAGTCTCGGGTGTCCTGTGCCACCAGCCCAGGCATCAAGCGCCGTCCCCTGGAGAGTCTTTGCGGGAAACATGGCACGCAGCTCGCGTGTCCACCTATGGGTCGATCTCTTCGGGGATCACTGTAACCATGATGTCTTCGTTGCCCCTGCGGACAACCATGTTCAGCGTGCTTTCCTTTTTAATGACGTCGCTGACGTCGTTGGCGGACACCACGGACTGTCCGTTGATGCTGATGATGACATCGTTTTCCTTGAGACCGCCTCTGCAACACAAAGGGAAACACAGCTGAAAGCTCCAACTCCCCCCGGCCTACCTGCTGCGGAAGGTGATCAACCTGACGGCAAGAGAGCGCCGTTTAGAACCCTGAAGCCCAGAGCAGACGGGGTTGGTGGTGGTGAATTTATGCGAGGATGGTCTAAACCATTTCCCTTTGAGGTTTTTACGACCAAATCATCAACCGCGTCCACTGCAGAAAGGCCTTCCAGCACTGGTCCGGCCCCTTGATGGATCCACCCCAAAGGGGTGAGCAAGTGCCAGGCTGGCGGGACCATGGCCCACTGGCTTGTAAATGGCACTGGCAATTCCAAAAGCTGTCCCCGATGGGTGGGCAGAATGCTTCTATATCACAAGGCACTGCCATAGCTGTAGCTCTGCTGCACGCCAGCATGAAATACGCTTTCATACTCCACAATGTTCTAGCCAGAGAGCAGCAAACCTTCCGTAAAGGCCAGAGAGGACACAGCTGAGGCCTTGCAGTCCACAGTCTCTGGCATAACGGCTCCCCTCTGCCAGGTGGTGCACAGACACATGCGAGCTAAGGAACACGGCTGGATTCCAATAAAACCTGACCGATGGACACTGAAACCTGAATTCCATACAACTCTTAGGCACCACAAAATATTATTCTTTTCTTTTCTCAACCATTTAAAAAAGTGAGAAAAAAAAAAAAAAACAACCACTCTGAGCTTGCAGGTCGTATGAAAGCAGGCAGCGGCCGGATCAGGGCGGGCGCCTGGTGTAGCACTGCCCTCTGGAAGGTGTGCCAGCACAGGCAGCAAGCACACCTGGCTGCGGAGCTACGTCCTCCGTGTGACTCTGAGGTGACTGGGTTATGTTTCTGGAGGTGTTGACAGGTATGGCCTGATACCCAGGGAGTGAGAGACGCCTTCGGGAGGAGATGCCTCTGAAAGGCAGTATCCAAACCCTGAGACGGGGCTTCAGGCCAAGGCCTCGGGACACCGCTGCTCAGAGCCGCTCACCCAGCCACGCCTGGCCCAGCGACCCACAGGCGTCCGACACTGCCCTGTCCAAACCCGCACGACCCCTCATGAGACGAGGGTTTTGCTGATGAAGTCAGAGCTGAAGCAGGTCCCGAGCCCAGCGGGGGGTACTGCCCAGGGACGCCACCACCACCACCACCATCTCCCGGGCAGACAGGGAAATCACGCCAACCCTCCCCACCCCCAGCGCCCACAGGGATATCGGGAAAAAGGGAAAACCACGTTAACTCACGCCTCGGCCGGGGTATCGGGAATGACTTCAATGATGTAAGCTCCTGAAAGCACATCCGGGAAGTCTCGGTGACGGTCCCTCAGCTCCTGGGCTTTGCTGCTCGGGACAAACGGCAACCAAGTCCACGTTAGACACCGACGAGCGTCCTCGGCTGGTACCCGCTTAGCCCTCACCGGCTTCCCTACTCCTAGCTCTGCTGCGAAATTCCTCCTTTAAAACCACCTGCCTGCTAAAATCATAGGTCCGCTGAGTAACAGCAAGGAACGTGCTTTGCCATGATGATCACGATTATAAATCTTAATTAAGTCATTGCAAGAAGCTCTCTGAGGCAGGACAGGAGGGGCCGGCCAGGGTTGGAGCCCCAGCTCTGCCACTTGATAGCTGTGAAACCCTGGGCTGCTGCTTGACTTCTCTGTGCCGCCCTTCCTCACCTGAAAATGGGGATAATCTCAGTTCTTGACATCATGGTGTGGATGAGAGGACTGATGAGACGACTGGGGTGGGGTGCCCAGCGCAGCGTCAGCAGTGGATGACCAGCGGCCGGGGCCATCACTATTCACGGTCACTCCCGCCACTCACTGACCCAAACCTGGACACGCATTAAACCACTGGTCCTGGCCATGCACTACAATGCCTGCAATTTTATCCTCACCCCAGAGAGGACACTGCAGCACTCAGAGTTCAAGTCATTCTCAAGGTCACGGCCAGGAAGTAGCAGAGCTGGCACAACAACCCAGGAAGCCAGCCTCGGGGTCATTCCCCCACCACTCGTGCCTCCAAACATGAAATAACTAACCCGTTTTAGCCTCGGCAAAGCATCTTCTCTCCCCTGGAGCGCTAAGACTGCACCACCATTTGAATGTGGATGCATCTAGAACGAGCGTGCACGTTATACTTGGGCTCTGCTCCTCAGCCACATTACCTAACGACAGTTTCAACCACGCCACTAGTCACCGGGCCCCATTACAAAGGAACCCCATTATAACGGAGGTTACACCAGACTTTTTTCATTCAGGTTAAAACGCCAGTATTTTATGACCCTGCCAGCCACATGCTGCAACTTCCACCAACTCGGGGAAAACAAACCCATCCGTCACTGGCTTCCCTGGCATTCCTGGCGCCGCAGCCCACACGCTGCCACAGGGCTAATAAAAGGCGGGTGCTCGGGGCTGGGGGACGGTGCTTGGAGCACTCCTGGAATGTGGGTTTCAGCTGAGCAAGCAGCGAAAGGAAAATATGAGTAAGAGTGAACCATCACCCTCCGCTGTTCAGACCTGCCTTCAGGGAGAAGGGCAGAATCTTCTGGTGGAAAAGGACCTGCCGCAAAAATGGAAAACAGGCTCAAAGATAAAACAAGCCAAGGCTAGTGGCCTGGCCCCTCCCTTCTTTCCCAGTATGCCTTAAGGCATCATATGCTCTCCCTCGCAGGGGTGCCAGTGGGAACTTCTGAAGCTCAGGCTTATTTAAATTTAAAAGCAGACGCACAGACGTCCACTGTCTGCTTACCTGGATGTGAGCGACATCATACGGATGCCGATGTACTTCTTCTTGGTGATGGCTTTACCTGGTAGGACCACAAAGGGAAAACAGGAAGGCAGCCCCGTTGGCAGAGGAGCCGTGGGGTTCAACCCTCCCCCTGCTTTGCAGTTGGGCCATTGGAAGAAGGCTCCGAGGTCATGGGTCAAGTCCTGGTTCTGACCTCCACCTGCTGTGGGACCTTGGGAAAGTCCTGCCATTTCAGCTCCTGCCAGAAACCTAGGAGCAGCCCTGGAGCCCCTCGGCCTCCTGCTGACCACATCGGGCTGACCCCCGTGCTGGCTCCATTTCCCATCTGAATGTGAATGCGTCACCTCCACGGCCACTGCCCCGGTCTGAGCCTCCAGCACCTCCACTCTGGGTGACTGGGGGGGTCCTCTGATTCTATTCCACCCACCCGGCGCACTCCCTGCGCGGCTGCAGCGGGGCATGGAAACACAGCCACCAGATCACAAACTTTCCCACCCTCACGGCAATCCCAGCCCCGCGCCGTGGCCTGCTACGGCCCTCGCCCCCCGGCCCTGGCCAGCCTGTGCACCCCTGCCTGTACAGCTCTGCATCTTCGCTGCACCCCAGCCACAGCCACACAGGGCCACCAGCGGGTCCTGCCCACACTGGGCTTACGCACATCAGGAACTTCGAATCTGCAGCTCCTCCATCTGGAATGTTCTCCCCCCATGTCCCTCTTGCCAGCCCCTTCTCCTCCCACTCTCAGCTGGGCGGCCTTCCCTGGCCACATTCCACCAACTGCCCTGCCCATCACCCCCGGACCCCTGCCCCATTCATTTTCTCAGGTGTGCTTATGGCTCTCTGAAATTACCTAATTTGTTTGGTCGTTTATTGTCTGTCCCACCCCACCCCTCACCCCCAGTAGAACATAAATGTCATCACACATGCGGAGAACCCCATTGCCCCTTCCACCACCAAGG